>NC_069499.1:1541856022-1542226022 GCF_027579735.1 Bombina bombina
AATACCTGCCAACTTGGAAAAGAAATGGCATGCAGAAAACTAACAACAAACCAGTCAAACATGGCAAGTTGTTCTGCGAGATTGATAAATTAGTGGTTTCCAATGGGCTAACCATACACTGGAAAAAGATCAAGGGACATTCCAGAATTCAACGTCCTGATAAGGAAGGTAATGATCTTGTAAATTCCTTAGCCAAGCAAGGAGCCATAAATGGAGAGCTCCTCAATATTGACCACTTAATAGGTGCAATTCAGGTAGAGGTCATTACCAAAAATCAGACTAAACAACAAAATGAGCCTAACCTGGTACAATGGAGTCAGGATTCTCCTAGCGAGGACCTGATCACTAGTCAAAAAGAAGACCCCATTATAGGTATTTTCTATAAACATATAGAAAATCCTGAAAACAACCCCATCTCAAAAGATGACTGTATTGGTAAGGAAGATCTTAGGATCTTAATGAAGTCCAAATCACAATTCAAGTTACAGGATGGTTTGTTAATTAGAACTTTCAAAACAGGTATCTAACAATTGGTTGTACCTACCCAGTTCTGGGGTCTCATGCTTCAACAAGCCCATGATGCTCCCACATCTGGTCATCATTGTGCCACACTAACATATGAAATATTGCGTGACTACGCCTTTTGGCCGCATATGTTGAAGGATGTTCAAACCTTTTGTCAAGGTTGTTTAATCTGTCCACAGTTCCAACCCACTGCGCCAACGCATAGAGCATCATTGCAGAAAAGGGGGATGGTAATGCCATGGTGAAATATACAAATTAATTTTATTGGTTCAGTAACTAGGTCTTTAAGAGGTAACAAATACATGTTGACAGCAACATGCCTGTTCACCAAATCATCAGTGCTGAAACTTGCGCAGCATTGCTCATTAACCACGTGTTTCGCAGATTTGGCTTACCCCAGCAAATCGAATCCGATTGGGGGACCTACTTCACTAGTGAGGTGATGACAAAAATGTGGAAGATACTACGGCTTAAAAGAAAGCTCCACATAGCATAGAGCTGCCTCTAATGGTGGTTTTGAGCGTTACAACCAGTCCATTGTGAAAATACTAAAAAAGTGTGTGAGTGAAACAGGTAAGGACTGGGATGTAAAATTACCTCTAGTTCTAATGGCATTAAGAGCAACATCAAGTAGCGCTACTAAGATGTCACCTTTTGAATTGATGACTGGTAGAAGAATGGTCCTACCTCAACATTTACTGTACCGTACATAAGACCAGAACTTAATAAATGCTGCTACTACCCATCAATATGTGGAAACATCTGCAATATGTTTTTGGATTTGCTCAAAGGAAAATAAAGAAGGCTGCAACTGCTGCTAAAGATTATTATGACCTCTAGACTTCAAAAAAGGAATATGAAATCTATGATAAAGTTTATCTTTATTTCTTTAAGAGATATCAAGTCAAGGAGAGGAAGTTTCTTCCCTCATGAAAAGGTCCTTTTGTCATTACTGACAAAATATCTCCAGTTGCCTATAAAATTAGTGTCCCTAAAAATTATACTTTTATGGATAAATGGGTCCATATTAATCAGCTGCGAGCATGCCATCCTAGGTCTCAACTCCAAATCTTAGAAGGAGACTAAAGTGGCATTTCCCCAAACACACTAATGATGGCCCAGATTACGAGTTTTGCGTTAGAGGCTGTGCGGTGCTAACGAGCAGTTTTCCCTCACCGCTCACTTACCTGCAGCTCTGGTATTACGAGTTTTCAGAAACCCGTCGTTAAAAGACAAGAAGTGAGCGTTGAGCAAAATTTTGCTCATTACCGCATTCCAATACCAGAGCTGCTGTAACGTGCTAGTGCACGATTTCCCCATAGGAATCAACGTGGAGAGCCAGCTGAAAAAAAGTCTAACACCTGCAAACATGCAGCATAAAATGTATGTCTACACCTAACACCCTAACATGAACCCCGAGTCTAAACACCCCTAATCTTACACTTATTAACCCCTAATCTGCCGCACCCGACATCGCCGCCACCTAAATTATAATTATTAACCCCTAATCTGCCACTCCGGACACCGCCGCCACCTACATTATACTTATTAACCCCTAATCTGCTGCCCCAACATCGCAGACACCTACATAATATTTATTAACCCCTACTCTGCCACCCCCAATGTCGCCGCCACCTACCTACACTTATTAACCCCTAATCTGCCGCCCCCAATGTCGCCGCTACTATATTAAAATTATTAACCCCTAAACCTAAGTCTAACCCTAAACCTAACACCCCCTAGCTTAAATATAATTTAAATAAATCGAAATAAATATTCCTATCATTAACTAAATTATTCCTATTTAAAACTAAATACTTACCTGTAAAATAAACCCTAAGCTAGCTACAATATAACTAATAGTTACATTGTAGCTAGCTTAGGAGTTATTTTTATTTTACCGGCAACTTTGTATTTATTTTAACTAGGTAGAATAGTTATTAAATAGTTATTAACTATTTAATAACTACCTAGCTAAAATAAATACAAAAGTACCTGTAAAATAAAACATAACCTAAGTTACAATTACACCTAACACTACACTATAATTAAATAAATTAACTAAATGAAATACAATTAAATAAATTAAATTAGCTAAAGTACAAAAAAATTTAACTAAATTACAGAAAATAATAAACAAATTACAGAAATTTAAACTAATTACACCTAATCTGATAGCCCTATTAAAATAAAAAAGCACCCCCAAAATAAAAAAAAACCCTTGCCTTATCTAAACTACCAATAGCCCTTAAAAGGGCCTTTTGCGGGGCATTGCCCCAAAGTAATCAGCTCTTTTACCTGTAAAAAAAAACAACCCCCCCAACAGTAAAACCCACAACCCACACAACCAACCCCCCAAATAAAATCTAAAAAAACCTATGTTCCCCATTGCCCTGAATAGGGCATTTGGATGGGCATTGCCCTTAAAAGGGCAGTTAGCTCTTTTGACGCCCAAAGTCCCTAACCTAAAAATAAATCCCACCCAAAACACCCTTAAAAAAACACTAACCCCCTGTAGATCAACTTACCGGGAGACGTCTTCATCCAAGCCGGGGCGAAGTGGTCCTCCAGACGGGCAGAAGTCTTCATCCAAGCCGGGCAGAAGTGATCCTCTAGACGGGCAGAAGTCTTCATCCAGACGGCATCTTCTATCTTCTTCCATCCGGCGAGGAGCGGGTCCATCTTCAAGACATCCGACGCGGAGCATCCTCTTCATCCGACGACTAACACAGAATGAAGGTACCTTTAAGTGACGTCATCCAAGATGGCGTCCCTTAGATTCCAATTGGCTGATAGAATTCTATCAGCCAATCGGAATTAAGGTAGAAAAAATCCTATTGGATGATGCAATCAGCCAATAGGATTATAGTTCAATCCTATTAGCTGATCCAATATGATTGAGCTTGCATTCTATTGGCTGTTCCAATGCTTCTGCTCGAGCGTTAATTGCGCCAGAAGTAAGCTTTTGCGGTTGTCAGGTTGTGCTCGTATTACAAGCTGAAAGGAAACTGTTTTCGCTCTTGCGGTAACCCATCAAGTGCAAAAAGTCGAAGTTAGACTATTGTGTGTGTTCACGTATTCCTCTGAAGAAGTCAATAAAGAATAAAAGTGAAAAAACCTAACACCTTACTCTTGCAGTTGCACCAACAATATTGCATATTCTCATGTGTGCTAACCTGACATTAAAATATGAATATTTCACATTCCAGTGTTCTTTACATAAAGAATATGTTCTATTTATTCATAAACAAATATTTCTACATATATCTGATGTTTTTTGGTACAATATATATTTATATATTTATATACCTATGTATATATACATGATTATCTATAGTTTTAGATATACAGATATATATATAGCTATAGGAATACCTATTTACTAACACACAGAACATATTCTGCTATGTGCAGAACATTGGAATGTGAAATATTTACAGTAAATATAAAGTATAATACTTTATTAAATATCTACTTAAAGGGACAGTCAACGCCCGATGTAACTTAAGGCCATACCTTAGATCCGGAATAGAAGATGCAGCTACACTGCATCGATGTTGATGAGTGCTAACGGTATTGGAGTAATCATCAAAAATACATAGCTTTATTCCTTTAAAATATGGCCGCCAAACTCCCCCCACTATTACGTATGGACCTTCTTTTTAATTGAATCCTCCAATTGCAATGAAATCCTCAGTCGGTTTGCGAGCGTGCAGAAGATAATGCGCATGCGCCTTATCAAAACAGAACCATCACCCTTTGAAAAATGAACGAGCATGTTAAGACATTAGAGAAAGGGACGAAGGAGGAGGGGGAGGAGTTTGGCGGCCATATCTTCATGGAATAAACTAATGTATTTTCGTTAATAACTCCAATACCGTTAGAGCTCATCGACATGCGATGCGATGTAGCTGCATCTTCTATTCCTGATCTAAGGTATGGCTTTAAGTTACATTGGGTGTTGAATGTCCCTTTAACTGCAAAGGGCTCCAATGCACATATATATGTCTATATATGTATACATATATATTTATGTCTTTATATGTGTATATATGGCTGTAAATACATATATACACATATAAATACATATATACACATATAAATACATAAATACATATATACACATATAAATACATATAAATACATATATACACATATAAATACATAAATACATATATACACATATAAATACATAAATACACATATAAATACATATATACACATATAAATACATATATACACATATAAATACATAAATACATATATACACATATAAATACATATATACACATATAAATACATAAATACATATATACACATATAAATACATATATACACATATAAATACATAAATACATATATACACATATAAATACATAAATACATATATACACATATAAATACATATATACACATATAAATACAAAATATATACACATATAAATACATATATACACATATAAATACATATATACACATATAAATACATATATACACATATAAATACATAAATACATATTTTTGAGATATTTTTTATTAGATGGTGTTATTATTAGTGTAACTATACTTTGTAATGTATTTTTGATGTGTTTTGTGACACTTTTTAGTTTCACAAAACAAAACAGTTAATCAGAGATCTGTGGACGCGGTAATCATCCTAGCGTAAATTGTGCTTGTGCTCAATTGACCACTTTCAACTCATAATACCAGCGATAAACCCGATGAACGCAATAAACCCCTTATCGCTTGCGCACAAACATTAGCGCTCCACTCGTAATCTGGCTCATTATCTTTCAAGACATTTCTTTAACTGCAAAACTCTTGGATATGCCTCCAACACATCTTCATGCAGACTCTGTTAAAATGCACTCTAGTAAATGCTCACAATTTTTCCACTTCCCAGCTTTAAAACATAAAGGGCTAGCTTACAAATGGAGCGCTAATTTATCGTGCACCCTTAAACGGGCAAATGTGCCCATTTAAGGGCACGCAATAAATAACCAGCCATTAGAGCTCTAAAAATTATCCAGAGATCAAATCTCTGATTAATTTTCTAAATGTCCCCCAGTTGCCCTCATAATATAGTGGTGTTTTGTTTTTTAAATGAAAAAAAAAACATCTTTAAAAAAAATATATATATATCTGCAATAAGAAGTTATAAGGCGTTAAAAGTCCCTGGTGTGAAAAGTGCCTTCACATTGCGGTCTATGGGGACTGTGTGTTTTCTGTAAATATGTATAGGCTTATATACATATACAGCATATTTAAGTGTATATACACATATAAACACATAAATATACAGGGAGTACAGAAATATTAGGCAAGTTGTATTTTTGAGGATTAATTTTATTATTGAACAACAACCATGTTCTCAATGAACTCAAAAAACTCATTAATATCAAAGCTGAATAGTTTTGGAAGTAGTTTTTAGTTTGTTTTTAGTTACAGCTATTTTAGGGGGATATCTGTGTGTGCAGGTGACTATTACTGTGCATAATTATTATGCAACTTAACAAAAAACAAATATATACCCATTTCAATTATTTATTTTTACCAGTGAAACCAATATAACATCTCAACATTCACAAATATACATTTCTGACATTCAAAAACAAAACAAAAACAAATCAGTGACCAATATAGCCACCTTTCTTTGCAAGGACACTCAAAAGCCTGCCATCCATGGATTCTGTCAGTGTTTTGATCTGTTCACCATCAACATTGCGTGCAACAGCAAACACAGCCTCCCAGACACTGTTCAGAGAGGTGTACTGTTTTCCCTCCTTGTAAATCTCACATTTGATGATGGACCACAGGTTCTCAATGGGGTTCAGATCAGGTGAACAAGGAGGCCATGTCATTAGATTTTCTTCTTTTATACCCTTTCTTGCCAGCCACGCTGTGGAGTACTTGGACGCGTGTGATGGAGCATTGTCTTGCATGAAAATCATGTTTTTCTTGAAGGATGCAGACTTCTTCCTGTACCACTGCTTGAAGAAGGTGTCTTCCAGAAACTGGCAGTAGGACTGGGAGTTGAGCTTGACTCCATCCTCAACCCGAAAAGGCCCCACAAGCTCATCTTTGATGATACCAGCCCAAACCAGTACTCCACCTCCACCTTGCTGGTGTCTGAGTCGGACTGGAGCTCTCTGCCCTTTACCAATCCAGCCACGGGCCCATCCATCTGGCCCATCAAGACTCACTCTCATTTCATCAGTCCATAAAACCTTAGAAAAATCAGTCTTGAGATATTTCTTGGCCCAGTCTTGACGTTTCAGCTTGTGTGACTTGTTCAGTGGTGGTCGTCTTTCAGCCTTTCTTAACTTGGCCATGTCTCTGAGTATTTCACACCTTGTGCTTTTGGGCACTCCAGTGATGTTGCAGCTCTGAAATATGGCCAAACTGGTGGCAAGTGGCATCTTGGCAGCTGCACGCTTGACTTTTCTCAGTTCATGGGCAGTTATTTTGCGCCTTGGTTTTTCCACACGCTTCTTGCGACCCTGTTGACTATTTTGAATGAAACGCTTGATTGTTCGATGATCACCCTTCAGAAGCTTTGCTATTTTAAGAGTGCTGCATCCTTCTGCAAGATATCTCCCTAATTTTGACTTTTCTGAGCCTGTCAAGTCCTTCTTTTGACCCATTTTGCCAAAGGAAAGGAAGTTGCCTAATAATTATGCACACCTGATATAGGTTGTTGATGTCATTAGACCACACCCCTTCTCATTACAGAGATGCACATCACCTAATATGCTTAATTGGTAGTAGGCTTTCGAGCCTATACAGCTTGGAGTAAGACAACATGCATAAAGAGGATGATGTGGTCAAAATACTCATTTGCCTAATAATTCTGCACTCCCTGTATATGTATATATTCATAAAAGGTACAAGTATTATCCGCTCCTCCCATACAAAGGATATCCAAAGTAAAAAATAAAAAAAGATTTTATTGTGAACAATTAAAAATACAAAAAAGCAATAAAACCAATGGAAAAAATCCACCGTCTGGTGGAAAAGAGTGCCAAACATGTTTTGGGCCTTCCCCTAGCCCTTGGTCACTGGCATGTACAGAGTCTCCAACCAGACTGCTATTTAAAGCTAAATGTCTACAATTAGACACCTGATTAATTAATCTTTAAAGTTACATATTCTTACATTTCATGACTAACATGGAAGTCTTAAAGAAATATTGTTCATATACGTTATGCATATATAAATAGATCCAATTATAACATTTCACCATTTCTAAGGGAGAAAAAAAGGGGGGGGGGGGATTACTTAAATATCTATGTCTACATATTTTATTTCAAAACTCAAAGACTCTACAATCTAAGACATAGTAATATACTTTAGATATGGATTCAATAAAATAAATTGACATCCATAATTTAGTTTAAACCATCTAGGTATTTCGACTGTAATTTAAAGATCCATAGAACCTTTCTCTGATCCAAAAGTCATTCGCTGTCTCCAACCCTTGTCTAGGAACATGATCAATTCCTTGTATCTGTAAAAGCATGCCATTTTATATTATGTTTATGCCCAAAATGTTTGGCTATTGAAGTGTTGCTGTCAGGGTTACTGATATGTTGTATGGCTCTATCCCGTAATCACTTTTGGTGCGTCCTACATATTGTTTGTCACACCCTTTGCATGTCAACAAATATATGACATGAGTAGCATTGCATGTCATATTGTATCTGATGTCATGTTCTTGTCCTGTTACTGTTGACTTAGATTTGTTTCCTGTTTTTTTATAATTACAAGTTTTGCAGATATTACCATTACATTTATAGCAATCCACTCTGGCAGAAAGCCATGTTTTTTATTTCTTTTGGGTAACATAGATGGTAAAAGGATATTCCTAAGGGTCCTGGCCTTTCTAGTTGTGAAATTGCAACCATTTGAAGCAATTATATTACATTTTTTGTCTTCTTTTAAAATTGGAAGACAACTGTGAATGATAATTCTTAGCTTAGAATAATCACGACTGTAAGTGGTGATGAAAGTGGGTTTAGAATTGTAGTTTGTTTTTTTGTTTTTATATTTTATTAAATTGCCTGTGGGTATGCAATCCACTCGCTTTTTTGCGTCATTTAACAATGTGGTATTATAACCACTGGCTTTTAACCTCTGATGTGTTGTATTGGCATTTTCCAAATAACTTTCTTCTTCTTAACAGCTTCGTTTTGTACGAATATATTGACCATAAGGTATCGATTGCAGTGTGTGCTTAGGATGACAGGAAGTGAAATGCAGAATAGTGTTACCTGATGTGGATTTTCTATACAGTTCAAGTTCAATCGAGTTTGAGTGTGAAATAAGTGTGACTCAAGTGTAAAAGAAAGGTTTCAGTTGCTTGTGTTAATGTATTCATAAAACTGAAGAACAGACTGTTCGTCTCCATCCCATACCAACAATAGGTCATCTATATATCTACCAACATATATAATCCTGTTCCTGTATGTACACATATAAACACATAAATATATATGTATTTATTTGTATACATATATATTTATATTTGCTGCCCATCGCTGTGCTAGTTCTCAGGTCGTGTCTGATGGCATGAGAACGAGGCTCCCATTATCCCATTAGAACCTATGGAAGCGTGCTCTCATAAGCGCAAAGCTTCCATGCAATGCGAACGCGAGGTCGCATTCACATTGCACCTAACTTGTAATACCAGTGTACATTTGCGTGTGCTGGTATTACTAATTACTAATTGCGCTCATCTTGTAAACTAGCACAATGTCTTTAATAATCTATAATCTAAATAACTACTATTAATAAATATATATTAGTACTATTTTTGTTTAAAACGCATAGCCTTAACTCTTATTATATTTGCATCTATCTCTAATATATACCATTATTTCCTCTCTTCCAAACTATAAAGGTTACGGTAATGACATTTTTAGAAAATGCCCAGTAGATGAATTCATTTATAAACTTGTAATGATGTGTTCTCCTAATCTGCATGCAACAGTCTAGTGACCTATGAAAATGGGCATCGATATCCTTTGCTAATAAATTAGATGCACTGCCGATAAATTTGGCAACAAATAAAATGGGTGCAGTGCTAATCAATTAAACAGCTACAACAGATATTGATTACCCATAAATAACGTGGCAAAACCAGCAAATAAAAATTAAAAACATAAAATTGAGCAATTAGTTACAGCTATTCACCAAGAGATGCTATCCTGAAATATCAAGGCACCGCCAGTATTGTGAGTCCTAAAGGGACATCAAACTCAATTTTCTTTATTTCATGATTCAGATAGATCAGGACATTTTATACAACTTTCTAATTTACTTCTATTATCTAAATTGTTTTATTCTCTTGATATCCTTTGTTCAAAAACATACATAGGTAGGCTCAGCAGCTGCTAAATTGAGGCTGCATGTCATTGGCTTACACATCTGCATTGCTGTTTATTCAACAAAGGATATCATGAGAATGAAGTCAAATAGATAATAGACGTAAATTTGAAGGATAGTTTATTCTGAATCATGAAAAAAAAATGGGTTTTACGTCCCTCTGATGTGCGTATTTTAGTAAAGCAATCATAGCCTGCATAGATGAGAGGGAGAGAGACATCACATTTTTATTTTGTGATTCAGATATAGGGGCCTATTTATCATATGTCTGTCGGACCTGATCAGACAGTGCGGATCAGGTCCGACAGACATCGCTGAATGCGGAGAGCAATACGCTCTCCATATTCAGCATTGCACCAGAAGCTCACAAGAGCTGCTGGTGCAACGCTACCCCCTGCAGACTCGCGGCCAATGAGCCGCCAGCAGGGGGTGTCAATCAACCCGATCGTACTCGATCGGGTTGATTTCCGGCGATTCCTGTCCACCTCATCAGAGCAGATGGACAGGGTTATGGAGCAGTGGTCTTTAGACCGCTGCTCCATATCTTGTGTTTCTGGCGAGTCTGAAGACTCGCCAGAAACACGGGCCTTCAAGCTCCGTTCAGAGCTCGATAGATAGGCCCCAGAGTCTACAATTTAAAAAAAAAAAAACAACTTTACAATTTACTTCTATTATCAAATTTACTTCATCGTTGTTATAGCCTTTGTGGAAAAGTAGGTAGGCAGGCTCATGAGCGTGCATGTGTCTAGAGCACTATATAGCAAGAATGCTTTTAAAATGTTATACATTATGCAAACACTATTGCCATCTAGTGCTCAAAACTATTCTTGCAAAACTGCCACCATATAGTTCTCCAGACTAGCAGCCGGACAATAGGACATGGACCGAGGGTCTGGCATGTAAGGGGGGCTCCTGGTATGTTGCTTCTGCTCACAGTCACAGTTCATTAAATGACTTAGCGCAGCAGTGACAGCTGAGATACGTTAACGGTTGTGACTGTTAGGGAGCGGACAGCAGCAGGCAGGCAGTTTGTGACAGCTGAGATACTCTAGCGGTTGTGACTGTTACGGAGCGGGCAACAGCAGGCATCAGATGATCAGGAGCTAGCGCAGTGCTGATAGCTGCACCAGCTGTACCTAAGCAGTTAAGGGTGGGCAGAGTGGGAGCCCTGTCCCGGGAGTGGGTGCCCAGTGCCTGGATAGTCTCTTTGCTCTGGGGTGCTGTAGTATGGGCGTCTTAACCTGTAAGGTGGTGGGCCATGGGCTGAGGTTTTTTTGCTGTGGGGGCTTTGGAGTATGCAGGCCCTGGACCTCAATGTTGGAGGCCTTGTCCCTGGAGGTTGGGGGCCCTGGTGGGAGCAAGGCAGGAAGGCAGTAGGTAGAGGGAGGGGCATAGAAGATAGGGTGGGGCATAGGGAGGGCCATGTGGGGGCCCCTTCCCTAATTTTTGCCCTGGTTGGTCCCAGTCCACTCCTGAGTGCCAGTTAATGTTTTGCTCTGTTTAAATATATATGGATGTAGAAAATTGTCATTATGCAAAACAAGAATTTTTCAATGCATAAGATGTTGCTTTGTATTTTGATGTCAGAAGTTACGTAAAATAATTGTTCGATGTTTAAAAAAATGTTTTTTAAACTTGACAATTTCTGCCTATGTAGTTAGTATGTGTCTACATTCTGCATACATAGCTTGTCTTTGATACATGAGTGTTCTGTTTGTTTTGCATAACTTGTTTCAGACATGGTCGCTTTCTGCACAAACAAATAAAATGACGCCAATCGGGTTAGATGGGTGATATATGTTATCTGCTCTCTTAATGGCTCCTCCGTTTGCCAAATATAGCAGGAAGCTCCACGAACCCTCTTCAGGAACAGCAGCAGATACTCCTCAGGGACCTGGGAATCCATTTGTTCAGAATCTGGGGCACAATATTTGACACTTCACAAGTCACAGAATTGCCTCCAATAAGTAAAACAGGTTAGTAATTCATGCAGTCTTTTTTCTTTTTCCTTTCAGCTATATGCACTCATGTAAAACAGATCTTTATAAAATATCCAGTTCTGCAAGACTTGCGGGTCAACGTTATTTCTCCCAACTGTGCTTTCCTTACCACAGCTCAGAATGAAGAACCTAATTAAATACAGGTAATTACAAGACACCAAGAAAATATTTAGTTCTTTTAAAAGAACCATTTTTAATTTCACATTTTACTTCACTAAAAAAAAAAAATGTAAAGCTCAACACTACTGACTGTGAAATATTGTTCACATCACTGCTACTTGCATCTCTTTGCTGCAACAGTATATCTTGGAACACGTCACAATAAGTGAAGGTTCAACAAAAGTGCAAAACCTCTCAAAACATTAATTTACCCCACCAGAACCTGGCATGTTTGACTGAGGAGGAGGGTCAAAGTTATTATGAAACCTACGGTCATTGTCGAGAATGTGCGACTGTCACTTCTGACAGTTTCGTGCTTGAAAGCTACAATCCTTTTGACTCCCAAGTTGGACTTTGTTTATTTCTTTAACTCCTTTGTTAAACACATAGTAATCGAGGGTCAGTAGCGCAAACATTAAGGTCCAGATTACGAGTAGAGTACAAATGTTTGTGCCAGAGCGATAAGGGGTATATTGCGAGGGTTTGCGCTCATCGGGCTTTCTGCTTGTAAGTTGAAAGTAAACGTGATCACGTGAGCGCAAACGCAATTTACGATAGAATGATTACCACAACTTCAGAGCTCTGGTTAACTGTCTTGCGAAAAAGAAAAGTTGCACAAAAAAACATCAAAACTACATTACAAAGTACAATTGCATTCATAATAACACCATCTGATTATTATTATTATTATTTAAAACAAATATTGCACAAAAAAAGTTATAAGGGCTCAAATATATTGAGGTGTTAGAAAAAAAGGCAGGCAAAGGGCTTTAACATAGACATACATATGTCTTTATTTGTGTACATATGTATTTAATTGTATATATATATATATATATAAATATATATAAATATAGGTGTATATATGATGTATTTACAGATATATATATATATATATATATATATATATATATATATATATATATATATATATATATATATATAAACACATAAATACATATGTACACATATATAGACATACATAAGTGCATTAGAGCCATTTGACATTAAGTAGATTAAAATATGTTAAAGCATATGTATGCAATATTCATATTTAATAAAGTTTAATACTGTGTATTTACTGTAAATATTTCCCATTCCAATGTTCTGCACATTTATTTATTATTTATATATATATATATATATATATTGTTTTTATATATATATATAGCAGGGGTGCATTTTGGCCTAGGCAAACAAGGCACTTGCCGAGTGCGGCAGATTGGGGGGGGACAGCACTTTCTGATTATTTATTTATTTATATATATATATATATATATATATATATATATATATATATATATATATATATATATATATATATATATATATATATATATATATATATAAAACATAATTTATGCTTACCTGATAAATTTATTTCTCTTGTAGTGTATTCAGTCCACGGGTCATCCATTACTTATGGGATATATTCCCTTCCCAACAGGAAGTTGCAAGAGGATCACCCAAGTAGAGCTGCTATATAGCTCCTCCCCTCACATGTCATATCCAGTCATTCGACCGAAACAAGACAAGAAAGGAGAAACCATAGGGTGCAGTGGTGACTGGAGTTTTAATTAAAATTTAGATCTGCCTTAAAAAGACAGGGCGGGCCGTGGACTGAATACACTATAAGAGAAATAAATTTATCAGGTAAGCATAAATTATGTTTTCTCTTGTTAAGTGTATTCAGTCCACGGGTCATCCATTACTTATGGGATACCAATACCAAAGCCAAAGTACACGGATGATGGGAGGGACAAGGCAGGAACTTAAACGGAAGGAACCACTGCCTGTAGAACCTTTCTCCCAAAAACAGCCTCCGAAGAAGCAAAAGTGTCAAATTTGTAAAATTTTGAAAAAGTGTGAAGCGAAGACCAAGTTGCAGCCTTGCAAATCTGTTCAACAGAGGCCTCATTCTTAAAGGCCCAGGTGGAAGCCACAGCTCTAGTGGAATGAGCTGTAATTCTTTCAGGGGGCTGCTGTCCAGCAGTCTCATAGGCTAAACGTATTATGCTACGAAGCCAAAAGGAGAGAGAGGTTGCCGAAGCTTTTTGACCTCTCCTCTGACCAGAGTACACGACAAACAGGGAAGAAGTTTGACGAAAATCTTTAGTTGCCTGTAAATAGAACTTCAGGGCACGGACTACGTCCAGATTATGCAAAAGTCGTTCCTTCTTTGAAGAAGGATTAGGACATAATGATGGAACAACAATCTCCTGATTGATATTCCTGTTAGAAACTACCTTAGGTAAAAACCCAGGTTTAGTACGCAGAACTACCTTGTCTGAATGGAAAATCAGATAAGGAGAATCACAATGTAAGGCCGATAACTCAGAGACTCTTCGAGCCGAGGAAATAGCCATCAAAAATAGAACTTTCCAAGATAAAAGCTTAATATCAATGGAATGAAGGGGTTCAAACGAACACCTTGAAGAACTTTAAGAACCAAGTTTAAGCTCCACGGAGGAGCAACAGTCTTAAACACAGGCTTAATCCTAGCCAAAGCCTGACAAAAAGCCTGGATGTCTGGAACTTCTGCCAGACGTTTGTGTAAGAGAATAGACAGAGCAGAAATCTGTCCCTTTAACGAACTAGCAGATAAGCCCTTTTCTAAACCCTCTTGTAGAAAGGACAATATCCTAGGAATCCTAACCCTACTCCATGAGTAACCCTTGGATTCGCACCAATATAAATATTTACTCCATATCTTATGGTAAATTTTTCTGGTAACAGGCTTCCGTGCCTGTATTAAGGTATCAATAACTGACTCCGAGAAGCCACGCTTTGATAGGATCAAGCGTTCAATCTCCATGCAGTCAGCCTCAGAGAAATTAGATTTGGATGTTTGAAAGGACCTTGTATTAGAAGGTCCTGCCTCAGAGGTAGAGACCATGGTGGACAGGACGACATGTCCACTAGGTCTGCATACCAGGTCCTGCGTGGCCACGCAGGCGCTATCAGAATCACTGATTCTCTCTCCTGTTTGATCTTGGCAATCAGTCGAGGTAGCATCGGAAATGGTGGAAACACATAAGCCATGTTGAAGACCCAAGGGGCTGTCAGAGCATCTATCAGCGCCGCTCCCGGGTCCCTGGACCTGGATCCGTAACAAGGAAGCTTGGCGTTCTGGCGAGACGCCATGAGATCCAGATCTGGTTTGCCCCAACGATGAATCAGTTGAGCGAAGACCTCCGGATGAAGTTCCCACTCCCCCGGATGAAAAGTCTGGCGACTTAGAAAATCCGCCTCCCAGTTCTCCACGCCTGGGATGTAGATCGCTGACAGGTGGCAAGAGTGAGACTCTGCCCAGCGAATTATCTTTGAGACTTCCAACATCGCTAGGGAACTCCTGGTTCCCCCTTGATGGTTGATGTAAGCCACAGTCGTGATGTTGTCCGACTGAAATCTGATGAACCTCAGTGTTGCTAACTGAGGCCAAGCTAGAAGAGCATTGAATATTGCTCTTAACTCTAGAATATTTATTGGGAGGAGTTTCTCCTCCTGAGTCCATAATCCCTGAGCCTTCAGGGAGTTCCAGACTGCGCCCCAACCTAGAAGGCTGGCATCTGTTGTTACAATTGTCCAATCTGGCCTGCGAAAGGTCATCCCCTTGGACAGATGGACCCGAGAAAGCCACCAGAGAAGAGAATCTCTGGTCTCTTGATCCAGATTTAGTAGAGGGGACAAATCTGAGTAATCCCCATTCCACTGACTTAGCATGCATAATTGCAGAGGTCTGAGATGCAGGCGCGCAAATGGTACTATGTCCATTGCCGCTACCATTAAGCCGATTACTTCCATGCACTGAGCTACTGACGGGCGTGGAATGGAATGAAGGACACGGCAAGCATTTAAAAGTTTTGATAACCTGGCCTCCGTCAGGTAAATTTTCATTTATACAGAATCTATCAGAGTCCCTAGGAAGGAGACTCTTGTGAGTGGTAATAGAGAACTCTTTTCCACGTTCACCTTCCACCCATGCGACCTCAGAAATGCCAGAACTATCTCTGTATGAGACTTGGCAATTTGAAAACTTGACGCTTGTATCAGAATGTCGTCTAGGTACGGAGCCACCGCTATGTCTCGCGGCCTTAGCACCGCTAGGAGTGAGCCCAGAACCTTTGTAAAAATTATCGGGGCCGTAGCTAACCCGAAGGGAAGAGCTACAAACTGGTAATGCCTGTTTAGATAGGCAAATCTTAGGTACCGATAATGATCTTTGTGAATCGGTATATGAAGGTAGGCATCCTTTAAGTCTACTGTGGTCATGTATTGACCCTCTTGGATCATGGGTAGGATGGTTCGAATAGTTTCCATTTTGAATGATGGAACTCTTAGGAATTTGTTTAAGATTTTTAGGTCCAAGATTGGTCTGAAGGTTCCCTCTTTCTTGGGAACCACAAACAGATTTGAGTAAAACCCTTGCCCTTGTTCCGTCCGCGGAACTGGGTGGATCACCCCCATTACTAAGAGGTCTTGTACACAGCATAGAAATGCCTCTTTCTTTATTTGGTTTGCTGATAACCTTGAAAGATGAAATCTCCCTTGTGGAGGAGAAGCTTTGAAGTCCAGAAGATATCCCTGAGATATGATCTCCAACGCCCAGGGATCCTGGACATCTCTTGCCCAAGCCTGGGCGAAGAGAGATAGTCTGCCCCCCACTAGATCCGTTTCTGGATAGGGGGCCCTCTCTTCATGCTGTCTTAGGGGCAGAAGTAGGCTTTCTGGCCTGCTTGCCCTTGTTCCAGGGCTGGTTAGCTTTCCAGCCCTGTCTGTAACGAGCAACAGGTCCTTCCTGTTTTGGAGCGGAGGAAGTTGATGCTGCTCCTGCCTTGAAGTTACGAAAGGCACGAAAATTAGACTGTTTGGTCTTTGATTTGGCCCTGTCCTGAGGAAGAGTATGACCCTTACCTCCAGTAATGTCAGCAATAATTTCTTTCAAGCCGGGCCCGAATAAGGTCTGCCCTTTGAAAGGAATATTAAGCAATTTAGATTTAGAAGTCACGTCAGCTGACCAGGATTTAAGCCATAGCGCTCTGCGCGCCTGGATGGCGAATCCGGAGTTCTTAGCCGTTAGTTTGGTTAAATGTACAACGGCATCAGAAACAAATGCATTAGCTAGCTTAAGTGCTTTAAGCTTGGCCATAATCTCATCCAATGGAGCTGTGCGAATGGCCTCTTCCAGAGACTCAAACCAGAATGCCGCAGCAGCAGTGACAGGCGCAATGCATGCAAGGGGCTGTAAGATAAAACCTTGTTGAACAAACATTTTCTTAAGGTAACCTTCTAATTTTTTATCCATTGGATCCGAAAAAGCACAACTATCCTCCACCGGGATAGTGGTACGTTTAGCTAAAGTAGAAACTGCTCCCTCCACCTTAGGGACCGTCTGCCATAAGTCTCGTGTGGTGGCGTCTATTGGAAACATTTTTCTAAATATCGGAGGAGGGGAAAAGGGTACACCGGGTCTATCCCACTCCTTGCTAATAATTTCTGTAAGCCTTTTAGGTATAGGAAAAACGTCAGTACACACTGGTACCGCAAAGTATCTATCCAACCTACATATTTTCTCTGGAATTGCAACCGTGTTACAATCATTCAGAGCCGCTAATACCTCCCCTAGCAATACACGGAGGTTCTCAAGCTTAAATTTAAAATTAGAAATCTCTGAATCCGGTCTCCCTGGATCAGATCCGTCACCCACAGAATGAAGCTCTCCGTCCTCATGTTCTGCAAATTGTGACGCAGTATCAGACATGGCTCTCACATCATCAGCGCGCTCTGTCCTTAACCCAGAGCTATCGCGCTTGCCTCTTAATTCAGGCAATTTAGATAATACCTCTGTCATAACAGCAGCCATGTCTTGCAAAGTGATTTGTATGGGCCTCTCTGATGTACTTGGCGCCTCCTGAGCGGGAGGCAAAGGTACTGACACGTGAGGAGAGTTAGTCGGCATAACTTCCC
Source organism: Bombina bombina (assembly GCF_027579735.1). Lineage (NCBI taxonomy): Eukaryota > Metazoa > Chordata > Amphibia > Anura > Bombinatoridae > Bombina > Bombina bombina. The sequence continues at coordinate 1,541,874,058 of NC_069499.1, forward strand.
CCTCGTTGTCTGGTGATAATTTCTTTACAGATATAAATTGACTTTTATTCAAAGTGACATCAATACATTTAGTACACATATTTCTGTGGGGCTCCACATTGGCCTTCAAACATAGTGAACAAACAGATTCATCTGTGTCAGACATGTTTAAACAGACTAGCAATGAGACTATGCAAAACAGAATGAGAAGCAGTCTGCCAGGAATGAACAGCAGCATCAATAGCTTGTTCTATGGCCCAGTTACCACCTGGTAGTAGCTTCTTTCTGCCCAATTGTGCTTTCACAGAGGAAAACTTTCCTGTAGTATATCAGTCTGATCCCGCCGACATGGTCAGTCCAGCCCCGAAATACCAGGCAATTCTCCTCTGAACAAGGAACATGACAACCCCAGACGATTGTTTCGGCCTCCTTTGGGCCTCGTCAGTGAGGTGCAGCCATATCCCTCTAAGCACATTGGGCAAGGAGTCCACGTCTGATTTCCCCCATCACCCTTAGGGAGACTATCCCCAGGGTCATATTTACATATGCAAAACAGAATGAGAAGCAGTCTGCCAGGAACGAACAGCAGCATCAATAGCTTGTTCTATGGCCCGGTTACCACCTGGTAGTAGCTTCTTTCTGCCCAATTGTGCTTTCCCAGAGGAAAACTTTCCTGTAGTATATCAGTCTGATCCCGCCGACATGGTCAGTCCAGCCCCGAAATACCAGGCAATTCTCCTCTGAACAAGGAACATGACAACCCCAGACAATCGTTTCGGCCTCCTTTGGGCGTCGTCAGTGAGGTGCAGCCATATCCCTCTAAGCACATTGGGCAAGGAGTCCACGTCTGGTTTCCCCCATCACCCTTAGGGAGACTATCCCCAGGGTCATATTTACATATGCAAAACAGAATTAGAAGCAGTCTGCCAGGAACGAACAGCAGCATCAATAGCTTGTTCTATGGCCCGGTTACCACCTGGTAGTAGCTTCCTTCTACCCAATTGTGCTTTCACAGAGGAAAACTTTCCTGTAGTATATCAGTCTGATCCCGCCGACATGGTCAGTCCAGCCCCGAAATACCAGGCAATTCTCCTCTGAACAAGGAACATGACAACCCCAGACGATCGTTTCGGCCTCCTTTGGGCCTCGTCAGTGAGGTGCAGCCATATCCCTCTAAGCACATTGGGCAAGGAGTCCACGTCTGGTTTCCCCCATCACCCTTAGGGAGACTATCCCCAGGGTCATATTTACATATGCAAAACAGAATGAGAAGCAGTCTGCCAGGAACGAACAGCAGCATCAATAGCTTGTTCTATGGCCCGGTTACCACCTGGTAGTAGCTTCCTTCTGCCCAATTGTGCTTTCACAGAGGAAAACTTTCCTGTAGTATATCAGTCTGATCCCGCCGACATGGTCAGTCCAGCCCCGAAATACCAGGCAATTCTCCTCTGAACAAGGAACATGACAACCCCAGACGATCGTTTCGGCCTCCTTTGGGCCTCGTCAGTGAGGTGCAGCCATATTCCTCTAAGCACATTGGGCAAGGAGTCCACGTCTTGTTTCCCCCATCACCCTTAGGGAGACTATCCCCAGGGTCATATTTACATATGCAAAACAGAATGAGAAGCAGTCTGCCAGGAACGAACAGCAGCATCAATAGCTTGTTCTATGGCCCGGTTACCACCTGGTAGTAGCTTCTTTCTGCTCAATTGTGCTTTCACAGAGGAAAACTTTCCTGTAGTATATCAGTCTGATCCCGCCGACATGGTCAGTTCAGCCCCGAAATACCAGGCAATTCTCCTCTGAACAAGGAACATGACAACCCCAGACGATCGTTTCGGCCTCCTTTGGGCCTCGTCAGTGAGGTGCAGCCATATCCCTCTAAGCACATTGGGCAAGGAGTCCACGTCTGGTTTCCCCCATCACCCTTAGGGAGACTATCCCCAGGGTCATATTTACATATGCAAAACAGAATGAGAAGCAGTCTGCCAGGAACGAACAGCAGCATCAATAGCTTGTTCTATGGCCCGGTTACCACCTGGTAGTAGCTTCTTTCTGCCCAATTGTGCTTTCACAGAGGAAAACTTTCCTGTAGTATATCAGTCTGATCCCGCCGACATGGTCAGTCCAGCCCCGAAATACCAGGCAATTCTCCTCTGAACAAGGAACATGACAACCCCAGACAATCGTTTCGGCCTCCTTTGGGCCTCGTCAGTGAGGTGCAGCCATATCCCTCTAAGCACATTGGGCAAGGAGTCCACGTCTGGTTTCCCCCATCACCCTTAGGGAGACTATCCCCAGGGTCATATTTACATATGCATATGTAAATATGCATATGTAAATATGACCCTGGGGATAGTCTCTACTACCAGGTGGCAACCGGGCCATAGAACAAGATATTGATGCTGCTGTTCGTTCCTGGCAGACTGCTTCTCATTCTGTTTTGCATATGTAAATATGACCCTGGGGATAGTCTCCCTAAGGGTGATGGGGGAAACCAGACGTGGACTCCTTGCCCAATGTGCTTAGAGGGATATGGCTGCACCTCACTGACGAGGCCCAAAGGAGGCGGAAACAATCGTCTGGGGTTGTCATGTTCCTTGTTCAGAGGAGAATTGCCTGGTATTTCGGGGCTGAACTGACCATGTCGGCGGGATCAGACTGATATACTACAGGAAAGTTTTCCTCTGTGAAAAGCACAATTGGGCAGAAAGAAGCTACTATCAGGTGGCAACCGGGCCATAGAACAAGCTATTGATGCTGCTGTTCGTTCCTGGCAGACTGCTTCTCATTCTGTTTTGCATATGTAAATATGACCCTGGGGATAGTCTCCCTAAGGGTGATGGGGGAAACCAGACGTGGACCCCTTGCCCAATGTGCTTAGAGGGATATGGCTGCACCTCACTGACGAGGCCCAAAGGAGGCCGAAACGATCGTCTGGGGTTGTCATGTTCCTTGTTCAGAGGAGAATTGCCTGGTATTTCGGGGCTGAACTGACCATGTCGGCGGGATCAGACTGATATACTACAGGAAAGTTTTCCTCTGTGAAAGCACAATTGGGCAGAAAGAAGCTACTACCAGGTGGCAACCGGGCCATAGAACAAGCTATTGATGCTGCTGTTCGTTCCTGGCAGACTGCTTTTCATTCTGTTTTGCATATGTAAATATGACCCTGGGGATAGTTTCCCTAAGGGTGATGGGGGAAACCAGACGTGGACTCCTTGCCCAATGTGCTTAGAGGGATATGGCTGCACCTCACTGACGAGGCCCAAAGGAGGCCGAAACGATCGTCTGGGGTTGTCATGTTCCTTGTTCAGAGGAGAATTGCCTGGTATTTCGGGGCTGAACTGACCATGTCGGCGGGATCAGACTGATATACTACAGGAAAGTTTTCCTCTGTGAAAAGCACAATTGGGCAGAAAGAAGCTACTACCAGGTGGCAACCGGGCCATAGAACAAGCTATTGATGCTGCTGTTCGTTCCTGGCAGACTGCTTCTCATTCTGTTTTGCATATGTAAATATGACCCTGGGGATAGTCTCCCTAAGGGTGATGGGGGAAACCAGACGTGGACTCCTTGCCCAATGTGCTTAGAGGGATATGGCTGCACCTCACTGACGAGGCCCAAAGGAGGCCGAAACAATCGTCTGGGGTTGTCATGTTCCTTGTTCAGAGGAGAATTGCCTGGTATTTCGGGGCTGAACTGACCATGTCGGCGGGATCAGACTGATATACTACAGGAAAGTTTTCCTCTGTGAAAAGCACAATTGGGCAGAAAGAAGCTACTACCAGGTGGCAACCGGGCCATAGAACAAGCTATTGATGCTGCTGTTCGTTCCTGGCAGACTGCTTCTCATTCTGTTTTGCATAGCAATGAGACTAGCAAGCTTGGAAAATCCTTTCAAATAAGTTTACAAGCAATATAAAAAACGCTGCTGCGCCTTTAAGAAGCACAAAAAATCGTCACAGTTGAAATAACAATGAACCAAATCAGTTATAGCAACCACATTTTTACAGTAAATGTGTTAAGTTAGCAAAGCATTGCACCCACTAGCAAATGGATGATTAACCCCTTAATACCCAAAAACGGATAATCAATTTAACAATTAACGTTTTTATCACAGTCAAACACACTGTCACAGGTCTGCTGTGACTGATTACCCCCCTCAAAATGAATTTTGAAGGCCCATGAGCTCTCTAGAGACGTCCTGGATCAAGGAGGAAGAAGCAGGAAGACTGTAACTGAATTTTTACTGCGCAAAAAAGCGCTAAAATAGGCCCCTCCCACTCATATTACAACAGTGGGAAACCTCAGTTAACCGTTTCTATGTAGAAATAAACGACAGCCATGTGGAAAATCATGCCCCAAAAGATTTATCACCAAAGTACCTCACAAAAAACGAATAACATGCCAGTAAACGTTTTAAACATGCACTTTAAAAGTTAGGTAGTGTTATTAATAAGCCTGCTACCAGTCGCTTCTACTGCAGTTAAGGCTCATACATTACTTCAGTATTAACAGTATTTTCTTAGTCAAATTCCATTCCTTAGAAAATTACTTATTGTACATACATTCATCAGCCTGATACCAGTCGCTACTGCATTTAAGGCTGTACTTACATTACATCGGTATCAGCAGTATTTTCTTAGTCAATTCCATTCCTTAGAAAAATATTCTACTGCACATACCTCATCTGCAGGGGACCCCGCATGCTATTCCCTTTCTGAAGTTACCCCACTCCTCAGAATGTGCGAGAACAGCCAGTGGATCTTAGTTACTTCTGCTAAGATCATAGAAAACGCAGGCAGATTCTTCTTCTAAATACTGCCTGAGAGAAAAAAACAGCACACTCCGGTGCCATTTAAAATAACAAACTTTTGATTGAAGAAATAATTAAAAAATTCCACACTCCTCTCACACCTTCCTACTATGTCAGTTGCAAGAGAATGACTGGATATGACATGTGAGGGGAGGAGCTATATAGCAGCTCTGCTTGGGTGATCCTCTTGCAACTTCCTGTTGGGAAGGGAATATATCCCATAAGTAATGGATGACCCGTGGACTGAATACACTTAACAAGAGAAATATATATATATATATATATATAATATTATTACTGCTCATAAGTATACTGTGTATAACCTGAGTGTTTGCAAACCCTGGTGAACATTTACTTTGGAAATGCCAAGAGAAAAAAAACACACTACACAACCTGGTGGGGAGGGTGGCACAGAATTTTGAGTGCATAGGGCAGCACAAAACCTAAATACACCACTGATATATAGGTATAGACATATATGTGTATTTATGAATGAATAGAACATATTCATATTTTCATGTCGGGCTAGTGCTAAAGAGAATATGCGATCGGGTTTGCACAAGAGTAGGGTGTTTTTTTCTCCATGGGGGAATAAGTAAACGTGCACACGATATTCTAACTTCGGATTTTTACTTCAAGCGCATTAGCACAATTAACGCTCAAGTGAGAGTGTTAATTTGCACTTCATTTGTAATCTGGCCCTAAATACCTTAATGCTGTTAAAGGGACATAAAACTCAAAAATAAACTTGCGTGGTTCAGAGAGAGTATGCAATTTTAAGAGACATTTTAATTCACTGCTGTTATCAAAACACCTTCATGTATTTCTGTGAATTGAAAAAAAAGTATACCTACATATGCTTAAGAGCTATAATATACTATTTGGAGCTAGCTGGTGATTGGTGGATGCACATATATGCCTCTTGTCATTGGTTCACCAGATGCATACAGTTAAATACAGTTATATGCCCTTTAAAACCCTAGGAGAAATGACTTTTTTTACTTTTTTCATTTACTTTTTTCATTCACCAGCCATTAGCTGAAATGAGTAACTACATTTCTTTTCAATGTAAAACCAATGAGAGCTTCCTGGCCAGCATCTGTTTTTCATGTTTCTATTCAAACTTTTCTATTAACCAGAAAATAATTATAAGCTGAAAACCATTCACACACCATTTTGTCCCTACAAATTAGGAAACAAAAATCCATAAAACAATAGTTTTTTTTTTACATATCAGCGCTTGGTGCTTTTGTAGCTGTGGGAAGATGTTCTGCCGCCCAAACTCAGGACAGTAACTACATTAGTCACAGGAGCAGGTTAGACACATCCTTTTGCCCAATGCGCTCAGACAGGTTCCCACTAGGTACATAGGGAACCATAAAAGAAGAGGAGACGGGTGGCACTGCCATTCTGATATCGACCTTCAGTGCTGCCTTGATGTGGCTGTGAATCACACAGATTGTTCCAGGGCACGGAGCCTGCGGGCATCTCCTGAGGGACAAACTGGCAGATGCTTCTGCACAAAGCACCAATCTGTTTATGCAGAGACTCCCAGCACTGACACAAATAATGAGAGAGAGAGAAAAGACATATGAACAAAATCAGGCAGAGAAAGCATAAAAAGCAGAGGTGGAATTTACATGTAAATATTAGACCAAGCACTAGTGCGGTAATGGACTCAGTTTACAACTTACGCAGTTTACCCAGAAGGAAACAGTTTGTGCCTCACGATACGCCTTCCTCATATGAGGTTTGGTTAAAGGGACATAAACCCAATTAAATTAAATGAATAAAAATGAAACAATAATGCAATAAACGTGGATTATTTATTTGCTATAAAAACATTGGTTTGACTCTAAACAATGTGCATATCCTAATCTCTCTACAGCAGTCAAGTAAGCAAATTATGTAACTGAATATGCTGCAAATTGCCTGGACCAGCTACAGTTTGATTGTTGCCAATTAGAACTAAGTGTAAAATGGTTTGTGCTCTAAACAATCACTGTGTAGTATACAAAGCTGAATCAGGCAATTTGGGAAACTAAACTTATTTTTGCATGCACAAAGGTTATGTTAAGGGGCCATTATGGTCGAAAAGTGAAATGACATGCTCTGATTCGTTAAAGCATGTCAATTTTACAGCTAGTGACCCTGCTTCTCTTTGTGTTTAAGTCCCACAAAATTAAAGTACAACTAGAGAGCCACAGAGCACTTCTGGTCTCAAGCAGAAACTGCCACGGAGCCAATCAGCAGCGCTAGTCGCACAACTCCGCTGATTACGCTCTTCCAAGCAGTACTTTAAGCCAAAACTGGAATCCACATGGATGCATTTCAGATATGAGTAGAAGCATTTGTGTAATACACATTTATTAACAAAAATGCATCTAGTAAAAGCTATAGTTGCTTCAAAAGTGTATTTTAGTATACACCGTGCACCAGCCTTTTAAACACAGCACTTTCTCAGAGAGCTTGTAGCATCTGGTAATGACTGTTAATTGCTGACATAATACAAACCCCACTGGTGCTCTGAGCAGCTGCAGTATTTAAAATGCTGGTGCACTGAGAATATCTAGCTATGCTTCACATGCACGTGCAGAGAAAAATGTTAACACTAAAACAGTGATACATTTTACTAGAAGCAGTTTTGCCAATACCTGTATATTGTAAGTATGTTTCTATTTAAATATGTTATTCATTTATGTGTGTTTAAACTTTGACCGGAATATCCTTTTAACTATTAGTTTAATCCCTTTACAGGCGATGTAGGGTCACTAGTTGTAAAATTACACCTTAGAGCATGTCAGTTATACTATAATGGCCATTTCAATATGTTTATATTGATTTTGAGGCTGTGGATGACGTTCATATCCGTGTATACTAGGGCTGTTTGTTCATTGGCTAATAAGCAGAACTGTTTTATTCATGGTCAGCGGCAACTACCAAGCAAAAAACAAGATTTTTTCCCCCCATAGTACATTTTAAAATGTCCAATTTTAGATGAACCAAAGGAAAAAAAATCTGTTGTGTCCCTTTAAAGGTACAGTAAGCCCCTTGTAATTGCATAACATTTCGGTATAACATGAGCTAAGTATAAAGATTTTTAAAACAAATTAAAGGGACAGTCTAGTAAAAATGAAACTTTCATGATTCAGATAGGGCATACAATTTTAAACAACTTTCCAATTTACTTTGTTGAAAGCTAAACCTAGGTGAGCTCATATTCTAATTTCTGAGCTCTTGAAGGCTGTCTCTTATCTCAGTGCATTTTGACTGTTATTCACAGCTAGACAGTGCTAGTTCATGTGTGCCATATAGATAACATTGTGTTTACTCCCGTGGAGTTATTTGTAAGTCAGCATTGATTGGCTAAAATGCAAGTCTGTCAAAAGCACTGAGATAAAGGGAGCAGTCTGCAGAGGCTTAGATACAAGGTAATCACAGAGGTACAAAGTATACTAATATCACAGTGTTGTTTATGCAAGACTGGGGAATGGGTAATAAAGGGATTATCTATCTTTTTACAACAATTCTGGAGTAGACTGTCCCTTTAACATCTTGTTAACTGCAATTGTTTTTTAATAGCTAAACTCCACCCACCCAATTCAGGCTTGCTTTTTTTAAAAAAGACAAGGGTAGCGCAGGCCATTATGTTAGCATAAACTGCATTGTTTTGCAAGCAGTTATCTGCTGAAGCCACTTAGGGAGAGATATGTAGCATGGTTACCCTTGATACGTCAGCAGGGTGTATTTTTAGTTCTGACAATAAGAATATCCACAATTTTTAGAGTTAAATTACATGTAAAGGATTAAAAATAAATAATGAACGTTTATTGCACAAGTTGTTTTATATTAAAGTCTCAAGCGGGTAGATTTAACAAAGCGTATGATGTTGATAAATGCCGACATAATACGCTGTTGGCATTTATCATTGCACAAGCATTTCTGGTTAAATGCTTGTGCAATGCCGCCCCCTGCACATTCGCGGCCAATCGTCCGATAGCAGGGGGTGTCAATCATCCCGATTGTATCCAATTGGGATAATGGCTGTCCAACCGCCACAGATGAGCTAAATAGCAACAGTCTTACGACCTCTGCTTCTTAATTTCGGGGGTAGATTGCAGCATCTACTGCTTGATAAATCTACCCCAAGGTGTTAAGAATCTGAGCTCCAGACTGTTTAAAGGGACATGAAACCCACATTTTTTCATTCATGATTCAGATAGAGAATACAATTTTGAACAACTTTCCAATTTTATTTCTATTATTTAATTTGCTTTCTTCTCTTCTTATGATTTGCTGAAAGGTTTATCTAGGCAAGCTCAGGAGCAGCAGAGAACCTAGGTTCTAGCTATTGATTGGTGGTTGCATATATATATATATATATATATAGAGAGAGAGAGAGAGAGAGAGAGAGAGAGAGAGAGAGAGGGAGAGATTGTGATTGGCTCACCCATGTGTTCAGTTAGAAACCAAGAGAATGAAACAGATTAGATAATAGAAGTAAATTAGAAAGTTGTTTAAAATGGCATTCTCTATCTGAATCATGAAATAATTTTTTAGGGTTTCATGTCCCTTTAAGCTGTGTAAGAAATGCACAATTGTATCAGCAAAATTACAAACATTACACAAACATGCAAACTAAATAACCAGTGTGTAATGCAACTTTGTTTTATTTCTGTGAATTCATTCATGGGTGGAAAACTCAGTTTGGAGCTGAATGTCCCTTTATTAGTGACATAAGATTGTCACAAGCATTCTGCGCTGTCGCTCTACTGTTCATCAGATTGTCCCCTGCAGCTGACAAATCACAAATAAGTGAGTGTTGAAGCCAATGTCTGATATTACATCTCACACTGCAGAAGCTCGGAGAGGTCTCTCCCTATGTCACCGGAGAAATGCCAGGCACAGGTCACAGTGACGTGCGATCACTCATGCCCAGCCCCCCCCCCCCCTCACAGAGGGCTGCTCACGTTGGGTGATAAATGCAGAGTACACAAAATTGTGACAGGTTTTGCACCTGCTGGCAAGCTACACACATCCACACACTCGTCCCTGCAGGTGTGTACACGGCTGATAATGAGATACTTTATAAAAGTCACAGAGTACTAGGCCAGAGCCTAATGAGACACTCAGGAGCCGGTTATGTAAACGAGTCTGACATATTAATGTCACTGTGTCACTGACCCTGCTACTATCATTGAGATTTCAGTGCTGGATAGGTTTATTGTGTGAGGAAATAAATGGAGCACATACACACAGATACCAACAGCACAAATGGATAAACAGAAAAACGTGCTACTCAAAATGCAGAGATATGCACAATACCACAGGTACACAGTGACCTAGGTACAGTATATAAGCTTGGGTTTGTGGTTAGGAAAGCTTAGGTGCGGAGAGGGTCCAGTGGTTAGGGAGTTAGGGAGTGGTGGGGGCTACATTTAGCCACCAATCAGCAAGTTCTACCCAGGTGCTAAACCGAAAAATAATAATCGGAGTAAATTAGAAAGTTGTTTAAAAACATACGGCTAGATTACGAGTTGTGCGTTAGGGTAAAAAAGCAGTGTTAAGAGGTCCTAACGCTGCTTTTTTACGCCCGCTGGTATTACGAGTCTTGAAGGTTTTGGGTGACCGCACACTTCTTTGGCCTTACGGCAAAACGACTTACGTAAACTTTGTAAAGTCTTTTTTCTATGGGACTTCCATAGCGCCGGTATTACGAGTCTGTCCTGAGAGGCCAAAAAGTGAGTGGTACACCCTACCCTGTCAAGAGTCCTAATGCATTTAAAAGTCAGTAGTTATGAGTTTTATGGTACAACGCCGTAGCATAAAACTCATAACTAAAGTGCTAAAAAGTACACTAACACTGATAAACTACCTACGAACACCTAAACCGAGGCCCTCCTGCATCGCAAATACTAAAATAAAAATTGTAACCCCTAATCTGCCGCTCCAGACACCTCCACCACCTACATTATACTTATTAACCCTTAATCTGCTGCCCGCAACATCGCCGACACCTACATTATATTTATTAACCCCTACTCTGCCGCCCCCAATGTCGCCGCCACCTACCTACACTTATTAACCCCTAATCTGCCATACCCAACGTCGCCACCATTATAATAAACATATTAACCCCTAAATTGCCGCACTCCCGCCTCGCAAACATTAGTTAAATATTATTAACCCCTAATCTGCCAGCCCTAACATCGCCGCCACCTACCTACATTTATTAACCCCTAATCTGCCGCCCCAACGTCGCCGCCACTATATAAAAGTTATTAACCCCTAAACCTAAGTCTAACCCTAAACCTAACACCCCCTAACTTAAATATAATTTAAATAAATCGAAATAAATATTCCTATCATTAACTAAATTATTCCTATTTAAAACTAAATACTTACCTAAACCCTAAGGCCTAGATTTGGAGTTCGGCGGTAAAAGGGCTGTTAACGCTCCGCTGGCTTTTTTCTGGCCGCACCATAAAATTAACTCTGGTATCGAGAGTTCAAACAAATGCTGCGTTAGGCTCCAAAAAAGGAGCGTAGAGCATTTTTACCGCAAATGCAACTCTCGATACCAGAGTTGCTTACGGACGCGGCCAGCCTCAAAAACGTGCTCGTGCACGATTCTCCCATAGGAAACAATGGGGCTGTTTGAGCTGAAAAAAAACCTTACACCTGCAAAAAAGCAGCGTTCAGCTCCTAACGCAGCCCCATTGTTTCCTATGGGGAAACACTTCCTACGTCTGCACCTAACACTCTAACATGTACCCCGAGTCTAAACACCCCTAGCCTTACACTTATTAACCCCTAATCTGCCGCCCCCGCTATCGCTGACCCCTGCATATTTTTTTAAACCCCTAATCTGCCGCTCCGTAAACCGCCGCCACCTACGTTATCCCTATGTACCCCTAATCTGCTACCCCTAACACCGCCGACCCCTATATTATATTTATTAACCCCTAACCTGCCCCCCACAACGTCGCCGACACCTGCCTACACTTATTAACCCCTAATCTGCCGAGCGGACCTGAGCGCTACTATAATAAAGTTATTAACCCCTAATCCGCCTCACTAACCCTATCATAAATAGTATTAACCCCTAATCTGCCCTCCCTAACATCGCCGACACCTAACTTCAAACATTAACCCCTAATCTTCCGATCGGAGCTCACCGCTATTCTAATAAATGGATTAACCCCTAAAGCTAAGTCTAACCCTAACACTAACACCCCCCTAAGTTAAATATAATATTTATCTAACGAAATAAATTAACTCTTATTAAATAACTTATTCCTATTTAAAGCTAAATACTTACCTGTAAAATAAATCCTAATATAGCTACAATATAAATTATAATTATATTATAGCTATTTTAGGATTAATATTTATTTTACAGGCAACTTTGTAATTATTTTAACCAGGTACAATAGCTATTAAATAGTTAAGAACTATTTAATAGTTACCTAGTTAAAATAATAACAAATTTACCTGTAAAATAAATCCTAACCTAAGTTATAATTAAACCTAACACTACCCTATCAATAAAATAATTAAATAAACTACCTACAATTACCTACAATTAACCTAACACTACACTATCAATAAATTAATTAAACACAATTCCTACAAATAAATACAATTAAATAAACTAGCTAAAGTACAAAAAATAAAAAAGAACTAAGTTACAGAAAATAAAAAAATATTTACAAACATAAGAAAAATATTACAACAATTTTAAACTAATTACACCTACTCTAAGCCCCCTAATAAAATAACAAAGCCCCCCAAAATAAAAAATTCCCTACCCTATTCTAAATTTAAAAAGTTACAAGCTCTTTTACCTTACCAGCCCTGAACAGGGCCCTTTGCGGGGCATGCCCCAAGAATTTCAGCTCTTTTGCCTGTAAAAAAAAACATACAATACCCCCCCCCCAACATTACAACCCACCACCCACATACCCCTAATCTAACCCAAACCCCCCTTAAATAAACCTAACACTAAGCCCCTGAAGATCTTCCTACCTTGTCTTCACCATCCAGGTATCACCGATCCGTCCTGGCTCCAAGATCTTCATCCAACCCAAGCGGGGGTTGGCGATCCATAATCCGGTCCAGAAGAGGCTCCAAAGTCTTCCTCCTATCCGGCAAGAAGAGGACATCCGGACCGGCAAACATCTTCTCCAAGCGGCATCTTCGATCTTCTTCCATCCGGAGCGAAGCGGCAGGATCCTGAAGACATCCAGCGCGGAACATCCATCCGGACCGACGACTGAACGACGAATGACTGTTCCTTTAAGGGACGTCATCCAAGATGGCGTCCCTCGAATTCCGATTAGCTGATAGGATTCTATCAGCCAATCGGAATTAAGGTAGGAATTTTCTGATTGGCTGATGGAATCAGCCAATCAGAATCTAGTTCAATCCGATTGGCCGATCCAATCAGCCAATCAGATTGAGCTCGCATTCTATTGGCTGATCGGAACAGCCAATAGAATGCGAGCTCAATCTGATTGGCTGATTGGATCAGCCAATCGGATTGAACTTGATTCTGATTGGCTGATTCCATCAGCCAATCAGAAAACTCCTACCTTAATTCCGATTGGCTGATAGAATCCTATCAGCCAATCGGAATTCGAGGGACGCCATCTTGGATGACATCCCTTAAAGGAACAGTCATTCGTCGTTCAGTCGTCGGTCCGGATGGATGTTCCGCGCTGGATGTCTTCAGGATCCTGCCGCTTCGCTCCGGATGGAAGAAGATCGAAGATGCCGCTTGGAGAAGATGTTTGCCGGTCCGGATGTCCTCTTCTTGCCGGATAGGAGGAAGACTTTGGAGCCTCTTCTGGACCTCTTCAGCCACCGGATGATGGATCGCCAACCCCCGCTTGGGTTGGATGAAGATCTTGGAGCCAGGACGGATCGGTGATACCTGGATGGTGAAGACAAGGTAGGAAGATCTTCAGGGGCTTAGTGTTAGGTTTATTTAAGGGGGGTTTGGGTTAGATTAGGGGTATGTGGGTGGTGGGTTGTAATGTTGGGGGGGGGTATTGTATGTTTTTTTTTACAGGCAAAAGAGCTGAAATTCTTGGGGCATGCCCCCCAAAGGGCCCTGTTCAGGGCTGGTAAGGTAAAAGAGCTTGTAACTTTTTTAATTTAGAATAGGGTAGGGAATTTTTTATTTTGGGGGGCTTTGTTATTTTATTAGGGGGCTTAGAGTAGGTGTAATTAGTTTAAAATTGTTGTAATATTTTTCTTATGTTTGTAAATATTTTTTTATTTTCTGTAACTTAGTTCTTTTTTATTTTTTGTACTTTAGCTAGTTTATTTAATTGTATTTATTTGTAGGAATTGTGTTTAATTAATTTATTGATAGTGTAGTGTTAGGTTAATTGTAGGTAATTGTAGGTAGTTTATTTAATTATTTTATTGATAGGGTAGTGTTAGGTTTAATTATAACTTAGGTTAGGATTTATTTTACAGGTAAATTTGTTATTATTTTAACTAGGTAACTATTAAATAGTTCTTAACTATTTAATAGCTATTGTACCTGGTTAAATTAATTACAAAGTTGCCTGTAAAATAAATATTAATCCTAAAATAGCTATAATATAATTATAATTTATATTGTAGCTATATTAGGATTTATTTTACAGGTAAGTATTTAGCTTTAAATAGGAATAATTTATTTAATAAGAGTTAATTTATTTCGTTAGATAAAAATTATATTTAACTTAGGGGGGTGTTAGTGTTAGGGTTAGACTTAGCTTTAGGGGTTAATACATTTATTAGAATAGCGGTGAGCTCCGGTCGGCAGATTAGGGGTTAATAATTGAAGTTAGGTGTCGGCGATGTTAGGGAGGGCAGATTAGGGGTTAATACTATTTATGATAGGGTTAGTGAGGCGGATTGGGGGTTAATACATTTATTATAGTAGCGCTCAGGTCCGCTCGGCAGATTAGGGGTTAATAAGTGTAGGCAGGTGTCGGCGACGTTGAGGGGGGCAGATTAGGGGTTAATAAATATAATATAGGGGTCGGCGATGTTAGGGGCAGCAGATTAGGGGTACATAGGGATAACGTAGGTGGCGGCGATTTGCGGTCGGAAGATTAGGGGTTAATTATTTTAAGTAGCTGGCGGCGACGTTGTGGGGGGCAAGTTAGGGTTTAATAAATGTAATACAGGGGTCGGCGGGGTTAGGGGCAGCAGATTAGGGGTACATAAATATAACGTAGGTGGCGGTCGGCAGATTAGGGGTTAAAAATTTTAATCGAGTGGCGGCGGTGTGGGGGGACCTCGGTTTAGGGGTACATAGGTAGTTTATGGGTGTTAGTGTACTTTAGGGTACAGTAGTTAAGAGCTTTATGAACCGGCGTTAGCCAGAAAGCTCTTAACTCCTGCTATTTTCAGGCGGCTGGAATCTTGTCGTTAGAGCTCTAACGCTCACTTCAGAAACGACTCTAAATACCAGCGTTAGAAAGATCCCATTGAAAATATAGGCTACGCAAATGGCGTAGGGGGATCTGCGGTATGGAAAAGTCGCGGCTGTAAAGTGAGCGTTAGACCCTTTAATCACTGACTCCAAATACCAGCGGGCGGCCAAAACCAGCGTTAGGAGCCTCTAACGCTGGTTTTGACGGCTACCGCCGAACTCCAAATCTAGGCCTAAGATAGCTACAATATAACTAATACTTACATTGTAGCTAGTTTAGGATTTTTTTTTATTTTACAGGCAAGTTTGTATTTATTTTAACTAGGTAGAATAGTTAATAATTAGTTAATAACTATTTAATAACTACCTAGTTAAAATAAAGACAAATTTACCTGTAAAATAAAACCTAACCTAAGTTACACTAACACCTAACACTACACTATAATTAAATAAATTGACTAAATTAAATACAATTACCTAAATTAAATTAGCTAAAGTACAAAAAAAAAACCCCACTAAATTACAGAAAATAATAAACAAATTACAGAAATTTGAACTAATTACACCTAATCTAATAGCCCTATTAAAAAAAACTAACACTAACCCCCTGAAGATCGACTTATTGGGAGATGTCTTCTTCCAAACCGGGCAAAGTGGTTCTCCAGACGGGCAGAAGTCTTCATCCAAGCCGGGCAGAAGTGGTTCTCCAGACGGGCAGAAGTCTTCATCCAGACGGCATCTTCTATCTTCATCCATCCGTCGCGGAGCGGATCCATCTTCAAGACATCCGACGCGGAGCATCCTCTTCTTCCGACGACTAAAACAGAATGAAGGTACCTTTAAGTGATATCATCCAAGATGGCGTCCCTTAGATTCCGATTGGCTGAAAGAATTCTATCAGCCAATCGGAATTAAGGTAGAAAAAATCATATTGGCTGATGCAATCAGCCAATAGGATTGAAGTTCAATCCTATTGACTGATCCTATCTTTATTTTAATTATTTATTTTATTTTAATAGGGCTATTAGATAAGGTGTAATTAGTTAAAATTTCTGTAATTTAGTGGGGGTTTTTTGTACTTTAGCTAATTTAATTTAGGTAATTGTATTTAATTTAGTTAATTTATTTAATTATAGTGTAGTGTTAGGTGTTAGTGTAACTTAGGTTAGGTTTTATTTTACAGGTAAATTTGTCTTTATTTTAACTAGGTAGTTATTAAATAGTTAACTATTTAATAACTACTCTACCTAGTTAAAATAAATACAAACTTGCCTGTAAAATAAAAAAAAAATCCTAAGATAGCTACAATGTAACTATTAGTTATATTGTAGCTAGCTTAGGGTTTATTTTACAGGTAAAAATTTAGTTTTAAATAGGAATAATTTAGTTAATGATAGGAATATTTATTTTGATTTATTTAAATTATATTTAAGTTAGGGGGTGTTAGGTTTAGGGTTAGACTTAGGTATAGGGGTTAATAACTTTAATATAGTGGCAGCGACGTTGGGGGCGGCAGATTAGGAGTTAATAAATGTAGGTAGGTGGCGGCGATGTTAGGGGCGGCAGATTAGGGGTTAATAATATTTAACTAATGTTTGTGAGGCGGGAGTGTGGCGTTTAGGGGTTAATATGTTTATTATAGTGGGGTTAATAAGTGTAGGTAGGTGGCAGTGACATTGTGGCAGCAGAGTAGGGGTTAATAAATATAATGTAGGTGCCGGCGATGTTGGGGGCAGCAGATTAGGGGTTCATAAGTATAATGTAGGTGGCGGCAGTGTCCGGAGCAGCAGATTAGGGGTTAATAATTATAATTTAGGTGTCGGCGATGTCGGGGGCAGCAGCTTAGAGGTTAATAAGTGTAAGATTAGGGATGTTTAGACTCAGGGTTCATGTTAGGGTGTTAGGTGTAAACATAAATTTTATCTCCCCATAGGAATCAATGAGGCTGCGTTAAGGAGTTTTACGCTGCTTTTTTGCAGGTGTTAAAGACTTTTTTTAATCCAGCTCTCCCCGTTGATTCCTATGGGTAAATTGTGCTTGAGCGCGTTACGCCAGCTCACCGCTGACTTAAGCAGCGCTGGTATTGGAGTGCGGTAATGAGCAAAATTTTGCTCAACGCTCACGTCTTGTCTTTTAACGACGGGTTTGTAAAAACTCGTAATACCAGCACTGCATGTAAGTGAGCATTGAGTGAAAACTGCTCGTTAGCACTGCATAGCCTCTAACACAAAACTCGCAATCTGGGCCATAATTTATGTAAGAACTTACCTGATAAATTAATTTCTTTCATAGTGGCAAGAGTCCATGAGCTAGTGACGTATGTTATATACATTCCTACCAGGAGGGGGCAAAGTTTTCCAAACCTCAAAATGCCTATAAATACACCTCCCACCACACACATACCTTAGTTTAAACGTAAAGCCAAGTAGTGAGGTGTAAAAAGGAGTAAAAAAGCATACAAAAAGAGGAACTGAAAAAAATAATGTGCTTTTATACAAAAAAATCATAACCATCAAAAAAAGGGTGGGTCTCATGGACTCTTGCCACTATAAAAGAAATGAATTTATCAGGTAAGTTCTTACATAAATTATGTTTTCTTTCATGTAAGTGTCCATGAGCTAGTGACGTATGGTATATAATACCCAAGATGTGTAAATCCACAGAGTCACTAGAGAGGGAGGGAAAAAATAAAAACAACTATTTTCGCTGAAAAAAATGAAATCCAAATAATTATCGGCTAGATTTGGAGTTTGGCGGTAAAAGGGCTGTTAACGCTCCGCAGGTTTTTTTCTGGCCGCACCATAAATTTAACTCTGGTATCGAGAGTTCAAACAAATGCTGCGTTAGGCTCCAAAAAAGGAGCGTAGAGCATTTTTAACGCAAATACAACTCTCGATACCAGAGTTGCTTACGGACGCGGCCGGCCTCAAAAACGTGCTCGTGCACGATTCTCCCATAGGAAACAATGGGGCTGTTTGAGCTGAAAAAAAACCTAACACCTGCAAAAAAGCAGCGTTCAGCTCCTAACGCAGCCCCATTGTTTCCTATGGGGAAACACTTCCTACGTCTGCACCTAACACTCTAACATGTACCCCGAGTCTAAACACCCCTAGCCTTACACTTATTAACCCCTAATCTGCCGCCCCTGCTATCGCTGACCCCTGCATTACACTTTTAACCCCTAATCTGCCGCTCCGTAAACCGCCGCCACCTACGTTATCCCTATGTACCCCTAATCTGCTGCCCTAACATCGCCGACCCCTATGTTATATTTATTAACCCCTAATCTGCCCCCCACAACGTCGCCGACACCTACCTACACTTATTAACCCCTAATCTGCCGAGCGGACCTGAGCGCTACTATAATAAAGTTATTAACCCCTAATCCGCCTCACTAACCCTATCATAAATAGTATTAACCCCTAATCTGCCCTCCCTAACATCGCCGACAGCTACCTTCAATTATTAACCCCTAATCTGCCGACCGGAGCTCACCGCTATTCTAATAAATGTATTAACCCCTAAAGCTAAGTCTAACCCTAACACTAACACCCCCCTAAGTTAAATATAATTTTTATCTAACGAAATAAATTAACTCTTATTAAATAAATTATTCCTATTTAAAGCTAAATACTTACCTGTAAAATAAATCCTAATATAGCTACAATATAAATTACATTTATATTATAGCTATTTTAGGATTAATATTTATTTTACAGGTAACTTTGTATTTATTTTAACCAGGTACAATAGCTATTAAATAGTTAAGAACTATTTAATAGTTACCTAGTTAAAATAATTACAAATTTACCTGTAAAATAAATCCTAACCTAAGATATAATTAAACCTAACACTACCCTATCAATAAAATAATTAAATAAACTACCTACAATTACCTACAATTAACCTAACACTACACTATCAATAAATTAATTAAACACAATTGCTACAAATAAATACAATTAAATAAACTATCTAAAGTACAAAAAATAAAAAAGAACTAAGTTACAGAAAATAAAAAAATATTTACAAACATAAGAAAAATATTACAACAATTTTAAACTAATTACACCTACTCTAAGCCCCCTAATAAAATAACAAAGACCCCCAAAATAAAAAATTCCCTACCCTATTCTAAATTTAAAAAGTTACAAGCTCTTTTACCTTACCAGCCCTGAACAGGGCCCTTTGCGGGGCATGCCCCAAGAAGTTCAGCTCTTTTGCCTGTAAAAGAAAACATACAATACCCCCCCCCCCCCCCAACATTACAACCCACCACCCACATACCCCTAATCTAACCCAAACCCCCCTTAAATAAACCTAACACTAAGCCCCTGATGATCTTCCTACCTTGTCTTCACCATGCCAGGTTCACCGATCCGTCCTGGCTCCAAGATCTTCATCCAACCCAAGCGGGGGCTAGACATCCACTGAAGAAGTCCAGAAGAGGGTCCAAAGTCTTCCTCCTATCCGGCAAGAAGAGGACATCCGGACCGGCAAACATCTTCTCCAAGCGGCATCTTCTATGTTCTTCCATCCGATGACGACCGGCTCCATCTTGAAGACCTCCAGCGCGGATCCATCCTCTTCTTCCGACGACTAGACGACGAATGACGGTTCCTTTAAGGGACGTCATCCAAGATGGCGTCCCTCGAATTCCGATTGGCTGATAGGATTCTATCAGCCAATCGGAATTAAGGTAGGAATTTTCTGATTGGCTGATGGAATCAGCCAATCAGAATCAAGTTCAATCCGATTGGCTGATCCAATCAGCCAATCAGATTGAGCTCGCATTGTATTGGCTGATCGGAACAGCCAATAGAATGCGAGCTCAATCTGATTGGCTGATTGGATCAGCCAATCGGATTGAACTTGATTCTGATTGGCTGATTCCATCAGCCAATCAGAAAATTCCTACCTTAATTCCGATTGGCTGATAGAATCCTATCAGCCAATCGGAATTCGAGGGACGCCATCTTGGATGACGTCCCTTAAAGGAACCGTCATTCGTCGTCTAGTCGTCGGAAGAAGAGGATGGATCCGCGCTGGAGGTCTTCAAGATGGAGCCGGTCGTCATCGGATGGAAGAACATAGAAGATGCCGCTTGGAGAAGATGTTTGCCGGTCCGGATGTCCTCTTCTTGCCGGATAGGAGGAAGACTTTGGACCCTCTTCTGGACTTCTTCAGTGGATGTCTAGCCCCCGCTTGGGTTGGATGAAGATCTTGGAGCCAGGACGGATCGGTGAACCTGGCATGGTGAAGACAAGGTAGGAAGATCATCAGGGGCTTAGTGTTAGGTTTATTTAAGGGGGGTTTGGGTTAGATTAGGGGTATGTGGGTGGTGGGTTGTAATGTTGGGGGGGGGGGTATTGTATGTTTTCTTTTACAGGCAAAAGAGCTGAACTTCTTGGGGCATGCCCCGCAAAGGGCCCTGTTCAGGGCTGGTAAGGTAAAAGAGCTTGTAACTTTTTAAATTTAGAATAGGGTAGGGAATTTTTTATTTTGGGGGTCTTTGTTATTTTATTAGGGGGCTTAGAGTAGGTGTAATTAGTTTAAAATTGTTGTAATATTTTTCTTATGTTTGTAAATATTTTTTTATTTTCTGTAACTTAGTTCTTTTTTATTTTTTGTACTTTAGATAGTTTATTTAATTGTATTTATTTGTAGCAATTGTGTTTAATTAATTTATTGATAGTGTAGTGTTAGGTTAATTGTAGGTAATTGTAGGTAGTTTATTTAATTATTTTATTGATAGGGTAGTGTTAGGTTTAATTATATCTTAGGTTAGGATTTATTTTACAGGTAAATTTGTTATTATTTTAACTAGGTAACTATTAAATAGTTCTTAACTATTTAATAGCTATTGTACCTGGTTAAAATAAATACAAAGTTACCTGTAAAATAAATATTAATCCTAAAATAGCTATAATATAAATGTAATTTATATTGTAGCTATATTAGGATTTATTTTACAGGTAAGTATTTAGCTTTAAATAGGAATCATTTATTTAATAAGAGTTAATTTATTTCGTTAGATAAAAATTATATTTAACTTAGGGGGGTGTTAGTGTTAGGGTTAGACTTAGCTTTAGGGGTTAATACATTTATTATAGTAGCGGTGAGCTCCGGTCGGCAGATTAGGGGTTAATAATTGAAGGTAGGTGTCGGCGATGTTAGGGAGGGCAGATTAGGGGTTAATACTATTTATGATAGGGTTAGTGAGGCGGATTAGGGGTTAATAACTTTATTATAGTAGCGCTCAGGTCCGCTCGGCAGATTAGGGGTTAATAAGTGTAGGTAGGTGTCGGCGACGTTGTGGGGGGCAGATTAGGGGTTAATAAATATAACATAGGGGTCGGCGATGTTAGGGGCAGAAGATTAGGGGTACATAGGGATAACGTAGGTGGCGGCGATTTGCGGTCGGAAGATTAGGGGTTAATTATTTTAAGTAGCTTGCGGCGACGTTGTGTGGGGCAAGTTAGGGGTTAATAAATATAATATAGGGGTCGGCGGGGTTAGGGGCAGCAGATTAGGGGTACATAAGTATAACGTAGGTGGCGGTCGGCAGATTAGGGGTTAAAAATTTTAATCGAGTGGCGGCGATGTGGGGGGACCTCGGTTTAGGGGTACATAGGTAGTTTATGGGTGTTAGTGTAGTTTAGGGTACAGTAGTTAAGAGCTTTATGAACCGGCGTTAGCCAGAAAGCTCTTAACTCCTGCTTTTTTCAGGCGGCTGGAATCTTGTCGTTAGAGCTCTAACGCTCACTGCAGAAACGACTCTAAATACCAGCGTTAGAAAGATCCCATTGAAAAGATAGGCTACGCAAATGGCGTAGGGGGATCTGCGGTATGGAAAAGTCGCGGCTGTAAAGTGAGCGTTAGACCCTTTAATCACTGACTCCAAATACCAGCGGGCGGCCAAAACCAGCGTTAGGAGCCTCTAACGCTGGTTTTGACGGCTACCGCCGAACTCTAAATCTAGGCCTAAGTTTTCTTAAATTTCAAAAAACTCAAATCATAGGCAGAGGAATCAAACTGAGACAACTGCCTGAAGAACATTTCTACCAAAGACTGCTTCTGAAGAAGCAAATACATCAAAATGGTAAAATTTTGTAAATGTATGCAAAGAAGACCAAGTTGCTGCTTTACAAATCAGGGGCCCGATCCGATATGCAGCGTCGCCTGCAAAAGCCGGCGACACCAAATTCTGCGCTGGTTTGGTATCCTATATACGGCGTAACATAGAAGTTACGCTCGTATATTTCTGCCTTTTTGCCCCATAGACTGACATACACAACACGCGCAGTTTGGTATCCAATATACAGCGTAAGGACTTACGTGGCGAAAATGGAGAAATCTTTCTCCATTTTCACCTCGCCACAAAATGCAGGCGTAGCAAGCCTTACGCTGAGTATTGGAATACCATAACTCCTTAAAATGCCTGCAAAAAAAAAACCTAACACCTAACGCATGCGCAATGTCTATCTACCTGTCAACCGCAATCCCCCACCGATATACCTAATAAAGTGTTTAACCCCTAAACCGCCACTCCCGGATCCCGCCACCACTAAATAAAGTGTTTAACCCCTAAACTGCCGCTCCCGGACCCCGCCGCCACCTACAGTAAATGTATTACCCCTTAATCTGATCCCCCTACACTGCCGCCAGCTACATTAAATATATTAACCCCTAATCTGATCCCCCTAAACCGCCGCCAGCTACATTAAGTATATTAAACCCTAATCTGATCCTCCTACACTGCTGCCAGCTACATTAAATATATTAACCCCTAATGTGATCCCCTTACACCGCCGCCAGCTACATTAAATATATTAACCCCTAATCTGATCCCCCTATACCGCCGCCAGCTACATTAAATATATTAACCCCTAACCTGATCCCCCTACACCGCCGCCAGCTACATTAAATATATTAACCCCTAACCTGATCCCCCTACACCGCCGCCAGCTACATTAAATATATTAACCCCTAATCTGATCCCCCTACACCACCGACAGCTACATTAAATATATTAACCCCTAATCTGTTCCCCCTACACCGCCGCCAGCTACATTAAATATATTACCCCCAAACCTAAGTCTAACCCTAACACCCGCTAACTTAATTATTCTTTAAATAAATCTAAATAATATTAATATTATTAACTAAAGTATTCCTATTTAAAACTAAATACTTACCTATAAAATAAACCCTAAGATAGCTACAATATAATTAATAATTACATTGTAGCTATTTTAGGATTTATATTTATTTTACAGGTAACTTTGTATTTATTTTAACGAGGTACAATAGCTATTAAATAATTAATAACTATTTAATAGCTACCTAGTTAAAATAATTAAAAAATTACCTGTAAAATAAATTCTAACCTAAGTTACAAATACACCTAACACTACACTATCAATAAATTAATTAAATAAATTAACTACAATTATCTATAATAAAATACAATTAAATAAACTAAACTATATTACAAAAAAAACAAACACTAAATTAAAAAAAATACAAAAATATTACAAGAATTTTAATCTAATTAAACCAAATCTAAGCCCCCTAATAAAATAAAAAAGCCCCCCAAAATAATAAAATTTCCCTACCCTAAACTAAATTACAAAGTAACCAGCTCTTTTACCAGCCCTTAAAAGGGCTTTTTGTGGGGCATTGCCCCAAAGTAATCAGCTCTTTTACCTGTAAAAAAAAAAAAGCAATACAATACCCCCCCAACATTACAACCCACCACCCACACACCCCTACTCTAAAACCCACCCGATCCCCCCTTAAATAGACCTAACACTACCCCATTGAAGATCACCCTACCTTGAGCTGTCTTCACCCAGCCGGGTCATCCGATGCGGCAGAAGAGGACATCCGGACTGGCAGAAGTCTTCATCTGATCGGGGCAGAAGAGGTCCTCCATCCGGCAGAAGTCTTCATTCAAGTGGCATCTTCTATCTTCATCCAAGCGGCATCTTCTATCTTCATCCTTGCAGCGATGAGCGGCTCCATCTTCAAGACCTCCGACGCGGAACATCCTCCTCGGCCGACGGACTAATGATGAATGAAGGTTCCTTTAAATGATGTCATCCAAGATGGCGTCCCTCGAATTCTGATTGGCTGATAGGATTCTATCAGCCAATCGGAATTAAGGTAGGAAAAATCCGATTGGTTGATGCTATCAGCCAATCGGATTGAAGTTCAATCCGATTGGCTCATTGGATCAGCCAATAGAATGCGAGGTCAATTCTATTGGCTGAGCCAATCGGATTGAACTTCAATCCGATTGGCTGATAGCATCAACCAATCGGATTTTTCCTACTTTAATTCCGATTGGCTGATAGAATCCTATCAGCCAATCGGAATTCGAGGGACGCCATCTTGGATGACGTCATTTAAAGGAACCTTCATTCGTCGTTAGTCCGTCGGCCGAGGAGGATGTTCCGCGTCGGAGGTCTTGAAGATGGAGCCGCTCATCGCCGCAAGGATGAAGATAGAAGATGCCATTTGGATGAAGACTTCTGCTGGATGGAGGACCTCTTCTGCCCCGATCGGATGAAGACTTCTGCCGGTCCGGATGTCCTCTTATGCCGCATCGGATGACCCGGCTGGGTGAAGACGGTTCAAGGTAAGATGATCTTCAATGGGGTAGTGTTAGGTTTATTTAAGGGGGAATCGGGTGGGTTTTAGAGTAGGGGTGTGTGGGTGGTGGGTTGTAATGTTGGGGGGGTATTGTATTGCTTTTTTTTTACAGGTAAAAGAGCTGATTACTTTGGGGCAATGCTCCGCAAAAAGCCCTTTTAAGGGCTGGTAAAAGAGCTGGTTACTTTGTAATTTAGTTTAGGGTAGGGAAATTTTATTGTTTTGGGGGGCTTTTTTATTTTATTAGGGGGCTTAGATTAGGTGTAATTAGATTAAACTTCTTGTAATATTTTTTTATTTTTTGTAATTTTGTGTTTTTTTTGTAATATAGTTTAGTTTATTTAATTGTATTTTGTATTAGATAATTGTAGTTAATTTATTTAATTAATTTATTGATAGTGTAGTGTTAGGTGTATTTGTAACTTAGGTTAGGATTTATTTTACAGGTAATTTTGTAATTATTTTAACTAGGTAGCTATTAAATAGTTATTAACTATTTAATAGCTATTGTACCTAGTTAAAATAAACACAAAGTTACCTGTAAAATAAATATAAATCCTAAAATAGCTACAATGTAATTATTAATTATATTGTAGCTATCAGGGTTTCTTTTATCGGTAAGTATTTAGTTTTAAATACTAATACTAAATATTATTTCGATTTAGTTAAAGAATAATAAAGTTAGGGGGTGTTAGGGTTAGACTTAGGTTTGGGGGTAATATATTTAATGTAACTGGCGGCGGTGTAGGGGGATCAGATTAGGGGTTAATATATTTAATGTAGCTGGCGGCAGTGTAGGGGGATCAGATTAGGGGTTAATATATTTAATGTAGCTGGCAGCGGTGTAGGGGGATCAGATTAGGGGGTAATACATTTACTGTAGGTGGCGGCGGGGTCCGGGAGCGGCGGTTTAGGGGTTAAGCACTTTATTTAGTGGCGGCGGGGTCCGGGAGTGGTGGTTTAGGGGTTAATACATTTATTATTAGGAGTGAGAGGGGGGATTGCAGATATAGGGGTATACGTGTCGGGATGGTTTGTCCGATTTACGGCCCTTTAGCAACTGCCGGCGGGGTATATTGGATACCCCGATGTGTGAGGTGAAACTACGGGTGGCGCGGGTTCCCTCAATTGCGCCGAAAACTACGCCGTCTATCGGATCGCGGCCCTGATCAACTGAAGCTCCATTCTTAAAAGCCCAAGAAGTGGCAACTGGTCTAGTAGAATGAGCTGTAATTCTCGGATGGGGAGACTGCCCTGCCTCCAAATAAGCCTTGTGAATCAAAAGTTTCAACCAAGATGGCAAAGAAATGGCAGAGGCTTTCTGACCTTTCCTGGAATCAGAGAAAATAACAAATAAACTAGAAGTCTTTCTGAAATTCTTAATAACCTCAACATAGTATTTCAAAGCTCTCACCACATCCAAAGAATGTAGAGGTCTCTCAAGAGAATTCTTAGGATTAGGACATAAGGAAGGAACAACAATTTCCCTACTAATGTTATTAGAAATCACAACCTTAGGCAAGAATTTAAACGAAGTCCGTAAAACTGCTTTACTTGATGGAATATCAGATAAGGAGACTCACGAGAGCGCCGACAACTCATAAACTCTTCTAGCAGAAGAGATAGCCAAAAGATAAACAAGAAAGTAGTTTAATATGCAAAGAATGCATGGAGGCCAATTTAAAATTTTGCTGGAATTTTGCATCGTAATTGTCTCGAGATTGATCTGCCGTAATTATCAAAGCGTCAAGATCGTCAAATGTTGAAATTTGTGACGTAACATACGAACCCGCAATCTCAATCTGACGCAGATCGATGCAAGTTGAAAACCCCTGGAATTCGAGCGGAATTGTGTTCATTCACCTTCCTATTCGACACTATTTGAAGCTCTCACAAAGTTATAAAAAAAACAGTTACACCCACGTCTTTTTCGATGCAGCGTACCTAGTTTTCAATTCGCCACCCTTAAGGTCGCGGATGCCATAGAACTCAATGGGAGTCGGAAAACACTGAAATCTTATGTTCGATGCTGCAAGACAAGGAAGCATATCACCTAATAAAAGTCAATTACAAACTATTAAATATGTATACCCTTCAAAAATCAAACAATATTATTGCTCCACATTTGGTGCACTAGTAGATATAGGGATAACAATGAAAAATACATTACTACTTATGGATTATGCTACAACTCTCTCATTACAAATCAAGGGGACAATATTATTTCTGGTGCAAACTTTTGCTCCAAACTTGTCACACTAATAGATATAGAGATAAAAATGAAATAAATACACAACATAATACAGCTAACTTCCTTTTTTTTAAAAAAAAAAACTATGTGCACCATGTTTAAGCCATGTCATACAAGTCCCACTCTCCACTTCGCGCCATATTTGATGCAACACTTTTCACACCAATTATGATGCAAACTCCTAAATAACCCACACACTAGTGAATTTTTCCACCACTTTTGATTGGAATATGCATAATCACATGATTTATGACATCAGCCAATCTGATTCAAATATACATTATAAACTATCACTAACAAATCAAATTACTTGATACTTGTGTCATTGATCACTCATCTGAACTTGTAAGTGTCATTTGTTACATTGTGTATTATACTTTGAAAGTATGTATATGTGAAATTAGTATTAAAGATAAACATTGATGCTGACATAAGGGCACACAGTGTAATATTTTAGACAAGGATTTTAAAATTCGAATTGATGTTTGTTTCAATAAAATCTTAAGCTGATAGCTCAAAGGGATAGCCCACCTAACTTTAAACTGTCATGATTCAGATACAGCAGAAATTAAAATCACCTCTTTACTGGCATGCTATTTTCAGTGTATTTCTTCCTTCTCTTGAATTTCTTTTTCAGTAAGAAATGTCATCTTATATGCCAGGTCATTTAATAACACCTGTGAAGGGGTGTTTTTTAAAAATAGATTGCAATCAGGAGGGGTTAGACAGGTGCAGCGAGAAATCTGGCCCAGCTAGCTGAACACATCTATTTAGCCACAAGAGACAAATGTGTGCAGGCACCAATTAGCAGCTAGCTCCCACTAACTTAATTTTTCACTTTCCTATCCCTTTAAAATAGTCATAGATTTCAAATAAATACATATGATACTCTGATTACATGTTATATTACAAATGATTCCTGCTCAGAATAATAATACATTTACAATATATACATATAGTTGTATAAATAAACACAGAGATATGACAAACAACATTGTTTAGAACAAAAAAAGGAACTTTGGGACAAGTAAATACGTTTGCAAAAGATTTCTGACATAACACACACACACACACATATATATATATTAGGGGTGCGCATCTTCACTGGTCTCACGATTCGATTTGATTACGATTATCATGTCAACGATTCGATTAGATTCCACGATGCATCACGATTACTACCCATGGTTTTCATCAACAAATTCATATTTTTGTTTAGAACAGTAAATACTAAATGTGTGTATATTATAATATATATATACAGGTATACCCCGCTCATACAGCGGGTTAGGGACCGGAGCCCCGCTGTAAAGTGAAAACCGCCTTAAAGTGAAACAAGGCAGTTTTAGCTATCTTTTCACTTGCCAGTGTGTTTAAAAACTTAAAAACATGTTTAAACTAACATATATTAGAGGTGCAATATTGCTATGTTTAGTTTAACACTAGCACAGCACAGTATTCAATAAATACTGTACCTGTAAAATAGTGACAATTACTGTAGTAAAATTTGCCAGACTATAACACTGAGACACAGATTGCACTGTAATGCTGTAAACAAAGTGAACTGCACATAACAAAATGGTGTCAGTCACTTTTTTCGCAATCTCACAAAGATTACAGCACTGTCTCAAATATTTGGAGGTTAAACTTCAGCTCCACAAAGCGCTGTATAAGCGAAGCGCTGTAAAGTGACGTATACCTGTATATATATATAAAACACATAGCTATATACATGCTAACAATATATAAATTATATTCAATAAAAAAGGTTTGCATCAATCTTTACCAAACAAAAGTCCATAGCCTTTAATAGAGATATAAGTATAAAAAGTACTCATAAACTTTTCCAAAGGAACATAATTCACTATATAGGTAGTAAATGCTGTCTCCTGTCACTTTACACGCAGCATCTTTGTATAAACATAAGCCTCCAAGTTCTTATCATAAAGTGAATTCATTATACACTACCTTATAAGAATATATTATATTTGGTACCCCTATATTTTTATATTTACATAGCACCTCCACACTGTTTATACACACTGTATACACACACCAGGCACAAGGAGCTTGTCACACTGTGTTTACAAGCTGTGCCCCTGTATTTATATTTACACACGCATTGAATATCAACCGATCTGTAAACTGTACTCACAATAACGTTGCATGCGCTCCAGGTAACATTGCAACACATCACCCCATTTTGCTCAAGAACCCTCTCACCTGCACAGGGTCTGCCATCTTGCTCCATTCATGCTCCTCTATCCCCCGAAGAAAGCACTTGTGCAAGACCTCAACCATCTCACTGCGCAGGCGCGACTTAGGGATCCCCGCAACCGTAGACAACAGAGCAGAGTATGGGTTCTTTAGTCAACCATATTGGCAAAGACAGAAGTTTTCGGGTGAGAACGTTACGCAATCTGAGGGATGTTGTCCGAAAGGCATGCTTGTGGAAAGCAATAGGCTGGTCTGTGGGAGGAAATGAAGGGAGAAAGTTCCTAGTTTTGCCGGGCAGGGTCACGTGACGTGTTAATCGATTCGGCTCTTCACTGCATCAATGCAGCATCGTTAAAGGCTGCATCGCGATGCATCGTGGTACCGATTATTTTCAACACCCCTTATATATATATATATATATATATATATATATATATATATATATAGGCAAGAGACAGGTGCACTCTCACAAACAGTTCATCACATGCCAGGGTGCTAGAATAGGAGTAACATATAGGCAAGTAGGAGACAGCACTCTGAGGTCTGAGGAAGGGGAGTATTCCCCAAAACGTCACTGAATAAATCAACTTTATTATTAAGACCAGAGAGTGCTGTCTCCTACTTGCCTATATATATATATATATATATATATATATATATATATATATATATATATATATATATATATATATATATATATATATATATATATATATATATATATGTGTGTGTGTGTGTGTGTTTGTGTGTGTATACATACTAAAATATGTATGTCCAATCTTAAAAAGAATTTTAATGATTCACTCTCCACTTTGCACTAAATATGTCGCTACTTGCAATATTCACAATTAGTCCTGCTCAGAAAAAGAATACATTTACACTATATACAATAATGTGCTAAAGAGAAATGTGCTTGTTCGTGGACAGTATTGAAATGGTATAAATAAAGTTGGGAAAAGCCTGAATCGCCGCATCATCGATGACTGTTAGTTAACACCAGTCCGATGCTCTTCGCACCGTACTTGACGCGCGTGTTTTTGACGTCTTTTTTTATAAATAAGGAGATCGTATTCAGATTCGCGGCCACAATATTTGGCGAGCGTATTGACGCCCGTGAATGCAACATAGTTGATGCTTTGATAAATATCACCCATAGGCTCAAAAGGAGGAGCCTTCAAAATCCTTAAAACCAAATTATGATTCCAAGGAGGAGAAATAGACTTAATAACAGGTTTAATACGAACCAATGCATAAACAAAACAGTGAATATCATGAAGTTTAGCAATCTTTCTATGAAATAAAACAGAAAGAGCAGAGATTTGTCCCTTTAAAGTATTTGCAGACAAACCCTTATCCAAACCATCCTGAAGAAACTGTAAAATCCGAGGAATTCTAAAAGAATGCCAAGAAAAATTATGAGAGGAGCACCAGGAAATATAGGTTTTCCAAACCTGATAATAAATCTTACTCGAAACAGACTTAGGGCCTGTAACATAGTGTCAATCACTGAGTCAGAGAAACCTTTATGACTAAGAACTAAGCGTTAAATTTCCATACCTTCAAATTTAGAGATTTGAAATCCTGATAGAAAAACAGCCCTTGAGACAGGAAGTGGCCAAGGCTGAAAACTGGGCATTCGGACAAGATCCGCATACCAGAACCTGTGAGGCCATGCATGTGCTATCAGAAACACATGAGATTTTTTCCATTATGATGTTGGAAATCACTCTTGGAAGAAGAACTTGAGGTGGAAAAATGTAAGCAGGTTGGTAAAACCAAGGAACTGCTAAAGCATCCACCATCACTGCCTGAGGATCTTTGGATCTGAAAAAATATCTGGGAAGTTTCTTGTTCAAACGAGAGGCCATCAGATCTATTTCTGGAAGACTCCACATCTGTACAATCTGATTAAACACATCTAGGTGAAGAGACCACTCCCCCGGATACAAAGTCTGACGACTGAGATAATCCGCTTCCCAATTGTCTACACCTGGAATATGAATCTGAGAAATTAGACAAAAGTTGGACTCCGCCCAAGAAAGTATCTGAGATACTTCTTTTATTGCTAAAGAGCTGCGAGTCCCTCCCTGATGATTGACGTATGCCACTGTTGTGATATTGTCTGTCTGAAAACGAATGAAAAGTTCTTTCTTTAATAGAGGCCAAGTCTGAAGAGCTCTGAAGATAGCACAGAGTTCTAAAATACTGATTGGTAACCTCGCCTCTTGAAATTTCCAAACCCCGTGTGCTGTCAGAGACCACCAGACAGCTCCCCAACCTGTAAGACTTGCATACGTTGAGATCACAGTCCAGGAAGGACGAACAAAAGAGGCCCCTTGAACAATATGGTGATGGTCCAACCACCAAGACAGAGAGCGTTGAATGTTGGGATTTAAGTATATCAGTTGTGATATCCGAGTATAATCCCTGCACCATTGATTCAGCATGCAAAGCTGCAGAGGTCTCATATGAAAACGAGCAAAGGGGATCGCGTCTGATGCTGCAGTCATAAGACCTAAAACTTCCATGCACATAGCCACTGAAGGGAATGATCAAGACTGAAAGTTTAAACAAGCTAAAACCAAATTTCATTTGCCTCTTGTCTGTTAAAGACAGAGTCTTGGACACTGAATCTATCTGGAAATCTAAAAAGGTGACCCTTGTTTGAGGAATCAAGAAACTCTTTTGTAAATTGATCCTCCAACCATGCCTTTGAAGAAACCAAACTAGTTGTTTTG
Organism: Bombina bombina; assembly: GCF_027579735.1. Taxonomy (NCBI): domain Eukaryota; kingdom Metazoa; phylum Chordata; class Amphibia; order Anura; family Bombinatoridae; genus Bombina; species Bombina bombina. The sequence continues at coordinate 1,541,906,154 of NC_069499.1, forward strand.
TGTGAAATTCAGCTAAATGAAAAGACTGAGCTAGTATCACGATATCGTCCAAATAAGGAAACACTGCAATACCCTGCTCTCTGATTACAGATAAAAGGGCACAGAGAACCTTCAAAAAGATTCTTGGAGTTGTCACTAGACCAAATGAAAGAGCGACAAACTTGTCTAGAAAAGAGAATTTTAGAAACCGATAGTGGTCTGAATGAATTGGAATATGAAGATAAGCATCCTGTAGGTCTATTGTGGACATAAAATGCCCTTGCTGAACAAAAGGCAGAGTAGTCCTTATAGTCACCATCTTGAAAGTTGGGACTCTTACAAAATGATTTAAAAGTTTCAGATCCAGAAAAGAATTCTCATTCTTTGGGACAATGAATAGATTCAAATAGAACCCCAAACCCTGTTCCTGTAGAGGAGCTGGAACAATCACCCCTGAAAGCTCTAGATCTGAAACACATTTCAGAAAAGCCTGAGCCTTCACAGGATTTGTTAGAACATGAGAAAGAAATAATCCTCCCAAGGGAGGTCTTATTCTGAAACCTATCCAATACCCTTGAGACACAATATTCTTAATCCACTAATTCTGAACAGAACCTGACCAAATTTCCTGAAATAATTTCAATCTGCCCCCCACCAGCTGAACTGGATTGAGGGCCGTACCTTCATGCAGTCTTTGGGGCTGAATTTGTTTTTTTTATAAGGCTTGGTTATATTCCAATTTGAAGATGGTCTCCAATTGGAACCAGAGGCCTTAGGGGAAGGAGTAGACTTTTGTTCCTTATTCTGACGAAAGGAACGAAAAACGATTAGAAGCCTTAAACTTACACTTAGATTTTTTATCTTGGGGTAAAAAAAACTCCCTTCCCCCCAGTGATAGCGGAAATAATAGAATCCAATTGAGAACCAAATAAATTATTACCCTGGAAAGATAGAGATAGTAATCTAGATTTAGACACTATGTCAGCATTCCAAGAATTAAGCCATAACGCTCTTCTGGCTAATATAACTAAAGACATAGATTTCATATCGATCTTTATAATCTCAGATATAGCATCACAAACGAAATGATTAGCATATTGAAGCAGAAGAATAATATTAGACAAATCAGGATGCTCTACCTGACAAGCTAAACTGTCCAACCAAAAAACTGAAGCAGCAGCCACATCAGCCATAGAAATGGCAGGTCTAAGAATATAACCAGAATGTAAATAAGCTTTCCTTAGAAAAGATTCAATTTTTCTATCTAAAGGATCCTTAAAAGAAGTACTATCTAGTAGTACGTTTGGGAAGAGTGGAAATAGCCCCATCAACCTTAGGGACTTTTTCCAAAAACTCTAAATTAGCCACAGGTAAAGGATACAACTTCTTAAACCTAGAAGAAGGATTAAAAGAAGAACCAGGCTTAGACTATTCCTTAGTAATCATATCAGAAACAGCATCTGGAATAGGAAAAACCTCAGGTGCAACCTTAGAAGGTTTAAAAACAGAATTTAAACGTTTACTGGCTTTGTTATCAAGAGGACTAGACTCTTCAATATCCAAAGTAGCCAGAACTTCCTTCAACAAAAAACGAAAATAATCAATCTTAAACAGATAGGAAGATTTTTCAATTTCAGAATCTGATTCAGGATCCTCTGAACCAGAGGAATCCTCATCAGCAGAGGATATTTCAGTATGCTCTCGGTCAATACAAATTTCAACAGAATTATGAGAAGTTTTAAAAGACCTTTTACGTTTATTTGAAGGCGGAATAGCAGACATAGCCTTATCTATAGCTGCAGCAATATAATTCTTAACATCTGCAGGAATATCAGGTACATTAGACGATGTATTAGTACTAATAGAAACATTGTCAGCATGCAAAAGCTTGTCATGACAGATGCCACATAATTGAGCTGAAGAAATAACATCAGTTAATTTACAACAGACACACTTAGCTTTGGTAGAACTATGTTCAGGCAACATGGTTTCTACAGCAACATCAGAGGCAGGATCAGACTGAGACATCTTGTAAAATGTAGAAAGAAAAAAACAACATTTAAACAAAATATCCAAAAAATAAGCATCATCGCTCTTGAAAATATGAGGGGTAATATACAAAAAATATTTGGCTCCAAGTATGACGCATGACACAAAAGGAAGTGAAAATTTTGGGGCGCCAAAGCTAACACCAGGAAATGACGCAACTCATGACTTCGTGCCAAAATAACTAACGTCAACAAAGACGCAGGAAATGACGAGACGCGTCACCATAGACGCAATTTCGCGCTAAAAATGATGCCATAAAAACAAAATTTATGCTTACCTGATAAATTTATTTCTCTTGTGGTGTATCCAGTCCACGGATTCATCCATTACTTGTGGGATATTCTCCTTCCCAACAGGAAGCTGCAAGAGGATCACCCACAGCAGAGCTGTCTATATAGCTCCTCCCCTAACTGCCACTCCCAGTCATTCGACCGAAGACAAGCAAGAAAAAGGAGAAACTATAGGGTGCAGTGGTGACTGTAGTTTAAAAAATAAATAACACCTGCCTTAAAATGACAGGGCGTGCCGTGGACTGGATACACCACAAGAGAAATAAATTTATCAGGTAAGCATACATTTTGTTTTCTCTTGTAAGGTGTATCCAGTCCACGGATTCATCCATTACTTGTGGGATACCAATACCAAAGCTATAGGACACGGATGAAGGGAGGGACAAGGCAGGCGCTTAAATGGAGGGCACCACTGCCTGTAAGACCTTTCTCCCAAAAACAGCCTCCGAAGAAGCAAAAGTATCAAATTTGTAGAATTTAGAAAAGGTATGAAGCGAAGACCAAGTCACCGCCTTACAAATCTGTTCAACAGAAGCCTCATTTTTAAAAGCCCATGTGGAAGCTACTGCTCTAGTGGAATGAGCTGTAATTCTCTCAGGAGGCTGCTGGCCAGCAGTCTCGTAAGCAAAGCGGATTAAGCTTCTTAACCAAAAAGTTGCCGAAGCCTTTTGGCCTCTCCTCTGTCCAGAGTAAACCACAAACAAAGCAGATGTTTGATGAAAATCTTTAGTGGCTTGTAAATAGAATTTTAAAGCACGGACCACATCAAGATTGTGTAATAGACGTTCCTTCTTTGAAGAAGGATTAGGAGATAGTGAAGGAACAACAATCTCCTGATTGATATTCTTATTAGATACCACCTTAGGAAGAAACCCAGGTTTGGTACGCAACACTACCTTATCAGCATGGAAAATGAGATAAGGAGAATCACATTGTAAAGCCAATAACTCTGAAACTTGTCGAGCTGAGGAGATAGCTACCAAAAACAGAACTTTCCAAGACAACAGCTTGATATCAATGGAATGCAAAGGTTCAAACGGAACCCCTTGAAGAACTTTAAGAACTAAATTTAGACTCCATGGTGGAGCAACAGGTTTAAACACAGGCTTGATTCGAACTAAAGCCTGACAAAACGCCTGAACGTCTGGAGTATTAGCCAGACGCTTGTGCAAAAGAATAGACAGAGCAGAAATCTGTCCCTTTAATCAACTAGCTGACAATCCTTTCTCCAATCCTTCTTGGAGAAAAGATAATATTCTAGGAATCCTGACTTATTCCATGAGTTACTCCATGAGTAACCCTTGGATTCACACCAATGAAGATATTTACACCATATCTTATGATAGATTTTCCTGGTAACCGGTTTTCGAGCCTGAATTAAGGTATCAATGACCGATTCAGAGAAACCACACTTTGATAAAATCAAGCGTTCAATCTCCAAGCAGTCAGATGCAGAGAAATTAGGTTTGGATGGTTGAAAGGACCCTGAAGTAGAAGGTCCTGCCTCAGCGGCAGGGTCCATGGTGGACAGGATGACATGTCCACCAGGTCTGCATACCAAGTCCTGCATGGCCACACAGGTGCTATCAAAATCACCGAAGCTCTCTCCTGCCTGATCTTGGCAATCAGACGAGGGATCAGAGGAAACGGTGGAAACACATAAGCCAGGTTGAAGGACCAAGGCGCTGCAAGAGCATCTATCAGCGTTGCCTTGGGGTCCCTGGACCTGGTCCCGTAACAAGGAAGCTTGGCGTTCTGGCGAGACGCCATGAGATCCAGTTCTTGTTTGCCCCAAAGTTGAATCAACTGAGCAAATACCTCCGGATGAAGTTCCCATTCTCCCAGATGAAAAGTCTGCCGACTTAGAAAATCCGCCTCCCAGTTCTCGACACCTGGGATATGGATAGATGATAGATAGCAGGAGTGAACCTCTGCCCATAGAATTATCTTTGAAACCTCCAACATTGCTAGGGAACGCCTTGTTCCCCCCTGATGGTTGATGTAGGCTACAGTCGTGATATTGTCCGACTGAAATCTGATGAACCTGACCCCAGCTAGCTGAGGCCATGCCTGAAGAGCATTGAGAATTGCTCTTAGTTCCAGAATGTTTATCGGAAGGAGTGCCTCCTCCTGAGTCCACGAGCCCTGAGCCTTCAGGGAGTTCCAGACTGCACCCCAGCCCAGAAGGCTGGCATCTGTCGTTACTATAGTCCAATCTGGCCTGCGGAAGCTCATCCCCTTGGACAGATGGACCTGACATAGCCACCAGAGAAGAGAATCCCTGGTTTCTTGATCCAGATTTAGTAGAGGGGACAAATATGTGTAATCCCCATTCCACTGACTAAGCATGCAAAGTTGCAGCGGCCTGAGATGTAGGCGGACAAACGGTACTATGTCCATTGCCGCTACCATTAACCCGATTACTTCCATACACTGAGCCCCTGAAGGACGAGAAGTGGAATAAAGAACACGGCAAGAGTCTAGAAGACAATCTGGCCTTCGTTAGGTAAATCTTCATTTCTACCGAATCTATCAGAGTCCCTAGGAATGAAACTCTTGTTAGAGGTGATAGAGAACTCTTTTCTTCGTTCACCTTCCACCCATGGGACCTTAGAAATGCCAGAACAATGTCCGTATGGGACCTTGCGATTTGAAAAGTCGCCGCCTGTATTAGAATGTCGTCTAAGTAAGGGGCTACTGCTATACCCCGCGGCCTTAGGACCGCTAGGAGGGACCCTAGAACCTTCGTAAAGATTCTTGGTGCCGTGGCCAACCCGAAGGGAAGAGCCACAAACTGGTAGTGCCTGTCTAGAAAGGCAAACCTGAGAAAACAATGATGATCTTTGTGTATCGGGAAGTGAAGATAAGCATCCTTTAAGTCTACGGTAGTAATATATTGACCCTCCTGGATCATAGGAAGGATGGTTCGAATAGTCTCCATCTTGAAGGATGGGACTCTGAGAAATTTGTTTAAGATCTTGAGATCTAAGATTGGTCTGAATGTTCCCTCTTTCTTGGGAACCACAAACAGATTTGAATAAAAGCCCTGCCCCTGTTCCTCCTTTGGAACTGGGTGGATCACTCCCATAACTAGGAGGTCTCGAACACAATGTAAGAACGCCTCTCTCTTTATGTGGTTTAAAGATAAATGTGAGAAATGAAATCTCCCTTTTGGGGGAGAGGTTTTGAATTCCAGAAGATAACCCTTGGACACAATTTCCAATGCCCAGGGATCCTGGACATCTCTTGCCCAAGCCTGGGCGAAGAGAGAGAGTCTGCCCCCTACTAGATCCGTTTCCGGATTGGGGGCTGCTCCTTCATGCTGTCTTAGAGGCAGCAGCAGGCTTTTTGGCCTGTTTCCCCTTGTTCCAAGCCTGGTTAGGTCTCCAGACCGGCTTAGACTGGGCAAAAGTTCCCTCTTGCTTTGTGTTAGAGGAAGTTGAAGCTGCGCCACTCTTGAAGTTTCGAAAGGGCCGAAAACTAGACTGTTTGGTCCTTAATTTGTTGGACCTGTCTTGAGGAAGGGCGTGACCTTTTCCTCCAGTGATGTCAGAAATGATCTCCTTCAGTCCAGGCCCGAATAGGGTCTGTCCTTTGAAGGGAATGTTGAGAAGTTTAGACTTTGAAGTCACGTCAGCTGACCAGGATTTAAGCCATAGCGCCCTACGCGCCTGAATAGCAAAACCTGAATTTTTAGCCGTTAGTTTGGTTAAATAAACAACGGCGTCAGAAACAAATGAATTGGCTAGCTTAAGGGCCCTAAGCTTGGCAATAATATCTTCCAACAGGGTTTCAACCTGTAGAGCCTCCTCTAGAGACTCAAACCAGAAAGCCGCAGCAGCAGTGACTGGGGCAATGCATGCAAGAGGCTGGAGAATAAAACCTTGTTGAATAAAAATTTTCTTAAGGTAACCCTCTAATTTTTTAGCCATTGGATCTAGAAAAGCACAACTGTCCTCGACAGGGATAGTGGTACGCTTAGCTAGAGTAGAAACTGCTCCCTCCACCTTAGGGACCGTCTGCCACAAGTCCCGTGTAGCGGCGTCTATAGGAAACATCTTTTTAAAAACAGGAGGGGGAGAGAACTGTACACCTGGTCTATCCCATTCCTTAGTAATAATTTCAGAAAACCTCTTAGGGATTGGAAAGACATCAGTGTAAGTAGGTACTGCATAGTATTTATCCAATCTACATAATTTCTCTGGGACTACAATAGCGTCACAGTCGTCCAGAGTTGCTAAGACCTCCCTGAGCAATATGCGGAGGTGCTCAAGCTTAAATTTAAATATAGACATATCAGAATCAGGTTGAAGTATCTTCCCTGAATCAGAAAAATCACCCACAGATTGAAGCTCCCCTGCTTCAGCTTCAGTACATTGTGAGGGTGTATCAGACATAGCCACTAAAGCGTCAGAGAGCTCTGTATTTATTCTAGTCTCAGAGCTGTCTCGCTTTCCTTGCAATCCTGGCAGTTTAGATAATACCTCTGTAAGGGTATGATTCATAACTGCTGCCATGTCTTGCAAGGTATACGCAATGGGCGTGCTAGATGTACTAGGCGTCCCCTGAGCGGGAATCATAGGTTCTGGGGAGAGTTAGACTGCATAACTTCCTCCTTGTCAATTTCTTCCGGTGATAAATTTTTTAAAGCCAGAAAATGGTCTTTGTAATCTATAGTAAAATCAGTGCATTTGGTACACATTCTAAGAGGGGGTTCCACAATGGCTTCTAAACATAATGAACAATGAGTTTCCTCTATGTCAGACATGTTTAAACAGACTAGTAATGAGACCAGCAAGCTTGGAAAACACTTTAATAACTGTGAACAAGCAAAAAATAAAAACAGTACTGTGCCTTTAAGAGAAAAAAACAATCACAGAAACGGCAAAACAGTGAAAAAAGCAGTAAATCTTACGAAATTTTTACAGTGTGTATAATAGACTGAAATAGCATTGCACCCACTTGCAAATGGATGATTAACCCCTTAGTTTCAAAACCGGATCAAAAAAACGATATAAACGTTTTTTAAACAGTCACAACCAACTGCCACAGCTCTACTGTGGCTCCTACCTGCCCATACAATGACTTTGGAAGGCACAAAAACCCTTTAGAGAGGTCCTATATGTTCAGGGGACTCCTTCAGGGAAGCTGGATGTCTCAAGCTGTAAAAACTACTGCGCAATTTAGGCGCGAAAATAGGCCCCTCCCAACCTGTACTGACAGTGAGAGGGCCTTAAAAAACTATCCCTAGGCAAAATTTAGTCAGCCATGTGGAAAAACTGGGCCCCAGAATAAAGTTTTATCACCATTTGTCATAAACGTTTATATACATCAAGCAAATGTTATATCTATTCAGAAATGAGAGTAAATAACTAAAATATTACCCTATACAGCAAGCATGATACCAGTCGTTATTAAATCACTGTAATCAGGCTTACCTTAAATAAATCAGGCACTGTCAGTATTTTCTAGCTTATCATCTCTCTATAAAAATTTAAAGCTGCACATACCTCAGAGCAGGTAACCCTGCACGCTATTCCCTCAGCTGAAGTTACCCATCTCTTCAGTTATGTGTGAGAACAGCAGTGGATCTTAGTTACAACCTGCTAAGATCATCAAAAACCTCAGGCAGACTCTTCTTCAACTTTCTGCCTGAGGCTAAAATAGTACAACTCCGGTACCATTTGAAAATAATAAACTTTTGATTGAAGATAAACTACATTAATGCACCACATCTCTCTAGCTACTTCCCTTGTCGAGAGCTGCAAGAGAATGACTGGGAGTGGCAGTTAGGGGAGGAGCTATATAGACAGCTCTGATGTGGGTGATCCTCTTGCAGCTTCCTGTTGGGAAGGAGAATATCCCACAAGTAATGGATGAATCCGTGGACTGGATACACCTTACAAGAGAAAAAAAAATATGCCATAAAAAACGGCATTTTGCGTCCTCGCAAGCCTAGTTTGCCTGCAAAAATTTTGGAAAACAAAGTCAAATTGAAAAAACTGGAACCCCAGGAAAGAAAAAATTAAATAATCTTCCCAAACATAAATTCCATACTGAAACTGATAGTCTGCAAAAAAAGGGAAATATACATAGACCTGACTCATGGAAAATATAAGCAAACACATATATTTAAAACTTTACAATATAATACAAAGCGCCAAACATAGCTGAGAGTGTCTTAAGAAATTATACATATTTACTAGAAGACACCCATCCACATATAGCAGACAGCCAAACAAGCACTGAAAAATATCAGCAGAGGTAATGGTATTGGAGTATAAAGTCGATCTGAAAAGGGAGGCAGGGGATAAATCCCTACGACCGATTACAGAGAACCTTTGAAAGGATTTCCCATGGGTGAAACCACTAAATCAACAGGCAATACTCCTTTTACACCCCTCTGACAAACACTGTACTCTAAGAGGAATTGGGCTTCAAAAATGCTTAGAAGCGCCTATCATAGAAGAAATCAAGCACAACTTACTTCACCACCTCCATAGGAGGCAAAGTTTGTAAAACTGAGGTATGTGTGTGGTGGGAGGTGTATTTATAGGCATTTTGAGGTTTGGGAAACTTTGCCCCCTCCTGGTAGGAATGTATATCCCATACGTCACTAGCTCATGGACTCTTGCCACTTACATGAAAGAAATTGCATCTGAATCATGAAAGAAAAAAATTAGGTTTTATATCTCTTTAAGTCTAGTGGGGGTCATGATTAGTGAGTTGGGTTCAGCATATTAGGATTTACTTATGTTAGTGGTTTAGGAGTTAATGTAATGTTTTGGGGTTAATGTAGTGTTTTCAAATGAACAAATGCAATAAAAATAAATTACAATATTTTTTAATCCATCCATTTGTAATTCTTTCAGTTTCTGCAGGTGGCAATTTGTTAGTCTTTTTTTTTTCTTTTTTTTGACAAATGCAGTAAATAACTCCAATTGGTTAAAGGAATATTAAACGGTGTTCCTTTGGTAAAAACAAATATGTTAAATCAAACCATAAAAAACCTAAATAAATAAGTGCTCAACAAAGTACAGTGCAAAGCTGGACTAAATAAGAAGGTACGCCAAAGTTGGCCAAAATGCCAAGTGCAATGTAGTGATAATTCTATATTAGACAATGTATCAAAAATAATGTATCAAAAAATAAAAAATATATATAATAACATAAAACAATAAGTGAATGATTCGTAGCTCAATATAATTAATGATATTTCATATCCTCGTGAGTGTTCAATAAACTTAGATTATTCACTCCAAAAAACGCAAAGCAGTTCTTGCAAGTGTCTAAAAATACACGATTAGATTCCAATGAGTGTTCAGAAACGTGCTTGTAAATGATGGAGGCAGCTCTCTTGTGAAGATGACGAGGTAAACAACAAATCCTAAAGGGTAGGATGAGAAATAGAGGCGTCTCGTGTGTTACCATAAAGGCCAAAGTAGTATGTATATCGTAGGTGCAAAGTAACGCAGGAACACGTTCTCCCAAGGATTTGCAGGAAGGTGACAGGAGCCCAAGTTCGGTTCATACATCCACCGGTACTAGACTTGACCCCAGTCTGCTGAATATTGCACTGGTTGTGCACCTTGGTTTTTGCGTATATTTGAGATATACATACTTGCCTTAGCTATTTGGCCTTTATGGTATCACACTAGGCGCCTCTATTTCTCGTCCTACCCTTTAGGATTTGTCATAAAAAAAAACTAAATGTTTACCTAATAAATTATTTTCTTTCAAGATGATGAGATGACGAGCTAGACGCCAAGTGATGCACGCAACAAATGCCTGAAGGCGGATTTGTCATTGTTCACCTAAATAAAGTGTAAAATGTTGTCGGAGGAATGGCGCAATGTTTACCATCACTGTATGGTAAATATTTAACAAATGAAGCGTCATTTAAAAATGTCATGAATTAAAGTTCCCCTGTTTTGAATAATCGTTTTATATACTGTGCAGCACAATCGTTAAGTTTACAATCACTTTAATAAAAAGACTAAGGGGCCTGTGTATCAAAGGTCTTGCGTACCTGATCCGACAGTGCGGAATCAGGTCCACAAGACCTCGCTGAATGCGGAGAGCAATACGCTCTCCGTATTCAGCATTGCACCAGCAGCTCACAAGAGCTGCTGGTGCAACGCTGCCCCCAGCAGACTCGCAGCCAATGGGCCGCCAGCAGGGAGCTGTCAATCAACCCGATCGTACTCTATCGGGTTGAATTGTGGCGATTCCTGTCCGCCTGCTCAGAGCAGACGGACAGTGTTATGGAGCAGCGCTCTTTAGACTGCTGCTTCATAACTGCTGTTTCTGTGTCTGAAGACTCGCCAGAAACACGGGCCCACAAGCTCCATACGGAGCTTAATAAATGGGCCTCAATGATTTAACACCTACTCTGAATTTCAAACAAGCAGAAGATTTTTTTCTGTCAAATTTATTTTTTCTCCCAGCCAATCACAGACTAGTATACCCTGTGAGCTTGTGCACATGCTCAGTAGTATCTTGTTCCCCAGAAAGTGTGCATATAAAAAGACTGTGCAAAAATTGATAATAGAAGTAAATTGGAAAGTGTCTTAAAACTGCTGCTCTATCTGAATCATGAAAGTTTATTTTGACTTGAGTGTCCCTTTAAGTATATACAATAAAATAGACTGTTTAAAGTCCCTTTAAATGGTTTTGGAATAAAATGCACATCTCTAACAATTATATATTGGGAAGTTGTTTAAACTGTGCGCTGTATCTGAATCGTGAAACATTTGGTGTTTCATGTCCCTAAAAGTCAGAAATAAACTTTCATGATTTATTTAAATTATGCAATCAAGTTTTTTTCTTGTATCAAATGTACTTTGTTCTCCTTGATTTCCTTTTATGAAAAGCATATATCTAAATATCCTGAAGAGTGTGGATGTGTCCTGAGCACTATATGGAGACAGAGATCAGGACATGGGTACGCTATGTATATATTGTATCTATGCTCTACAGCAAAGAATACCAGCATGAAGTACATTCCATAAGTTACATTTTGACTGTCAAATCCCTTTTAGCTATGGTTTTAACTTTTTATTAAATGACTCTTAACTACAATAGAATTGCACAATCAACAAATACATAGTAAAAAAAGAATAATGCAATATCTCTTACAATGAGGTTTCCGCCCATTTTACCTGCCATCAGCCAATCATAGACTCATATGTGTATTTACGTGAACTCCTGCACATGCTCAGTAGGAGCTGGTGCCTCTAAAAATCTGCACATAAAAATTAAATAATTAAGAAGGACATTAAACACTTTGAGATGGTAATATAAACAGATAAATCATAAGTATATATATATATATATATATATATATATATATATATATATATATATATATATATGCACTGTATATACTATATATATATATATATATATATACACTGTATATAATATATATATATATATATATATATATATATATATATATATATATATATATATACTGTATATATAATGTCTTTTCAGCTCCTGTTAGAAATGGAAGTGCAGAACACTGTTATATTCCATACAGCCATTGGCTGCTCACTCTAGTGACCTATTTATAACTGTCCCTAATTGGCCTACGTTACAACATGACAGCTCCCATTGTTTTATAGACACTAAAACTTTACACTTATTTTCTCAATATTTAAACAGCTAATGCAACTTTAAAAAATAAATTTACACATTATTCTCAGACTAATCTTTCTTCTAAATGCATCATTCTACCTAGCATTTATTTAGTGTTTAATGTCCCTTTAAAGTAAATTGGGGACGGCGGAGCCTGGAGCTCAACAAGAATGGAGGTGTAATTTAGGAGCTCCGTAAAACACTGCCTAAATCCTAATATATATAGGGCAAATATCTACTAGATAACTCAGGAGGGATGCACTGAGGTACCTGCGATAACGAAGCAGGAAGATTGGAGGCTAAACTAATCGGTGCGGCACTAATCAGGCACCAGATGAAGCGGAGATTGAGCGGAGCCGTCCGCCATCTTAACCACGCGGTCGCATGTCTATAAGGAAGCCTGGCTACCCCATTAAGGAGACGGATGAAGGGGAAACAAAGTCGAAGTGCCTGATATAAAAGCTCGCCCTGGTATACCTGTACACACCATTGAGCTGAGCCGATCGCGGGTATAATACCCATTATAATAAGGGCCGAAAGCAGAGGCTGAAGTATTGCGCATGAGATAAGCTGCTAGATCCGGTAAGGGGAGTGAGACTTTTTTTTCTGTGACCGGATTATTAACTGAAAGGGTGCAGACACTATAAATAAAAGACTGCAACACAACTATGAAAAGGGACTATAGAAAACAAAATGAACAGTTAATGCTCTCAAAATAACAGCCTAATAAACACCATGCGACTGCCACTCAAGGTTCCTGTCTCCTTTTCTAACCCCAGATAACATTGACACGCACTATGGGACATAAAGTATATTCAATAGACTATGCTACAATAAGGTTCCAATAAAAGGACTCCAGCTCCTTAATGAACTGACAAACATTTATAATAAAGGCACAGTCTACTCTCATTACAGAAAAGATAGTGTAAAACTGAGACTTGGCATCTAATCTCTATATACCCAGAGGCACTAAAGTGATTGACACTGTTTCAGATACGCATGCAAGAAAACTTGTTAATGAGAGGAAAGCAGACTCCAAAAGATACCAGGCTATAATATTATGTGTTTGCAAGAGTTCTCAGCATGTTAAATATGTAACAAGATAATAAAGGCCAATATACATACAGAAACAAAGCAATCATTTCCCATAAGCATACCCCCTGACATAAGGGGTTAAACAAAGCAAGATAATTACATCTAACGAGAGGAGAGGGACTTTCTCCCCCTTTTTTTTTCTTGTCTCAGCATCTCAACTCACACTACTCACAATCTCCTCGGAGTGCCAGCTCATACCCTCCAACATGACAGCCAGAAAGCAAAACAAATCTTCCCAAGGGCTTAAAACTCCAACAGCTACCATGTTTTTCAAACCGGTAAAAGAGAAGGTACTAGAAACAACCAATCCTGTTCCAGAAGATGACATAGACTCAGAAACAGATTCACAGATTAATGAGGATGACTCTATACCAGCTACAAGAGCTGACCTCAAGACCCTGGTGTCCAAACACGATATTAATAAAAATTTTGAGAAGCTCTGGGAAAAATTTGACTCATTTCAAAGTACGGTGACCAACAGTCTCACAGAAATAAAGCAAGATGTCACAGATTTGGGCTCTAGAGTGGCGGCCTTAGAGGAGGTTGAAACCTCAATGTCTGAAGATTTAGCAAGCTTCAATCAGCAACTTACCGCTCAACAACAAGAGGTTAATGAGATGCAGGACAAATTAGAAGACATTGAAAATAGAAACCGCAGAAGTAATCTACGCTTAAAAGGGATTCCAGAGTCTGTCTCAGCAGAGGAGCTGAACATCTATCTACACCAGCTCTTCCAAGCCATTTCAGGAGAAGTTACCGAAGAGAAATTCCAGCTAGAAAGAGCACACAGAGCACTGAGAGCTAGACCAAAAGAAGTGGATCCACCTAGAGATGTAATTGTTAAATTCCTCAGATTTCCAGACAAAGAAGAAATCCTGGCGGCAGCTAGGAAAAACCCTACATTTAAATTTCAGGGATCAGTGGTCCAATTTTACCAAGACTTGTGTGTCAGAACACTACAAAGAAGAAGCTATCTGAGACCTCTCACTACCCTTTTGAGGAAGCACCAGATCAGATATAGATGGGGGTTCCCCTTCAATCTATATATTCAACATAATGGTAGATCCCTAAGTCTCAGAGAACCAATGGAGATCCCAGATATCTGTACCAAACTACATATAGAGACTCCAGATCTCCCGCAGTTGAAGCAAGTGATTGACACATCGCAACAAGCGGCTGGAGTAGGCCAGCCTCAGCGACAAAAGTGGACAAGAGTCACAAAGAAGAAAACCAAGACATGACATTATCAACTGCCTAGAGGTTTGATACACAGGTCTTACACCAGTGGAGTGTAAGCGTTTAGGTTTCTACCCGTAAATATTATTATAAAGTTACCAACTTGGGCTTAGAGCCTGAGTTGATACGAAATGCACAAAAGTTCTCAAATTATGAGATTTAAGTTTAGTTTAAAAGTTGGAAAGTTAAGAGACTAAGGTTACGAGTAACACTTTAGGTTATACATATCTCAGAGAAGGAACTATGCAGGTTTTAATAGGTTATAGCTGACCTGAAACAAGCAGGAACACCTGTTTGCCCAAAGATATTCTGTTAGCAGTGGGAGTATGATACGCTCATAAAGTGTATTATACACAGGAGGGAGGTAGGGAAGGAGAAGGAGGTTTTTGTATCCTTTTTCTTACTTTTTATGTTTTTCTCCTGCATGTAGTTTTCAAATGCAGGAGAAACATGTTTTTTATTGTTTTTTTTGTTTTTATTGTTTATATGAAAATTATGCTGAATCTGTTATATAACTTGTCTGATGTTGCTCTTGTTTTTGTTTTTTCACACTTCATTGCCTGCAAATGTGGGAGGTCTAATAATGAAAGCTTGCATCCGCAAATCATAAAGAACGAGGTAATAATTGACAGAATAGTAGATCCAGAGGGGAGAGCCCTAGACTCCAAACTGTAAGTAATGACTGACGATATATGTTTAATTTCACATAATGTAAGAGGCCTCAATACAGACCTTAAACGACGTACAGCGATAACCCAATATTTAAGGTTAAAAGCCAATATAATATTCTTACAAGAAACTCATTTTATCAAAGAAGTAGTACCGAAATACTGGTCCAAAAGTTTTACACAACATTACCACTCAACAACAGATACAAAAAAGAGGGGGGTTTCGATTCTGTTACACCAATCCCTGGGATTTGTAGTAGAGGAAACGATCAAAGACCCAGAAGGGAGATTCCTAATAGTTCGAGGGAGGCAGCGAGATAAACAAATTGTGTTATGCAATATTTATGCACCTAATGAGACACAAATATCTTTTTTCTCTCACATATCCTTCTTGTTAACCCAATGGTCCCAAGCGAGGATTCTGTTAGGGGGGGATTTCAATATAGAGTTATACACACACCAACACATAGGCAAGTCTAAACCGACTCAAAAACAACAGAGACATAACTCCTTGATTAAAAAAATCAAAGAGACCTTTTCATCACATAACTTAATAGATTCTTGGGACACATTATATGGAAAGACCACAGAATACACATACTATTCTCATGCACATAATACCTATTCTAAATTGGACTATATTTATTTAAGCCAGATATGGATTCCTGACTTGATATCTTCAGCTATAATCCCGTGTGTTTGGTCAGATCATTCTATTATCCAAGTAATCATTAAGGAAACATTCCACATCAGCACAAAACGCTCCTGGAATTATGATCCTGCAGTACTGCAGAAACCAGGCATACATGACTCTATCTCACAAAATATGTTAGAATACTGGGCAATTAATACAGGTTCCACCACTAACCCAATTAACACATGGGCAGCTCACAAACCTTTTATTAGAGGATTACTCATTAAAGAAAAAGCGGCCATTAACAAAGCTAACAGAAGCCAAATAGATTCTTTACAAAAACAAATAGAATCCCTTACTAAACTACACCAACAAAACCTATCAGCAACAGTATTTCAGGAACTACAGACTAAAAGACTAGAATTATCAACAATCTTAAATACAGCCTCCCTTAGGGCAGCTCACAAACTGAAATCACAATACTTTCTTTATTCCAATAAGCCAGATAAATATTTAGCACATAAGCTTAGGGAAAAGACAAAAGCCTATTCTATACCATTTCTACAGAAAGATGATGGCACTTGTACCTCAAACCCGCAAGAGATAGCCGATAACTTTGCTCAATACTATGCCCAGCTCTATGATGGGGGAAAAACAGCACATAATAATCAGACTAGACAATTACTACATAGATTTTTAGATGAGGCCAAACTCTCACCAATTGATAATAAAGTTAACGACGAACTGAATGCGAAGGTGTCAGCCAGGGAGGTCCTCATAGCCATTAAAGAACTCAAACCCGGAAAGGCAGCAGGCCCAGACGGGTTTCCAGGTGAATACTTCCAACTCTTCAAAACAATTCTAATCCCGCATGTAGTTACATTCTGCAATGAAATTTTACAAGGTAGGGAAATCCCAAGAGATATTCTGCAAGCTAAGATAGTGGTGATCCCCAAACCAGGAAGGAATCCAAAATTATGCCAAAATTATAGACCAATATCCCTAATCAACCAAGATATAAAAATTTTCACGAAGATCTTGGCAAACAGACTTAAGACTCATTTACCAGACATGATCCACCCGGACCAGGTGGGATTCATTTTAGGAAGGGAAGCCCCAGATAATACTAGGCGCACGGTCTCCCTGGTTGACTACCTGAACAAGACGCAGACGCCTTCTCTGGTCCTGTCTTTGGACGCGGAGAAGGCGTTTGACAGAATAGATTGGGATTTTATGCTAGAGGTTTTAACCAAAATGGGTTTTAAAGGATCATTCTTACAAGCCATAAAGGGCATCTACTCCTTTCCTACAGCATACATTAGAGCGGCAGGTTATCAGTCCAAAAGTATAGATATTCGAAATGGTACAAGGCAAGGCTGCCCCTTGTCACCACTTCTATTTGCGCTTTGTATAGAGCCCTTGGCAGCAAAGATACGTTTATCCCCGGAGGTTCAAGGAGTCAAGATAGGCAAGGAGGAATTTAAAATATCCCTCTTTGCAGACGACGTCCTCCTTACCCTGACCAAACCATTGTTATCCCTACCCCACCTATATCAAATCCTACAAGATTACTCAGACATCTCGGGATACAAGCTTAATCAAGAAAAATGCGAGGCATTACCCATTGCCCTCCCAACCCATACCAAAAAGCTTATCGAAACTAATTTTTCGTTCAGCTGGGCCAAAGAAGCAATCAAGTATTTAGGTATTCGAATATCAAGCGATATCTCAGACCTTTACAGACTGAATTACGTCCCCCTATATAAAACAATTAGGAAAGAGATCAAAACTTGGAAGGCAGGAGGCTTCTCTCTATATGGTCGCTTATCGACAATTAAAATGAACATTCTACCAAGGTTACTTTATTTTTTTAGGGCTTTGCCGATCAAGATTCCCATTCCAGAACTTAATAAACTTCAAACAGATTTAGTTGGGTTTTTACGAGGAAGCAAAAAAGCTAGGATACCATCACAAATACTAATGCAACATAAACAGCTAGGGGGGGTTGGAGTACCAAACTTACTCACCTACTACCAGGCAGCGAGACTAGCTCAGACCACCTTGATAAGTAACAAACATAATGAATTAATATGGGTGAGAGTGGAAACTTCAATTGCAGGATACGGGCACCCGGAGGACATTATGTGGGAACCTATAGGGGGAGGGGCACTGGGAGGGACAAAAGCCTTGAAACTGACGAAAGAGATGATGACACTGTGGCACACGATGTCCACTACTCTAAAACTACTACCATCAGACTCACTAATAAGACCACTGAGGACACTCATGGGCCAAGACTTTCAGGGGCAAATTGGCAAATGGGCAAATAAGGGACTCTATAGGGTAGCTGATTTTCTTCATAAAGGTAAAATAGCCACATATCAACAGATACAAGAAAAAATATTACCAGATAAACTACATTGGTTTCTATACCTACAAATAGCATCGACTATCACTAAATTCATACCACAAACCCCTAGACAGTGCTTGACTGCAATGGAAAGACTGTGTACTACAGGCTCCAGACATAAAAAACTCATCTCCTCCATATACATGACGCTACAAACAGCTAAACACACTTCTAAATCATCTATAATGGAGAAATGGGAACTTGATACTAATACAAGATATTCTAAAGAAGAATGGGAAGGTATCTTTCACGACTCAGGGAAAGGTATGATCTGTGCAGACTTCAAAGAAAATTGCATTAAAACGGTATTCAGATGGTACCTCACCCCAATAATCACGTCACACTACACACAAAACAAAAGCAAACATTGTTATAGAGGCTGTTCAGTGATGGGAACATATATTCATATGTGGTGGGAATGCCCACAGATCCAACAAATATGGTCTAACCTATCTAAGTTATTAAGCGAGGTGCTTTCTGAAAATATTACCTTGACAATGACACAAGCTCTGTTAAACGAACGCATAAAACCCTTTAATTCAACTACGAACACATTCATACACATCCTTTGTACGGCAACTAGGATATGCGTAGCAAGATACTGGAGGACAGGGGTACCCTCATGGGGGGAGATACTAGGAAAAATTAGGAACACATACAAGCTATCTGAAACAGCATCATTCATAATGGCTAACCACGACCAATTCTTAAAAGTTTGGAACTACTGGATCTTGAGCGGAAATTGATCAGATAAAACAAAAATAGACAGGCACACCACTAATTCAGACAGGAGACATGAATTGAGACATACAAAGTGGGGAAAGGTGACAACTGACACAAGAGACTCAGATATGACCAATAATAAAGGGGCTCTCTCCCTGGAATGACGAGAGAGGAAGCATGAACTCAGACAGGTTGAAGTTTGATACCAAACTTAAAGGGGGGGAGGGGGGACTATTGTTTATTGTTTATTGTTATTCATGTTGTTTCTGGGGAGGGGGGTTCAAAAAGAAAGGGGGGAAAAATAACAAAGAGGTGCGGAGAATGGATGGACACCAGAAGCAATTCCATAGCCTCTTTAGTTTGCTTGTTATTCCCTTCATTCTTTGCCGAATTAAGGAAATTTTGGTTTACTCACACTAAATGTCAGATTCCTCTAGAAGTAACAATGGAACATTAGCTGTTTAGCTGGAGACTTGGTTTACTTCCTGACTTTACCTATAAAGACATACCACATACAACAGACCCTGAACTATCGTTCTAACAACAGAGGAAAAGAGAGCTGTTGTAAATGCTGATGGAAATTGTACAATGTGTGATGTTTTTTGTAAACGTTTTACAATAAAAATTATTTCAACTAAAGTAAATTGGAAAGGTTTTTGAGATGGCATGCTCTACCTAAATCATGAAAGTTTAATTTTAACTTTAGTTTCCCTTTAAAATAAAAAAAAATATGTTTAATAAAATGTGAAGTGAGCATGCTTAAAAATATAAGCATTGAAACAATTCCACTCGAACTGCCAAGATTTATTGTATAGCAGATCAGTTAGAAAGCTGCTCCTTTAACTAGCTGCTTTTACATGAAAAGGGTTAAAGGGACATGATACTCAAATGTTAAAGCACTTAAAAGTAATACAGCATAACTATACAAAGCTGGCTAGAAAATATCACCTGAACATCTCTATGTAATAAAATGTCCTAAGTATTCACACTCACTGTAACAGGACTTTAAAGTGAAGGTCAATTTTCATCAATGAGTGCCCGGTTTTTAAAAATACTTTTAAAATCAGGGGCACTTTCATTGATGAAAATTAACATTGCACTGGATTTTAAGAAATACTTACCTTTTACTTCTGCAAAGCCGGATCGACGATCTCCCTCCTTCTTCTTCCTGCTGTAGACAACAGCAATGACGAAACTGGCTTCCTCCAATCACAGCCAGGCATCACGAGCTGGACGCTCTGGGGTGCAATCCATGATTGGAGGAAGCCGGTTTTTGTCATTTCTGACGTCACTACAGAGGAACTGAGGCTGAGATCGGCGATCCGGTTTTGCAGGAGAAAAAGGTAAGTATTTCTTAAAATCCAGTGCAATGTTAATTTTCATCAATGAAAGTGCCCCTGTTTTAAAAAGTATTTTTAAAAACCGGGCACTCATTGATGAAAATTGACCTTCACTTTAAGCAGCCAATCAGGATGCTAGTCCCAGGACTTGCAAGGGAGTGTGCATCTGGCATATGCCGGCATAGTCGTGTTATTTTCCTATTCAGTTTAAAGGGACAGTCTAGGCCAAAATAAACTTTCATGATTCAGATAGAGCATGTAATTTTAAACAATTTTCCAATTTACTTTTATCACCAATTTTGCTTTGTTCTCTTGGTATTCTTAGTTGAAAGCTTAACCTAGGAGGTTCATATGCTAATTTCTTAGACCTTGAAGCCCACCTCTTTCAGATTGCATTTTAACAGTTTTTCACCACTAGAGGGTGTTAGTTCACGTATTTCATATAGATAACACTGTGCTTGTGCACGTGAAGTTATCTGGGAGCAGGCACTGATTGGCTAGACTGAAAGTCTGTCAAAAGAACTGAAATAAAGGGGCAGTTTACAGAGGCTTAGATACAAGATAATCACATAGGTTAAAAGTATATTATTATAACTGTGTTGGTTATGCAAAACTGGGGAATGGGTAATAAAGGGATTATCTATCTTTTAAAACAATAAAAATTCTGGTGTAGACTGTCCCTTTAAGGAAGTTTTTATTATGGAATCTCAGATCTCAGATCAGAACAAAGCATAGCATGACCTCAGAACTACTGATGGCTATTGTTTTGTTTTCTTTGGGTTTTTTTTCTCAACTTGCAGCTGGACAGTAACTGAAGTATAACTGTTACCAGAGCACTTACTCTTGTGAGCTGAAGAAATTGTGAGGAAAAATATCTTCCTTTTTACATAGAGATGCTCAGGTGATATTTTCTAGTCAGCTTTTACAGTTATGCTGCATCACTTTCAAGTGATTTAGTATATGAGTGTTATGTCCCTTTAAGCAATTTAAATTTAACATGATACTAACAGGAAGTGCATTGCAATGTATAACTGGGCCCCAAGATCCTAATGCTCATTTGTTGAAAGAGACAACTTACACATCCCAGTCCCTTTAAACAGTGTTTTTAAATAAACAGCAGTAGCTTATAACCATAGAGTTTTACTACAGAGTGGTTGCGCGCATTATTTATATGATATTACTATACACACTGCTGTCATATAGTGTTCAAGACTTTCTCACTTGTTTAAACTAAATTTAAACAAGTGAACGATCTTGATACATTTGATAATTGAAGTAAATAGTAAAAATTTTAATTATACACTGTATTTGAATTATGAAATTTAATTTTGACTTCTATATTCCTTTAAAGGGACAGCAAAGTAAAAAAATTAATTTTCATAGTATAAATAGAAAATGCAATAAAAATAAATCTAATTTACTTATACTACCAAATTTGTTTTGTACTGCTGGTAAACCTAGGTAGGCTCATAGGAGCTCAGGAGCTTGCATGTGTCTTTATGAGTCTTGGCTACAATCCAAATCGAATACACATTTCTTCCCCTTATCTACGACGACAGAATTCTTCTGCTCATGCGTTTGCTGAATCAGAATGACGATGACATCAGCGTTTAAGCCAGAGGGGTATATTTAACATACCCAGGGCGGACATGATACGCTATAGCGAATCATGTCTGCCCTGCATCGCTAAATGCCGATAGAATACGCTTTCGGCATTTAACATTGCACAAGCAGTTCTGGTGAACTGCTTATGCAATGCTGCCCCCTGAAGATTTGCGGCCAATCAGCCGCTAGCAGGGGGTGACAATCAACCCGATCATATGAGATCGGGTGGATTGCTGTCCGCCGCCTCAGAGGCAGCGGACGAGTTAAGAAGCAGCGGTCTTAAGACCGTTGCTTCTTAACTCCTGTTAGGCTCACGCGGAAACAGTTACATTAAAGGGACAGTCTACACCAAAATTTTTCTTATTTAAAAAGATAGATAATCCCTTTATTACCTATTCCCTGTTTTTGCATAACCAACACAGTTATATTAATACACTTTTTACCTCTGTGATTACCTTGTATCTAAGCCTTTGCAGACAGCCTCCTTAACTAAGTGCCTTTGACAGACATGCAGTGTAGTCAATCAGTGAAGACTCCTAAATAACTTCACGGGAGTGAGCACAATGTTATCTATATGACACATGTGAACTAGCACAGTCTAACTGTGAAAAACTTTCAAAATGCTCTGAGCTAGGAGGCGGTTTTCAACTGTTTAGAAATCAGTTTGAGCCTAGCTAGGTTTAGCTTTTCAAAAATACCACCAAGGGAACAAAGCAAATTTAATGATAAAAGTAAATTGGAAAGTTGTTTAAAATTGCATGCCCTATCTGAATCATGAAAGTTTAGTTTTGACTTTACTGTCCCTTTAAGGGCCATTCAGCCCTTGTTAAATCGGCCCCAGAATCGTAATGCGCATGTACAATGACAACAATGACTGAATGCACATGCGTCGAAACATTCATGACACAACTCCTACCGTGGTAGCCCACCATGATACGCATAATGAGTCCTATGGTCAGTTTGGAAAAGCATTGTACTTTGACATTGGTCCGAAAGGAGAAGTTATTTGAGAAAAGTTTATTTTAATAACAAACTCTGCATTAGTGAACAAAACGATGTTTCTTGACCCTTTAATTGCATGATTTATCTAAACAATTAAAGTTTAATTTAGACTTTTTGTGGCCCCAGGAAAAGGGAGAAATACAAATATGTACACTGGGTGGCCCCAACTGAGCCCCTAAAGGGTAACAGAAGATGAAAGTACCCTGCAACCTTACTTAAATACTGTGTTACTGAACATTTTTAGGAAGTATATTGTTATTTGTGTGTTGGCCCCATGTGCCCCCTCATTAAACAACAAGGCATGAATATGTATTAATAAGGTAAGGCAATATTTTTCTCCATCAAAACATAATCAATTATTGAAATATATGCCCACAGGCGAGGTAGAAAAGAGAATCTCTGAAAACTCCCAGGCTTACCCACAATCCACTGAACCCCAGGGGAACCTACAAATTAATTAACTCCTCCGAGGCAACAATTATAGAGCAATAATCATAATATTAACTCATTAGGAGCTATAATTTTGTTGTTGGAAAATGTATGTGTAATTTTGAGGTTGTTTGCATGAGGCCGATTTATCAATGTCTGTCCGACATGATACGCTGTAGCGACAGACACGCTGTCGGCATTTAACATTGCACAAGCAGTTCTGGTGAACTGCTTGTGCAATGCCGCCCCCTGCCGCTAGCAGGGGGATGTCAATCAACCCGATCGTATAGGATTGGGCGGATTGATGTCCTCAGCCTCAGAGGCAGCGAACCATTTAAAGGGACACTGAAGGAAAAAAAAAACATAATTTATGCTTACCTGATAAATTTATTTCTCTTGTAGTGTATCCAGTCCACGGATCATCCATTACTTATGGGATATTCTCCTTCCCAACAGGAAGTTGCAAGAGGATCACCCACAGCAGAGCTGCTATATAGCTCCTCCCCTCACTGCCATATCCAGTCATTCGACCGAAACAAGACGAGAAAGGAGAAACCATAGGGTGCAGTGGTGACTGTAGTTTAATTAAAATTTAGACCTGCCTTAAAAGGACAGGGCGGGCCGTGGACTGGATACACTACAAGAGAAATAAATTTATCAGGTAAGCATAAATTATGTTTTCTCTTGTTAAGTGTATCCAGTCCACGGATCATCCATTACTTATGGGATACCAATACCAAAGCTAAAGTACACGGATGATGGGAGGGACAAGGCAGGATTAAACGGAAGGAACCACTGCCTGAAGAACCTTTCCCTCAAAAACAGCCTCCGAAGAAGCAAAAGTATCAAATTTGTAAAATTTTGAAAAGGTGTGAAGCGAAGACCAAGTCGCAGCCTTGCAAATCTGTTCAACAGAGGCCTCATTTTTAAAGGCCCAGGTGGAAGCCACAGCTCTAGTAGAATGAGCTGTAATCCTTTCAGGGGGCTGCTGTCCAGCAGTCTCATAGGCTAAGCGAATTATGCTCCGAAGCAAAAAGGAAAGAGAGGTTGCCAAAGCTTTTTGACCTCTCCTCTGTCCAGAGTAAACGACAAACAGGGAAGATGTTTGGCGAAAATCTTTAGTAGCTTGTAAGTAAAACTTCAAGGCATGGACTACGTCCAGATTATGTAATAGACGTTCCTTCTTTGAAGAAGGATTAGGACACAATGATGGAACAACAATCTCTTGATTGATATTCTTGTTAGAAACCACCTTAGGTAAAAACCCAGGTTTGGTACGCAGAACTACCTTATCTGCATGAAAAATCAGATAAGGAGAATCACATTGTAAGGCAGATAGCTCAGAGACTCTTCGAGCCGAGGAAATAGCCATCAAAAACAGAACTTTCCAAGATAAAAGTTTAATATCAATGGAATGAAGGGGTTCAAACGGAACTCCTTGAAGAACTTTAAGAACCAAGTTTAAGCTCCACGGGGGAGCAACAGGTTTAAACACAGGCTTAATTCTAACCAAAGCCTGACAAAAAGCCTGGACGTCTGGAACCTCTGCCAGACGCTTGTGCAAAAGAATAGACAGAGCAGAAATCTGTCCTTTTAAAGAACTAGCTGATAATCCTTTGTCCAAACCCTCTTGGAGAAAGGACAATATCCTAGGAATCCTAACCTTACTCCATGAGTAATTCTTGGATTCACACCAATAAAGATATTTACGCCATATCTTATGGTAGATTTTCCTGGTGACAGGCTTTCGTGCCTGTATTAAGGTATCAATGACTGACTCGGAGAAGCCACGCCTTGATAGGATCAAGCGTTCAATCTCCATGCAGTCAGTCTCAGAGAAATTAGATTTGGATGATTGAAAGGACCTTGTATTAGAAGGTCCTGCCTCAGAGGCAGAGTCCATGGTGGAATGGATGACATGTCCACTAGGTCTGCATACCAGGTCCTGCGTGGCCACGCAGCCGCTATCAGAATCACCGATGCTCTCTCCTGCTTGATTTTGGCAATCAGTCGAGGGAGCAGAGGAAACGGTGGAAACACATAAGCCAGGTTGAAGAACCAAGGAGCTGCTAGAGCATCTATCAGCGTCGCTCCCGGGTCCCTGGACCTGGATCCGTAATAAGGAAGCTTGGCGTTCTGGTGAGACGCCATGAGATCCAGTTCTGGTTTGCCCCAACGATGGATCAGTTGAGCAAACACCTCTGGATGGAGTTCCCACTCCCCCGGATGAAAAGTCTGACGACTTAGAAAATCCGCCTCCCAGTTCTCTACGCCTGGGATGTGGATCGCTGACAGATGGCAAGAGTGAGACTCTGCCCAGCGAATTATCTTTGAGACTTCTAACATCGCTAGGGAACTCCTGGTTCCCCCTTGATGGTTGATGTAAGCCACAGTCGTGATGTTGTCCGACTGAAATCTGATGAACCTCAGGGTTGCTAACTGAGGCCAAGCTAGAAGAGCATTGAATATTGCTCTTAACTCCAGAATATTTATTGGGAGGAGTTTCTCCTCCTGAGTCCACGATCCCTGAGCCTTCAGGGAGTTCCAGACTGCGCCCCAACCTAGAAGGCTGGCATCTGTTGTTACAATCGTCCAATCTGGCCTGCGAAAGGTCATATCCATGGACAGATGAACCCGAGATAGCCACCAGAGAAGAGAATCTCTGGTCTCTTGATCCAGATTTAGTAGAGGGGACAAATCTGAGTAATCGCCATTCCACTGACTTAGCATGCATAATTGCAGCGGTCTGAGATGCAGGCGCGCAAATGGCACTATGTCCATTGCCGCTACCATTAAGCCGATTACTTCCATGCACTGAGACACTGACGGACGTGGAATGGAATGAAGGACACGGCAAGCATTTAGAAGTTTTGATAACCTGGACTCCGTCAGGTAAATTTTCATCTCTACAGAATCTATAAGAGTCCCTAGGAAGGTGACTCTTGTGAGTGGGGATAGAGAACTCTTTTCCACGTTCACTTTCCACCCATGCGACCTCAGAAATGCCAGAACTATCTCTGTATGAGACTTGGCAATTTGAAAGCTTGACGCCTGTATCAGGATGTCGTCTAGATACGGAGCCACCGATATGCCTCGCGGTCTTAGAACCGCCAGAAGTGAGCCCAGAACCTTTGTAAAGATTCTCGGGGCTGTGGCTACAAATTGGTAATCCCTTTCTAGAAAGGCAAACCTTAGGAACAGATGATGATCTTTGTGAATCGGTATGTGAAGGTAGGCATCCTTTAAGTCCACTGTGGTCATGTTGGATCATGGGTAGGATGGTCCGAATAGTTTCCATTTTGAATGACGGAACTCTGAGGAATTTGTTTAAGATCTTTAGATCCAAGATTGGTCTGAAGGTTCCCTCTTTCTTGGGAACCACAAACAGATTTGAATAAAACCCCTGTCCCTGTTCTGTCCGCGGAACTGGATGGATCATTCCCATTACTAGGAGGTCTTGCACACAGCTTAGGAATGCCTCTTTCTTTATCTGGTTTGCTGATACCCTTGAAAGATGAAATCTCCCTTGTGGAGGAGAAGCTTTGAAGTCCAGAAGATATCCCTGAGATATGATCTCCAACACCCAGGGATCCTGAACATCTCTTGCCCACACCTGGGCGAAGAGAGAAAGTCTGCCCCCCACTAGATCCGTTTCCGGATAGGGGGCCGTTCCTTCATGCTGTCTTGGGGGCAGCAGCAGGTTTTCTGGCCTGCTTGCCCTTGTTCCAGGACTGGTTAGGTTTCCAGGCCTGTCTGGAATGAGCAACATTTCCCTCTTGTTTTGAAGCGGAGGAAGTTGATGCTGCTCCTGCCTTGAAATTTCGAAAGGCACGAAAATTAGACTGTTTGGCCTTTGATTTGGCCCTGTCCTGAGGAAGGGTATGACCCTTGCCTCTAGTAATGTCAGCAATAATTTCCTTCAAGCCAGGCCCGAATAAGGTCTGCCCCTTGAAAGGAATGTTGAGTAACTTAGACTTTGAAGTCACATCAGCTGACCAGGATTTAAGCCATAGCGCCCTACGCGCCTGGATGGCGAATCCGGAATTCTTAGCCGTTAGTTTAGTCAAATGAACAATGGCATCAGAAACAAATGAGTTAGCTAGCTTAAGCGTTCTAAGCTTGTCAATAATTTCCTCCAATGGAGCTGTATGGATGGCCTCTTCCAGGGCCTCAAACCAGAATGCCGCTGCAGCAGTGACAGGCGCAATGCATGCAAGGGGCTGCAAAATAAAACCTTGTTGAATAAACATTTTCTTAAGGTAACCCTCTAATTTTTTATCCATTGGATCTGAAAAAGCACAACTGTCCTCAACCGGGATAGTGTTACGCTTTGCTAAAGTAGAAACTGCTCCCTCCACCTTAGGGACCGTCTGCCATAAGTCCCGTGTAGTGGCGTCTATTGGAAACATTTTTCTAAATATAGGAGGTGGGGAAAAGGGCACACCAGGTCTATCCTACTCCTTGCTAATAATTTCTGTAAGCCTTTTAGGTATAGGAAAAACGTCAGTACACACCGGCACTGCATAGTATCTATCCAGCCTACACAATTTCTCTGGAATTGCAACTGTGTTACAGTCATTCAGAGCAGCTAATACCTCCCCAAGCAATACACGGAGGTTCTCAAGCTTAAATTTAAAATTAGAAATCTCTGAAACAGGTTTCCCCAAGTCAGAGATGTCACCCACAGAATGAAGCTCTCCGTCCTCATGTTCTGCATACTGTGACGCAGTATCAGACATGGCTCTTACAGCATTTGCGCGCTCTGTATCTCTCCTAACCCCAGAGCTATCGCGCTTGCCTCTTAATTCAGGCAATCTAGATAATACCTCTGACAGGGTATTATTCATGATTGCAGTCATGTCCTGCAAGGTAATCGCTATGGGCGTCCCTGATGTAATTGGCGCCATATTAGCGAGCGTCCCCTGAGCGGGAGGCGAAGGGTCTGACACGTGGGGAGAGTTAGTCGGCATAACTTCCCCCTCGACAGAACCCTCTGGTGATAATTCTTTTACAGATAAAGACTGATCTTTACTGTTTAAGGTGAAATCAATACATTTAGTACACATTCTCCTATGGGGCTCCACCATGGCTTTCAAACATAATGAACAAGTAGGTTCCTCTGTATCAGACATGTTTAAACAGACTAGCAATGAGACTAGCAAGCTTGGAAAACACTTAAAACAAGTTTACAAGCAATATAAAAAACGTTACTGCGCCTTTAAGAAATTTTGTCCAAATTTGAAATAACAGTGAAAAAAGGCAGTTACACTAACGAAATTTTTACAGTGTATGTAACAAGTCAGCAGAGCATTGCACCCACTTGCAAATGGATGATTAACCCCTTAATAACAAAAACAGAATAATAAATTACATTTACATTAAATTACATGTTTTTTTTAAACAGTCACAACTGCCACAGTCTACTGTGATTGTTACCCTCCTCAAACATGACTTTGAAGCCTTTTGAGCCCTTCAGAGATGTCCTGTATCATGCAGAGGGAAGCTGAATGTCTCTGTCAGTATTTTTAGCTACACAGAAAAGCACTAAAATAGGCCCTTCCCACTCATATTGCAACAGTGGAAAGCTTCAGGAAACTGTTTCTAGGCAAAAATCAATCCAGCCATGTGGAAAAAACTAGGCCCCAATAAGTTTTATCATCAAACATATATAAAAAACGATTAAACATGCCAGCAAACGTTTTAAAATACACTTTTATAAGAGTATGTATCTCTATTAATAAGCCTGATACCAGTCGCTATCACTGCATTTAAGGCTTTACTTACATTACTTCGGTATTAGCAGCATTTTCTAGCAAATTCCATCCCTAGAAAAATATTTATTTATTTATTTATTTTTTAATTTTCAAATTTTTATTCATTTTTAAAGGTTAAAAGTAACAATTGGGGACACGCAGGACCCCTAATCTGATAAACACAAACGGGAAATTCGATTACACATGCCTAGAAATAATGAACATACATTTAGCACAAATAGGTGTAACCATATGCAGAATCAGAAACATCCACTCAAAAGGTAAATAAGATAATTCTAGCTGTGGGAAGAATATGTTCCTACGAAGTAAAAGGGTTTGTGGCGAAAGATAGTCCGCCTAATTTGAACCCTGGTGTGGGCTCTATAAATGTGTGGGGGGGAGGTAAACTAGCACAGTATATCCAATGCAGCTGAACAGAAAAGGTGGATAGGTAAACCATAATATAGGAGTTAATAGTAAACGTTAATTAATCTACCTACAGTATCATTACCTTAGTTGACCTTCGTGTACATCATGACCTAGAAAATTACGGGTAACGTTTCCGTGGGCATCTTACTGAGTCTAGGACCCATCTACCATGCTATGGAGTCTTGTCGTATAACCTCATTAAGCTAAATGGCTTAAACTTAAATCTATCTTGCGGGTATGAGGTATCTCATATGTATTACAACTCCTAACTACAAAACTAGGGTCTCCATGTTAGTGTAACCAGCTCCCTTACATAGCCCTTCTCCCTGCTATATGTAAGAGTTTATATAAGTTGATCTTTGGTTGGCTTGCTTGTGGGCTATACTTCCTTTATGCGGGATCCCTCCAGACCCTGGCCACTGGTCCAGAAGGGAGAACGCAACTTATGCAAGAAATGCCTCAAGTGATAGTGACAGGGAAATGATACGTAAAGCTGCAATGGTAAAATATACCTGTCCCTTTTGAGGGCCCCCACAAACCCCCAAACTGGGCATACACGTATACATGATGTATCAGTATCACCGAAGGCGTTATGTCAGAAACCCACATATAACACGGTTATTACGCAACCGCTGCGGCAGTCGTTTCACTTACCAGTGTCTCTCCCGGGGCTCCTAGAAAAATATTTTAACTGCACATACCTTATTGCAGGAAAACCTGCACGCTATTCCCCCTCTGAAGTTACCTCACTCCTCAGAATATGTGAGAACAGCAAAGGATCTTAGTTACTTCTGCTAAGATCATAGAAAACGCAGGCAGATTCTTCTTCCAAATACTGCCTGAGATAAACAGTACACTCCGGTACCATTTAAAAATAACAAACTTTTGATTGAAGAAATAAACTAAGTCTAAAATACCACAGTCCTCTTACAACCTCCATCTTAGTTGAGAGTTGCAAGAGAATGACTGGATATGGCAGTGAGGGGAGGAGCTATATAGCAGCTCTGCTGTGGGTGATCCTCTTGCAACTTCCTGTTGGGAAGGAGAATATCCCATAAGTAATGGATGATCCGTGGACTGAATACACTTAACAAGAGAAAAAGATTTACAAATGCAAAGAACCTACGAAAATAAAGATCTTAGCAATTCCCTATCTGTTTCAAATACTTACCGTTTTGCAGCAATGTCCCCCCCCCCCCCCAAATTTTTAACACTTTTCAAACCCACTTCATTGGTAGCTTTTTCGTTTGTCCAATCAGGGCTGACAACACAGGTTGGAACATGGGGCAGTTTTCAGAGATGTGCAAGCTAGTGTGACGTCATTGAATACGTCACCGGCTTGAACTCTGTTCTGGATGTAGTAGACCCCTTTCAAATGCGCATGCGTGATAGAAATTACTGTGTGTAGTTTCGGCATTAGTAAGGCAATCTGCGCATGCGCGAATGAACCGATCCGATTGCACATGCGCAGGATGATGAAATCTCAAGCTAATTATATTCTTAAACTCGCCATACGATTGCAAATTGATTTATACCATATACGACCCATATTTGAGGGCTGGTTGAAATGATGTCATGCCTAAAATATAAAATTATATTTTATTATGATTATCAGCATTGTTGGAGTATAAAAGAAGGTAAATTTGATTGGATTTATGTATGGGATATAAAATCTGTGGTCCGTTTGGAAGCAAAAAAATAAAAGTTAGTAATCCTTTAAGGAGCAGCGGTTTTAAGACCGCTGCTTCATAACTGCTGTTTGCATTAGGGGCTATTCGGCCCTTGATAAATCGGCCCCCATTTCTTGTTGCTTGTGTTATCTGTTGTTTCATAGCATCTGATAAGCCCTTTTCAATATCAGGTCGATCACAATACAAACTTTAACACAACTTCTATATTGGAAAAATACCTGAGTAGAAATAATAATGGGCAGCATGGAATTCAGTGATCGCAATCCCTCTGACAACAAGTTATTGGCTAAATACTGACAACAAAATGGGTTTTCACTTTCTTAGACCTTAAAAACAAGCTAGGGATGCAGATGCCAACAAAGTCTACAGCCCTTTTTGATGACAATGGAATTGCTCCCAAAGTAGCTGAACACATTATCATCATTAATTACATGAAATGTAAAAACACCAATAAAACATACCTAGAATACATTGACAGTTGTGGAATCTAAACAGCTATTAATACAAATGCATACCTATCAATAAATAAAATTAAACTTATTTTAATAAAAGATAAACATCATTCTTTACAATTGAAATTACACACACGTGTACTCAATTAACCCCTTTAACCCAGTATGAAATGAAATCTTTTACTGATAGAGGCAATTTTACTTGTTAGAAATGTTTACAAAAAAAACTAAGAAACAAGCATAAAAATATAAAATGACTGATTATGGGGGACATTGTAATCTTGTTGATCACATTATCTGGATACACCTGATCACTAGTCAGTATTCTGAACTTCAGCTAGAGAAGAGTGTTTCACACCGGACACTTGCAAAATATCAGATCAGATATCAGAAAATTCACGGATACAATGCGATGGGCAACTCTGTGACAACCACGTTCCACCCGACTACAAGTTATCAACTAAAAATTAAAGTGATGGTAAACTTTGGCTAATTAAATGCCATATATGTAATCTCTGCCATTAAAAAGTATATGTGTACATATTTTTCTATTTGTGAAAATGGGTTAAATCTGGGTCTATAATAATGCTTCCATTACAATGTTATCCAGTGTCCTGGCAGATCAGCCAACTCCTCAGATTAGCCAATTCTGTCACTTTCAGTGATGTGGAATCAGCTGTCTCACTGCTAATTCCCTCAGTGCGAATGCGCTTTATTGAGTCACTGCAAGAAACATATGTATACGATTCTTGGTAATTCCCCCATGTTCACTATCTTTTTGCATCCGCCTTAGGGGTTCAAGGGAGGCAAATCCCCCCTTTTAAACCTCATTCTCCAAGCAGTTCCGTTACAGAGATTTGTTTCTGCGCATGCACAGTGAGTCAATTTTTGGTCAGACTTGGCTGATCTGACAGACTTGCGGCGATTGGAATATGCTGATGCGCTGTAGAATGCGCAGTGGAGCGCATGCATAGAGAAGGAATTTGCAGTTGCACAGCTGATTCAACGTCAGTGGAAGTGACGGAATTGGCTAATTTGAGGAATCGACTAATCTGTCAGAACACCGGCCCACTGAGAGGAACTCATTTTTATTTTTTTATGACATTTCCAATGAACATTCAATCAGTGTGTGTGTCATATGGCACTCTTGAAGTCCAGACCTTTTAAAGCCCTTAGGGAGCCTATAAAGATAGTGGGTGGGAGTGCTCTGTATATTACAGACCTGCCAAAAGAGGAAAAGAAGGGGGGCAGAGGAACAGAAGATACCAAGTAACATTATACATTTTTTATTATAAAATATATACAAAGTCATGGCAAAAATATTATCACCCCTGCAGTTCTGACAGATAATTCACCACTTCACCCAGAAAATTGTTGCAATTACAAATGTAGGGCATAGAGTGCACTAACCTTCTGCCTATAGTGTTACCCCTGTGAAATTCTGCTCTAGGGATAGTTTGGAATTCTTCAATCTCAGGGCATGCTTCCTTAAGCAAAGGACAATTTTTCTTAATTAACTTAGACATTCTGACTCATAACATTATATGAGCTTACAAAATTCATTCTCTTTGGTGAAGAAGTTGTATACCTCTCAGGGGGTCTCTCAATGATTTTTCAATATTGTCTAACTCCTGGCTGCCATAACCTCGCCATTTCAATTTTTTCTCATTTCAGTGGACCTGACTTGCTTAGCTATCTACCCTGATAAGCTGGGATTTGGGAACACTCTCAAAGGTGGGTGAAAGCTCTTGCGATGGAGTAAAGTATTTCTATCTGTGGGTTTTACAAACAGGTCAGTGGTTCAGGAGCCATTATGCTTTGAAACCATTGTGTCAAGAAATTCTACTTTTTGGTAATCCTCTTTACAGCTACATTTTAAGAAAGGGATCGCCTTCTCAATGTTATCTCTTAATTCCCTCAGTTTGTCAAGGGGGCCCAGCCACACAATGAGCAAATCATCAATGAAGCAGAACCACCGCAATACTGAGTTAACAATGAGTCAGCATAGACCACTCTTTCTTCAATAGGGGGATCTATCAACCTTTTATGGACCTTCAGGACCACATAAAAAACTGGCATAATATGATATTTAGGTATCAAAAAATCATACAGTTTTCTAGTCAGCATATTGTTAGAAAGATCTATATCTAAAATATTAACCAATGCTTTACAGATATCATTAATTGGGTCACAGTCCAATTTTTCATATACACTAGTGTCCTTTAGCTGT
This sequence comes from Bombina bombina, assembly GCF_027579735.1. Taxonomy (NCBI): domain Eukaryota; kingdom Metazoa; phylum Chordata; class Amphibia; order Anura; family Bombinatoridae; genus Bombina; species Bombina bombina. The sequence continues at coordinate 1,541,939,811 of NC_069499.1, forward strand.
TGCAGGACTTCATATCTGTATTTGGCTGTGTCCATAACAACCACCGCCCCGCCCTTATCGGCGGTTTGATGGTGATATCCTTATTATTCTGCAAGGTTTTTTTGTTTTGTTTTTTTATTGAGGTTTTTAGTAAGTATAGTAATAACAGGTTTACAAAACAAACAATTGATAGTACATCAAGTATAATTACATTGTTCACGAATATATGACTTTTTCAACGCTATGTCTCATTAAGTCTCAAGTTCTTAATAATTTAAAATTAAATTCAATGCAAATTTTAACTGACCGGCAATTAAACCTCATTTTCTACTATTATGTAATTAAATAACTTCCTCCAAAGTTTTCTAGAGCCACTTGTGGACACTACTAAGTAAGCTGACATTGGGGAGGAAAACTAGTGATACAAATGGTCACTTTTGGACCTTTGATATATTAGTTATGTTTAGTATAAGTATATAAAGAACAACAACGGTAAGAAAAACATATATGGTAACAACTAGTTGAAGCTGATATGTATGTTAACAAATTGGTGGAGAGAATTACCATTTCTGACCGAGTAAAATTAAATGAACCACACGTAGGTATAGTATCAATAGTCTCATGAGAGCTTCGGGGCCACACTAAGAGCAACAATAAAGCTCTACAAGTAAGTAATCACTAAATTCTAAGGACAATAAATATCAACAGATTCAAGACTTTGATGGGGGTCATATACTCAAGTGTCTCTATATAAATTATAGTCCATTAGCTGCATGAACGTATTCTGTGTCACATCCAAGTTTCTCAGCCCTCCTGTGTGTCCGTGTAAAACAAATTAATTCTTGATAGCCAGAATTTGTAGAACAAGGAGTCTTAGCCGCACCTCTGCATCTCAAGCTCAGTGTAGGACACAAAGGATGGCCAAATGCTTACATATGCTAGCAATATATTAGGAGCAGGCATGTTATGAACTACCAATAGTAATATGTTTGAGTAAAAAAGTTTGTATATAAAAGGACATTATAGGAATTGTATAGTACGTTGGGTAGCTGGGTATGACATTACTATAATGTGGTTACCACTATATATTTTCTACATAATGCACACATAATACACTGACAGTAGGAACAGAACAGAAAAAAAAAGCAACTCAAAATAAATAATTGAGCGATTAACTATATAACTTTGACTTATCATATAATGACTTTCTCAGCTCAGTCCTCACTAATTTAGCAGATTCTACATCTCCATATTAAAGCATTCGGTAGTGATGTCCCTAAGGGATGATAGTGAAGTCTCTCATGGTCATTGACCGCTTGTCTGCTAATATCTCCAGTAGCAGCTAGATAGCAGGTAGAGTATAGCTTTAAGCATAGAAAACTGGGTGACTTCATAAGCATGTGTGACTAACAGAGCTCTCAGCTTGCAGAAGTGGCGACAAGCATTGTTGGGGAATAAGGCTCCGGATTTCTGCTTGCATCTGCATTAATTCTTTCCGCCGCTCCAGCTGTTGGGCTCTATAGAGGTGTTGGGCACTGCCCAAAAGTCCAGACACTTTGATTGTTGTTAGAGCCGATCAACGTTCAATTTCAATAGCCAGCAGCTCAGAGTGAACAAGTTGCGGCTGGAACATTAGAGCAGAGATTTTCTGGTCTTGGCTCGAGACAGGGCAAACTTTGGCATCCGCCATTGGAGGTATGAAGTCGACGCTCTCTTCCTCTTCATATTTAGAGGTGTGCTGGGGTTGAAATGCCTCATCGAGCATAGCGCCAAATTTTTGTTCAAAGTCCAGCAGGATTTGCTGAAGTGCATACTGAATCTCTTTCATTATCCCACTAGGTAGGAGTATAACCAGCGTTAAAAATCTGCTTTGTTAACCCAGAATCAGGAACTCGGGGGGAATCAAGCACACAGTATAAGCCTTGTGCAGTTAAGCTGAAGAACCCTCAGACTTCTCCAGAGTTTCTCCAGTCTGAACAACTTGAAGCAACAGAGTATTGAGCTAATTTTAGCAAATAACCTTTTAGATTCTATGAAAATCCAAAAGCTCTCCACAAACACATCTTGCTGCGACACCTATAGGCTTCGCCCGCCATTCGGCAAGGCTTTTAAAGCCTGGTATTGGTTTTTGGTCAAGTTGTATATATCTCTATGTTTATTTTTTGCTGATTAATCTTTTAAAGTCTATGTCCACAATTTTTATGAAAGTTTCCACTGCCACATTGTCCCTTGAAGGATTAAATGTACTCTTTAAACTCAGTCCATAAGGAGACAGATCAAAGGGGGCTTTAGGGGTTAATATAGTGCAAATTTTTTCCTTTGGACACATTTTTTCTCAAAAAAGTTTGAGTGTAAAATGCGATTGCATTTAATTGATCACATTTAATAACAGAATTTATGTTTACCTGATAAATTACTTTCTCCAACGGTGTGTCCGGTCCACGGCGTCATCCTTACTTGTGGGATATTCTCCTCCCCAACAGGAAATGGCAAAGAGCCCAGCAAAGCTGGTCACATGATCCCTCCTAGGCTCCGCCTACCCCAGTCATTCGACCGACGTTAAGGAGGAATATTTGCATAGGAGAAACCATATGGTACCGTGGTGACTGTAGTTAAAGAAAATAAATTATCAGACCTGATTAAAAAAACCAGGGCGGGCCGTGGACCGGACACACCGTTGGAGAAAGTAATTTATCAGGTAAACATAAATTCTGTTTTCTCCAACATAGGTGTGTCCGGTCCACGGCGTCATCCTTACTTGTGGGAACCAATACCAAAGCTTTAGGACACGGATGAAGGGAGGGAGCAAATCAGGTCACCTAAATGGAAGGCACCACGGCTTGCAAAACCTTTCTCCCAAAAATAGCCTCAGAAGAAGCAAAAGTATCAAACTTGTAAAATTTGGTAAAAGTGTGCAGTGAAGACCAAGTCGCTGCCCTACATATCTGATCAACAGAAGCCTCGTTCTTGAAGGCCCATGTGGAAGCCACAGCCCTAGTGGAATGAGCTGTGATTCTTTCGGGAGGCTGCCGTCCGGCAGTCTCGTAAGCCAATCTGATGATGCTTTTAATCCAAAAAGAGAGAGAGGTAGAAGTTGCTTTTTGACCTCTCCTTTTACCAGAATAAACAACAAACAAGGAAGATGTTTGTCTAAAATCCTTTGTAGCATCTAAATAGAATTTTAGAGCGCGAACAACATCCAAATTGTGCAACAAACGTTCCTTCTTTGAAACTGGTTTCGGACACAGAGAAGGTACGATAATCTCCTGGTTAATGTTTTTGTTAGAAACAACTTTTGGAAGAAAACCAGGTTTAGTACGTAAAACCACCTTATCTGCATGGAACACCAGATAAGGAGGAGAACACTGCAGAGCAGATAATTCTGAAACTCTTCTAGCAGAAGAAATTGCAACTAAAAACAAAACTTTCCAAGATAATAACTTAATATCAACGGAATGTAAGGGTTCAAACGGAACCCCCTGAAGAACTGAAAGAACTAAATTGAGACTCCAAGGAGGAGTCAAAGGTTTGTAAACAGGCTTAATTCTAACCAGAGCCTGAACAAAGGCTTGAACATCTGGCACAGCTGCCAGCTTTTTGTGAAGTAACACAGACAAGGCAGAAATCTGTCCCTTCAGGGAACTTGCAGATAATCCTTTTTCCAATCCTTCTTGAAGGAAGGATAGAATCTTAGGAATCTTAACCCTGTCCCAAGGGAATCCTTTAGATTCACACCAACAGATATATTTTTTCCAAATTTTGTGGTAAATCTTCCTAGTTACAGGCTTTCTGGCCTGAACAAGAGTATCGATAACAGAATCTGAGAACCCTCGCTTTGATAAGATCAAGCGTTCAATCTCCAAGCAGTCAGCTGGAGTGAAACCAGGTTCGGATGTTCGAACGGACCCTGAACAAGAAGGTCTCGTCTCAAAGGTAGCTTCCAAGGTGGAGCCGATGACATATTCACCAGATCTGCATACCAAGTCCTGCGTGGCCACGCAGGAGCTATCAAGATCACCGACGCCCTCTCCTGATTGATCCTGGCTACCAGCCTGGGGATGAGAGGAAACGGCGGGAACACATAAGCTAGTTTGAAGGTCCAAGGTGCTACTAGTGCATCCACTAGAGCCGCCTTGGGATCCCTGGATCTGGACCCGTAGCAAGGAACTTTGAAGTTCTGACGAGAGGCCATCAGATCCATGTCTGGAATGCCCCACAGCTGAGTGACTTGGGCAAAGATTTCCGGATGGAGTTCCCACTCCCCCGGATGCAATGTCTGACGACTCAGAAAATCCGCTTCCCAATTTTCCACTCCTGGGATGTGGATAGCGGACAGGTGGCAGGAGTGAGACTCCGCCCATAGAATGATTTTGGTCACTTCTTCCATCGCTAGGGAACTCCTTGTTCCCCCCTGATGGTTGATGTACGCAACAGTTGTCATGTTGTCTGATTGAAACCGTATGAACTTGGCCCTCGCTAGCTGAGGCCAAGCCTTGAGAGCATTGAATATCGCTCTCAATTCCAGAATATTTATCGGTAGAAGAGATTCTTCCCGAGACCAAAGACCCTGAGCTTTCAGGGATCCCCAGACCGCGCCCCAGCCCATCAGACTGGCGTCGGTCGTGACAATGACCCACTCTGGTCTGCGGAATGTCATCCCTTGTGACAGGTTGTCCAGGGACAGCCACCAACGGAGTGAGTCTCTGGTCCTCTGATTTACTTGTATCTTCGGAGACAAGTCTGTATAATCCCCATTCCACTGACTGAGCATGCACAGTTGTAATGGTCTTAGATGAATGCGCGCAAAAGGAACTATGTCCATTGCCGCTACCATCAACCCGATCACTTCCATGCACTGAGCTATGGAAGGAAGAGGAACGGAATGAAGTATCCGACAAGAGTCTAGAAGCTTTGTTATTCTGGCCTCTGTCAGAAATATCCTCATTTCTAAGGAGTCTATTATTGTTCCCAAGAAGGGAACCCTTGTTGACGGAGATAGAGAACTCTTTTCCACGTTCACTTTCCATCCGTGAGATCTGAGAAAGGCCAGGACGATGTCCGTGTGAGCCTTTGCTTGAGGAAGGGACGACGCTTGAATCAGAATGTCGTCCAAGTAAGGTACTACAGCAATGCCCCTTGGTCTTAGCACAGCTAGAAGGGACCCTAGTACCTTTGTGAAAATCCTTGGAGCACTGGCTAATCCGAAAGGAAGCGCCACGAACTGGTAATGCTTGTCCAGGAATGCGAACCTTAGGAACCGATGATGTTCCTTGTGGATAGGAATATGCAGATACGCATCCTTTAAATCCACCGTGGTCATGAATTGACCTTCCTGGATGGAAGGAAGAATAGTTCGAATGGTTTCCATCTTGAACGATGGAACCTTGAGAAACTTGTTTAAGATCTTGAGATCTAAGATTGGTCTGAACGTTCCCTCTTTTTTGGGAACTATGAACAGATTGGAGTAGAACCCCATCCCTTGTTCTCTTAATGGAACAGGGTGAATCACTCCCATTTTTAACAGGTCTTCTACACAATGTAAGAATGCCTGTCTTTTTATGTGGTCTGAAGACAACTGAGACCTGTGGAACCTCCCCCTTGGGGGAAGTCCCTTGAATTCCAGAAGATAACCTTGGGAGACTATTTCTAGCGCCCAAGGATCCAGAACATCTCTTGCCCAAGCCTGAGCGAAGAGAGAGAGTCTGCCCCCCACCAGATCCGGTCCCGGATCGGGGGCCAACATTTCATGCAGTCTTGGTAGCAGTGGCAGGTTTCTTGGCCTGCTTTCCCTTGTTCCAGCCTTGCATTGGTCTCCAAGTTGGCTTGGCTTGAGAAGTATTACCCTCTTGCTTAGAGGACGTAGCACCTCGGGCTGGTCCGTTTCTACGAAAAGGACGAAAATTAGGTTTATTTTTTGCCTTGAAAGGCCGATCCTGAGGAAGGGCGTGGCCCTTACCCCCAGTGATATCAGAGATAATCTCTTTCAAGTCAGGGCCAAACAGCGTTTTCCCCTTGAAAGGAATGTTAAGTAGCTTGTTCTTGGAAGACGCATCAGCCGACCAAGATTTCAACCAAAGCGCTCTGCGCGCCACAATAGCAAACCCAGAATTCTTAGCCGCTAACCTAGCCAATTGCAAAGTGGCGTCTAGGGTGAAAGAATTAGCCAATTTGAGAGCATTGATTCTGTCCATAATCTCCTCATAAGGAGGGGAATCACTATCGACCGCCTTTATCAGCTCATCGAACCAGAAACATGCGGCTGTAGCGACAGGGACAATGCATGCAATTGGTTGTAGAAGGTAACCCTGCTGAACAAACATCTTTTTAAGCAAACCTTCTAATTTTTTATCCATAGGATCTTTGAAAGCACAACTATCCTCTATGGGTATAGTGGTGCGTTTGTTTAAAGTGGAAACCGCTCCCTCGACCTTGGGGACTGTCTGCCATAAGTCCTTTCTGGGGTCGACCAAAGGAAACAATTTTTTAAATATGGGGGGAGGGACGAAAGGAATACCGGGCCTTTCCCATTCTTTATTAACAATGTCCGCCACCCGCTTGGGTATAGGAAAAGCTTCTGGGAGCCCCGGCACCTCTAGGAACTTGTCCATTTTACATAGTTTCTCTGGGATGACCAACTTGTCACAATCATCCAGAGTGGATAATACCTCCTTAAGCAGAATGCGGAGATGTTCCAACTTAAATTTAAATGCAATAACATCAGGTTCAGCCTGTTGAGAAATGTTCCCTGAATCAGTAATTTCTCCCTCAGACAAAACCTCCCTGGCCCCATCAGACTGGGTTAGGGGCCCTTCAGAGATATTAGTATCAGCGTTGCCATGCTCTTCAGTATCTAAAACAGAGCAGCCGCGCTTACGCTGACAAGTGTTCATTTGGGCTAAAATGTTTTTGACAGAATTATCCATTACAGCCGTTAATTGTTGCATAGTAAGGAGTATTGGCGCGCTAGATGTACTAGGGGCCTCCTGAGTGGGCAAGACTCGTGTAGACGAAGGAGGGAATGATGCAGTACCATGCTTACTCCCCTCACTTGAGGAATCATCTTGGGCATCATTGTCATTATCACATAAATCACATTTATATAAATGAATAGGAATTCTGGCTTCCCCACATTCAGAACACAGTCTATCTGGTAGTTCAGACATGTTAAACAGGCATAAACTTGATAACAAAGTACAAAAAACGTTTTGAAATAAAACCGTTACTGTCACTTTAAATTTTAAACTGAACACACTTTATTACTGCAATTGCGAAAAAACATGAAGGAATTGAGCAAAATTCACCAAATTTTCACCACAGTGTCTTAAAGCCTTAAAAGTATTGCACACCAAATTTGGAAGCTTTAACCCTTAAAATAACGGAACCGGAGCCGTTTTAAACTTTAACCTCTTTACAGTCCCTGGTATCTGCTTTGCTGAGACCCAACCAAGCCCAAAGGGGAATACGATACCAAATGACGCCTTCAGAAAGTCTTTTCTAAGTATCAGAGCTCCTCACACATGCGACTGCATGCCATGCCTCTCAAAAACAAGTGCGCCACACCGGCGCGAAAATGAGGCTCTGCTTATGCTTTGGGAAAGCCCCTAAGAAATAAGGTGTCTAATACAGTGCCTGCCGATATTCTTATATCAAAATACCCAGATAAAATGATTCCTCAAGGCTAAATATGTGTTAATAATGAATCGATTTAGCCCAGAAAAGTCTACAGTCTTAATAAGCCCTTGTGAAGCCCTTATTTACGATCGTAATAAACATGGCTTACCGGATCCCATAGGGAAAATGACAGCTTCCAGCATTACATCGTCTTGTTAGAATGTGTCATACCTCAAGCAGCAAGAGACTGCATACTGTTCCCCCAACTGAAGTTAATTGCTCTCAACAGTCCTGTGTGGAACAGCCATGGATTTTAGTTACGGTTGCTAAAATCATTTTCCTCATACAAACAGAAATCTTCATCTCTTTTCTGTTTCTGAGTAAATAGTACATACCAGCACTATTTCAAAATAACAAACTCTTGATTGAATAATAAAAACTACAGTTAAACACTAAAAAACTCTAAGCCATCTCCGTGGAGATGTTGCCTGTACAACGGCAAAGAGAATGACTGGGGTAGGCGGAGCCTAGGAGGGATCATGTGACCAGCTTTGCTGGGCTCTTTGCCATTTCCTGTTGGGGAGGAGAATATCCCACAAGTAAGGATGACGCCGTGGACCGGACACACCTATGTTGGAGAAAAATAATACTTAATAATAATTACTACGAGTGCACATTGCTGCTCAAATAACCCTGTTAAAAATATGGGGACTGTAGATTAGGTCAAAACAAATGTATTATGGATTTGAGCAATCACGTTTGTGCCCCACGCGCTAATGATATCGCTACACTTGTAATCTGGCCCTTAATAGGAAACAATAGCAAAATACAGCAGTGCACACTTATGACAGCACAGAACTTCACAATTATAATAATAAAGTGGAGAAAGAGCAATCCACCGAAATTCATATAAAGCTAGATACAGGTTGCTGAACATTTTTAAAAATATTACAACATTTTTGGGAAAAAAATATAAAATAAGCTTTATAAAGAGCCCCCTTGCTATAGATATCTTACCCCCTCCAGTATAGCACTTCCCAGGAATAAAATCAGTGCATCTGATGAGCATGATTGCAGCCAGCCATGTGAGGAATGGCGAGTGCATAAAAAGCACAGTGCGGCGGGACAAAAACATAACTCAGCGCTATGGTGGAATAACACTAAACCTTCTAAAAAACAAAATGTATGCTTACCTGATAAATTTATTTATTTCTTGACATGGTGAGTCCACGGAATCAGCAATTACTGTTGGGAATATCACTCCTGGCCAGCAGGAGGAGGCAAAGAGCACCACAGCAAAGATGTTAAGTATCACTTCCCTTCCCACAACCCCCAGTCATTCGACCGAAGGAAAAGGAAAGAAAGGAAATAACACAAGGTGCAGAGGTGCCTGGGTTTATATAAAAAAAACTGTCTGAAAACAAGGGAGGGCCGTGGACTCACCGTGTCAAGAAATAAATAAATGTATCAGATAAGCATACATTTTGTTTTCTTTCTTAAGACATGGTGGGTCCACGGAATCAGCAATTACTGTTCAGAATCAATACCCAAGCTAGAGGACACAGATTATTAGGGAGGGACAAGACAGGTAACCTAAACAGAAGGCACCACCGCTTGAAGAACCTTTCTCCCAAAAGAAGCCTTAGCCGAGGCAAAAGTATCAAATTTATAGAATTTAGACCAAGTCGCAGCCTTACAAATCTGTCCTACAGAAACCTCATTTTTGAAAGCCCAAGAAGAAGAAACAGCCCTAGTGGAATGAGCTGTAATTCTCTCAGGAAACTGCTGTCCAGCAGTCTCATAAGCCAAACTAATAATCCAAATCCAAAGAGAAAGAGAAGTGGCAGTAGCTTTCTGGCCTTTACGTTTTCCAGAAAAGCAAACAATGCAGAAGATTGACAAAAATCCTTAGTAGCCTGCAAATAGAATTTAAGAGCCCGCACAACGTCTAAGTTGTGCAACAAAGTTCTTTATGAGAAGAAGGATTAGGACAGAGAGAAGGAACAAAAATTTCCTGATTAATATTTCTGTCCGAAACAACCTTAGGAAGAAAACCAAACTTGGTACGAAGAACTGCCTTAGCTGCATGAAATATGAGATAAGGAGATTCACACTGCAAAACTGATAGTTCAGAAACCCTCCGAGCAGAAGAGATAGCAGTCAAAAACAAAACCTTCCAAGGTAATAACTTAATATCTATGGAATGCATCGGCTCAAACGGAGCCTGTTGCAAAACTTTAAGAACAAAGTTAAGGCTCCAAGGTGGAACAACTGATTTAAACACAGGCCTGATTCTGACCAAGGCCTGACAAAAGGATTGCACATCTGGCACGTTCGCCAGACGCTTGTGTAGCAAAATAGTTAGTGCAGAGATCTGACCCTTCAGGGTACTGACAGACAAACTCTTCTCCAGGCCTTCCTTGAGCAAAGAAAAAATTCTTGGGATCCTGATCCTATTCTAAGAATATCCCTTAGACTCACAGCAATAAAGATATTTACGCCATATCTTATGGTAAATCCTTCTAGTGACAGGCTTACGAGTCGGAATCATGGTCTTAATGACCGACTCGGAAAAACCACGCTTAGCTAAAATCAAGCGTTTATTCTCCAAGCAGTCAGCTTCAGAGGAATGAGATTTGGATGAAGAAAGGGCCCCTGAAGTAGAAGGTCCATCCTCAGAGGAAGTCTCCACAGAGGTAGAGACGACATTTCTACTAGATCTGCATACCAGAAAACCTGCGAGGCCACGCAGAAGCTATTAGAATCACCAATGCTCTCTCCTGCTTGATCCGAGCGATGACTCACGGAAGTAGAGCAAACGGAGGAAAGAGAATTGCTAAACTGAAGTTCCAAGGAACTGCCAGAGCATCTATCAGAAAGACCTGAGGATCTCTCGACCTCGAACCATACTTGGAGCTTAGAGTTCTGATGAGACGCCATCAGATCCAATTCTGGTCACCCCCATTTGGTTGTTAACCCGGAGAACACTTCCGGATAAAGTTCCCACTCCCCGGGATGGAAAGTCTGTCTGCTCAGGAAATCCGCTTCCCAATTGTCCACTCTTGGGATGTGGATGGCAGATAGACAACAATTGTGAGCCTCCACCCACTGGATGATTCGTGCCACCTCCTTCATGGCTAAGGAACTCTGAGTTCCCCCCTAGTGGTTGATGTAAGCCACTGAGGTTATGTTGTCCGACTGGAACCTGATAAACCGGGCAAGAGCCAGTTGAGGCCAAGCCATCAAGGCATTGAAGATCGCTCTTAACTCCAGAATGTTTATGGGGAGAGCAGATTCCTCCTGAGACCAAAGTCCCTGCACCTTCAATGAGTCCCAGACTGCTCCCCAACCCATCAGGCTGGCATCTGTGGTCACAATGACCCAAAAGGGTTTCATGAAAACTTGTGCCCTGGGACAGATGTTCTTGAGACAGCCACCCCGGTAGGGAGTCTTTTGTTGATTGATCCAGAACTATCCTCTGAGATGGATCTGTAGAATTCCCGTTCCATTGAGCGAGCATGCATAGCTGTAGAGGTCTCAAATGGAACCGAGTAAAGGGAACTATGTCCATGGAAGCCACCATCAACTCAATTACCTCCATGCATTGGGCCACTGATTGTCGAACCGCAGACTGTAGGGACAGGCAAGCAGAAAGAATCTTGGCTATTCTGACTCCCGTCAGAAATATTTTCATTGATAGATAATCTATAATGGTTCTTAAGAAGGTCACTCTTGTAGCCGGAATAAGAGATCTTTTCAGGTCTATGGTCGTCATGAATTGACATTCCTGAATCAGAGGAAGAATGGAGCAGATAGTCTCCATCTTGAAGGACGGCACTCTGAGGAATTTGTTAAGTGACTTTAGATCTAGAATGGGCCTGAAAGTTCCCTCTTTTTTGGGAACCACAAACAGGTTGGAGTAGAACCAAAGACCCTGTTCCTGTATAGGGACTGGAACTATCACTCCCAAGAGGGAAAGAGCCTGTACACATTTCATCTGGTCTACAGATAATCTTGAGAGGTGGAACCTGCCCCTGGGAGAAAAAGTCTTGAACTCTAACTTGTAACCCTGGGAAACTATGTCCACTGCCTACGGGTCTGGGACATCTAGTTTCCAAGCTTGCGAGAACTGAGAGAGTCTGCCCCCCACTTGATCAGATAACGGGGGGCAGACCCTTCATGCTGATTTTGAATCAGTTGCGGGCTTCTTGGATTGTTCTCCCTTGTTCCAAGACTGACTGGGTTTCAAAAAAGGTTTGGACTGATCCTGCTTGGTAGAGGCGGGGGAAGGCTTACCTCTGAAGTTATGAAAGGATAAATTTATTTATTTTTTTAAACAATGAGTCCACGGATCATCTTAATTACTAATGGGATATTCACCTCCTGGTCAGCAGGAGGAGGCAAAGAGCACCACAGCAGATCTGTTAAATAGCTCCTCCCTTCCCTCCCACTCCAGTCATTCGACCCAAGTTAGGAAGAGAAAAAACAGGGTGGGCCGTGGACTCATCGTGTCAAAAAAGAAATAAATTTATCAGATAAGCATAAATTTTCTTTTCTTTTTTAAGATACGATGAGTCCACAGATCATCTTAATTACTAATGGGATTCAATACCCAAGCTAGAGTACACAGATGATACGGTGGGGGGGGGGGGGGGACAAGACAGGTAACCTAAACTGAAGGCACCACTGTTTGAAGAACCTTTCTCCCAAAAGCGGCATCAGCTGAAATAAAAGTATCAAATTTGAAGAACTTTGAAAAAGTGTGAAGAGAGGACCAAGTTGCAGCCTTGCAAATCTGTTCCACAGAAGCTTCGTTCTTGAATGCCCATGAGGAAGCAACAGCCTTCGTGAAATGAGTCGTAACTCTTTCTGGAGGCTGCTGTCCAGCACACTCATATGCAAAACGTATGATACTCTTCAGTCAAAAAGAAAGAGAAGTAGCCGTAGCCTGTCTCCTACGTTTTTCTGAGAAAACCACAAACAAAGAAAAGACTGACGAAAATCCTGACAAAATGATTGTACATCCGAAACATCCGCCAGACGTTTGTGTAACAAAATAGATAATGCCAAGATTTGACCCTTTAGGGAACTAGTCGATAAGCCCTTTCTCCAAACCCTCTTAGAGAAAAGACAAAATTCTAGGAATCCTAACTCTACTCTGTGAGTAGCTCTTGGATTCACACCAAAGAATTCAAAAAAAGTTTGCACTCTATAGCAGGCATAGACTCTATGTCCATCTTGCAAATCAAAATCACAATTCTTAAAAAAATAAAAGTGTTTTAAATGTTTGATACTGTCCCTTTAACTGATATTACATTTCCCCTGACAAGAGAACTTTTCTCCGCTCAAAATATTAGAGGAAAAGCAGAATGACAGCTACGAAAACCATAGCTAAACTTATGGGACAATTTTTTAAACTCCACAAATCTTTAATATTATGGGCAAATTCTATAAAATAACCTTTCTTGCCCCCTCTACACCTACATGATCCTTTCTGACACGGAACAAAGGGGTAACACAATCAACAAATATGTAGCATAAAGAAAAGATACACCATAAAGAGCACTCGCTTGAGCTACTAATCAAAGGTGAAGGAAACAACACATAGGACGATGTAAGAACAAGAATAAAATATAACCTTTATTAATTAAATAAATAAAAGAAGGGGGGGATTACCCTTCAATCATAGAATAAAAACAGAATTTATGCTTACCTGATACATTACTTTCTCTTGTGATGTATCGAGTCCACGGATTCATCCTTTACTTGTGGGATATTCTCCTTCCCAACAGGAAGTGGCTAAGAGAGCACACAGCAGAGCTGTCCATATAGCTCCCCCTCCATCTCCACACCCCAGTCATTCGAACGAAGGTTAGGAAGAAAAAGGAGAAACTATAGGGTGCAGTGGTGACTGTAGTTTAAACAAAAAAGCTACCTGACTTAATAGCCAGGGCGGGCCGTGGACTCGATAAATCACAAGAGAAAGTAATTTATCAGGTAAGCATAAATTCTTTTTTCTCTTGTAAGATGTATCGAGTCCACGGATTCATCCTTTACTTGTGGGATACCAATACCAAAGCTTTAGGACACGGATGAAGGGAGGGAACAAGACAGGTACCTTAAACGGAAGGCACCACTGCTTGTAAAACCTTTCTCCCAAAAATAGCCTCCGAAGAAGCAAAAGTATCAAATTTGTAAAATTTAGAAAAAGTATGCAGCGAAGACCAAGTCGCTGCCTTACAAATCTGTTCAACAGAAGCCTCATTTTTAAAAGCCCATGTGGAAGCCACTGCTCTGGTAGAATGAGCAGTAATTGTTTCGGGAGGCTGCTGGCCAGCAGTCTCATAGGCCAAACGGATGATGCTTTTCAGCCAAAAGGAAAGGGAGGTAGCAGTCGCCTTCTGACCTCTCCTCTTACCAGAATAGATAACAATCAATGAAGGTGTTTGTCTGAAATCCTTAGTTGCTTGTAAATAGAACTTTAAAGCATGAACCACATCAAGATTGTGTAACAGACGTTCCTTCTTTGAAGAAGGATTAGGACACAGAGAAGGAACAACAATTTCCTGGTTAATATTCTTATTAGACACAACCTTAGGAAGAAAACCGGGTTTGGTACGCAAAACTACCTTATCTGCATGGAAAACCAGGTAAGGTGAATCACACTGTAAAGCAGATAACTCTGAAACTCTTCGAGCAGAAGAGATAGCTACCAAAAACAAAACTTTTCAAGATAAAAGCTTAATATCTATGGAATGTAAAGGTTCAAACGGAACCCCTTGCAGAACTGAAAGAACTAAATTCAGACTCCATGGCGGAGCCACAGGTCTATAAACAGGCTTGATTCTGACTAAAGCCTGACTAAACGCTTGAACGTCTGGTACCTCTGCCAGACGTTTGTGTAAAAGAATAGACAAAGCATATATCTGTCCTTTTAAGGAACTAGCTGATAATCTTTTCTCCAATCCTTCTTGGAGAAAGGACAATATCCTCCACTCCATGAGTAACCCTTGGATTCACACCAAAAAATATATTTTCGCCAAATCTTATGGTAGATTTTCCTGGTGACAGGCTTTCTAGCCTGAATCAGGGTATCAATAACCGACTCAGAAAAACCACGCTTTGATAGAATTAGGCGTTCAATCTCCAAGCAGTCAGACGCAGAGAAATTAGATTTGGATGCTTGAAAGGACCTTGAATTAGAAAGTCCTGCCTCATTGGTAGTGTCCATGGTGAAACAGATGACATGTCCACTAGGTCTGCATACCAGGTCCTGCGTGGCCACGCAGGCGCTATCAGAAACACCAAAGCCCTCTCCTGCTTGATTCTGGCAACCAGACGAGGGAGGAGAGGAAACGGTGGAAAAACATAAGCCAGATTGAAGGACCAAGGCGCTGCTAGACCATCTATCAGCACCGCCTGGGGATCCCAGGACCTGGACCCGTAAAGAGGAAGTTTGGTGTTCTGACGGGACGTCATCAGATCCAATTCTGGAGTGCGAAGAAAGTGGAAGAACCAGGCACCAACTAACGAAGGCTTGGTGAAAAAATGAGAGTAAAATAACAGAAGTTTTAATGCTAAATTAATAACATATATAAATACAATGAATATAATAAAATTTCAATAAAATTCCTAGTCTGTGGATCCAAGACTTCTTACAGTATAAAAATGCAATAATCAATATAATTGAACATATAAGTAAAATTCAACGTTAAAAGAATCCTGGTAGAAGAGATAGAAGAGTTTTCTCAAAAGATATATATGTGTGTATTCTACTGTACTTTTAGATACAACCTTGCTGCAATCAAAGGTTATACAAAATAGTCCATAAGTTGATGTTCAGTATAATGGGTATTGGTGTTGGTTTCTAAAAATAAACGATATTCAAATGTTAAGTGTTCAATTTCAGTTCCTGAATTGTGTCCTAATGTGATAATCCAAAAAATACAATCCAAAAGATAACTTGAAAGCCAAAAAATTGCTAGTGAAATCCAATAGAAATTCAATAAAAATAATAGAGTCAAATGTCAAATTCCAGAAAAATAATTAGTGCCAAAAAATCCAATGTTACAAAAGAAAAATTATGCCTAAGTACTTGGCAAAGTGAAGAAATTCTGTAAACCTAGGTGTGAAAACAATTCTTGCTGTTTCAACACCAGAAACAAAACAAATAAACCTCAAAAAAAGTTGTGATTCCAATGCGAAATAAATGTGCGTGAAGTTTATGCAAAACAATACAAAAAATAATGATGTGGCGCAATGTGCTAATTTACAACACCAAAAAATAATGTGCTATTTCAACACCGAAAAACAATAAGTCATAAGTTGTAGATCCTGGGGTAAAAGATGGGTATTGTTCCAAACCTTTAAACACAGAGGGTCAATTCATACAAAGGGAGAGTAATCCATAGTAGATGGTAGAAGTGTTAAAGCAAAAATGGCAAACACATGAAAAAGTAAAATAAAAATAAAAATGCTGGTGAAAAATACCTGTGGAGAAAAGAAATGGGTACAATGTGTAGCAGGTTTTTCACAAGGTGCTCCAGTAGAATTAAACTTACCAGTACAAGGTCTACGCGTTTCGGCCTCTCATCAGGCCTTTATCAAGACTGGTTTCTTGTACTTGTTACTGGCCTTTTATAGTGGCTGTCTGTAAATGACCGGAAGTAAACATCTATGTTACTTCCGGTTTCGTGTCTAACAATAACAATAAAGATATTTCTTTTGACAGAGTCCCTAAGTGAGTGGAGCCATAAAAGGATGTTTAATAGTATGTTTCCTTTCATAAGATGTAATTCTGTGTATCTGTCTTCTTAAAAAAGAGGTTTTCCTAACCTTCGTTTAATCGTGACGTCACTTCCGGTTTGGGCTGGTTATCGAAAATTCAGCTATATAACAAATATTTTTATTGAATTTATTGAATTATTATTTTTATTGAGTTTCTATTGGATTTCACTAGCAATTTTTTTGGCTTTCAAGTTATCTTTTGGATTGTATTTTTTGGATTATCACATTAGGACACAATTCAGGAACTGAAATTGAACACTTAACATTTGAATATCGTTTATTTTTAGAAACCAACACCAATACCCATTATACTGAACATCAACTTATGGACTATTTTGTATAACCTTTGATTGCAGCAAGGTTGTATCTAAAAGTACAATAGAATACACACATAATATATCTTTGAGAAAACTCTTCTATCTCTTCTACCAGGATTCTTTTAACGTTGAATTTTACTTATATGTTCAATTATATTGATTATTGCATTTTTATACTGTAAGAAGTCTTGGATCCACAGACTAGGAATTTTATTGAAATTTTATTATATTCATTGTATTTATATATGTTATTAATTTAGCATTAAAACTTCTGTTATTTTACTCTAATTTTTTCACCAAGCCTTCGTTAGTTGGCGCCTGGTTCTTCCACTTTTTTCTGATTCATTTATCACTGGTGACAGCTAGGGATTCACCATTTTCCGGGCAGAGTGGTGTCAGTTGGCGCTTATGTAGAGATTCTTTCTATACCCAATTCTGGAGTGCCCCATAGCTGAGTCAGCTGGGCAAATACCTCCGGGTGGAGTTCCCACTCCCCCGGGTGAAAAGTCTGACGACAATCTGCCTCCCAGTTGTCTACTCCTGGGATGTAAATTGCTGAGAGATGGCAGGAGTGATCCTCCGCCCACCTGATTATTTTGGTTACTTCCGTCATTGCTAGGGAACTCCTTGTTCCTCCTTGATGATTGACGTAAGCTACAGTCGTGATGTTGTCCGACTGAAATCTGATGAATTTGGCCGCGGCTGAGTCCATGCCTGAAGCGCGCTGAATATCGCCCTCAGTTCCAGAATGTTTATCGGGAGAATAGCTTCTTGCCGAGACCATAAGCCCTGAGCTTTCAGGGAGTCCCAAACTGCACCCCAGCCCAACAGACTGGTGTCGGTCGTTATGATGATCCACTCTGGTCTGCGGAAACACATTCCCTGAGACAGGTGATCCTGAGACAACCACCAGAGAAGAGAATCTCTGGTCCCCTGGTCCAGCTGTATTTGAGGAGACAAATCTGCATAATCCCCATTCCACTGTTTGAGCATGCATAGTTGCAGTGGTCTGAGGTGTATCCGTGCAAAAGGGACTATGTCCATTGCCACTACCATTAATCCGATTGTCTCCATGTACTGAGCTACAGATGGCCGAGGAATGGAATGAAGGGCTCGGCAAGTGGTTAAGAGTTTTAACTTTCTGACCTCCGTCAGAAATATTTTCATTTCTACCGAGTCTATCAGAGTTCCTAGGAAGGAAACTCTTGTGATGGGGGAGAGAGAACTCTTTTTGATGTTCACCTTCCACCCGTGAGACCTCAGAAAGACCAATACAATTTCCGTGTGAGACTTGGCTCTTTGGAAAGTCGACGCCTGAATTAAAATGTCGTCTAGATAAGGCGCCCCTGCTATGCCCCGTGGTCTTAGCACCGCCAGGAGGGACCCTAGCACCTTTGTGAAAATTCTGGGAGCAGTGGCCAACCTGAAAGGAGGGCCACAAACTGGTAATGCTTGTCCAGAAAGGCGAACCTGAGAAACCGGTGATGATCTTTGTGGATAGGAATGTGCAGATATGCATCCTTTAAATCCACGGTTGTCATATATTGACCCTCCTGGATCATTGGTAAGATTGTCCGAATGATCTCCATCTTGAATGATGGGACTCTGAGGAATTTGTTTAGTTCCTTCTTTCTTGAGCTTTCAGGGAGTCCCAGACTGCACCCCAGCCCAACAGACTGGTGTCGGTCATTACGATGATCCACTCTGGTCTGCGGAAACACATTCCCTGAGACAGGTGATCCTGAGACAACCACCAGAGAAGAGAATCTCTGGTCCCCTGGTCCAGCTGTATTTGAGGAGACAAATCTGCATAATCCCCATTCCACTGTTTGAGCATGCATAGTTGCAGTGGTCTGAGGTGTATCCGTGCAAAAGGGACTATGTCCATTGCCACTACCATTAATCCGATTGTCTCCATGTACTGAGCTACAGATGGCCGAGGAATGGAATGAAGGGCTCGGCAAGTGGTTAAGAGTTTTAACTTTCTGACCTCCGTCAGAAATATTTTCATTTCTACCGAGTCTATCAGAGTTCCTAGGAAGGAAACTCTTGTGAGGGGGGAGAGAGAACTCTTTTTGATGTTCACCTTCCACCCGTGAGACCTCAGAAAGGCCAATACAATTTCTGTGTGAGACTTGGCTCTTTGGAAAGTCGACGCCTGAATTAAAATGTCGTCTAGATAAGGCGCCACTGCTATGCCCCGTGGTCTTAGCACCGCCAGGAGGGACCCTAGCACCTTTGTGAAAATTCTGGGAGCAGTGGCCAACCTGAAAGGAGGGCCACAAACTGGTAATGCTTGTCCAGAAAGGCGAACCTGAGAAACCGGTGATGATCTTTGTGGATAGGAATGTGCAGATATGCATCCTTTAAATCCACGGTTGTCATATATTGACCCTCCTGGATCATTGGTAAGATTGTCCGAATGATCTCCATCTTGAATGATGGGACTCTGAGGAATTTGTTTAGTTCCTTCTTTCTTGGGAACCACAAACAGGTTTGAGTAAAAACCCAGCCCTTGTTTCGCAATTGGAACTGGGTGGATCACTCCCATTGTATGTAGGTCTTCTACACAGCGTAAGAACGCCTCTTTCTTTGTCATGTCTGTAGACAGACGAGAAATGTGGAACCTTCCCCTTGGAGGGGAGTCCTTGAATTCTAGAAGATATCCCTGGGATACAATCTCTAAGGCCCAGGGATCGAGTACATCTCTTGCCCAGGCCTGAGCGAAGAGAGAGAGTCTGCCCCCTACTAGATCCGGTCCCGGATCTGGGGCTACCCCTTCATGCTGTCTTAGAGGCAGCTGCAGGCTTCTTGGCCTGTTTACCCTTGTTCCAGCCCTGGTAAGGTTTCCAGGCTGACCTGGGTTGGGAAGCGTTACCCTCTTGCTTTGCAGCAGGGGAGGATGAAGCGAGACCGCTCCTGAAATTCCGAAAGGAACGAAAATTATTTTGTTTGTTCTTTGTCTTGAAGGACTTGTCCTGAGGGAGAGCATGGCCTTTTCCCCCAGTGATTTCTGAAATAATCTCTTTCAATTCAGGCCGAAGAGGGTCTTTCCTTTGAAAGGGATGTTCAAGAGTTTGGATTTTGACGACACATCGGCCGACCAGGACTTTAGCCATAGCGCCCTGCGCGCTAAAATGGCGAAACCTGAATTATTTGCCGCTAAATTAGCTAGTTGGAAAGCGGCATCTGTGATAAAAGAATTAGCCAGCTTAAGAGCCTTAATTCTGTCCATAATGTCCTCATATGAGGTCTCCGTCTGGAGCGCATCTTCCAGCGCCTCGAACCAGAAAGCAGCTGCAGTAGTTACAGGAACAATGAACACAATAGGTTGGAGAAGAAAACCTTGTTGAACAAAAATTTTCTTAAGTAAACCCTCTAATTTTTTATCCATAGGGTCTTTGAAAGCACAACTGTCTCCAATTGGTATGGTTGTGCGTTTGGCAAGTGAAGAAATAGCCCCCTCCACCTTAGGGACCGTCTGCCACGAGTCCCGCATGGGGTCAGATATGGGGAACATTTTCTTAAAAACAGGAGGGGGAACAAAGGGAATACCTGGTCTATCCCACTCCCTAGTAACGATATCCGCAATCCTCTTAGGGACCGGAAACACATCAGTGTAAACCGGAACTTCCAGGTACTTGTCCATTTTACACAATTTCTCTGGAACCACCATAGGGTCGCAGTCATCTAGAGTAACTAATACCTCCCTGAGCAATAAGCGGAGGTGTTCTAGTTTAAATTTAAAAGCCAATATATCTGAATCTGTCTGAGGAGAAACCTTTCCTGAATCGGAAATTTCTCCCTCAGACAGCACATCCCTCACCCCAACTTCAGAGCATTGTGAGGGTATATCGGATACGGCTACTAAAGCGTCAGAATGCTCATTATCTGTTCTTAAAACAGAGCTATCACGCTTTGCAGGTAACACGGGCAGTTTAGATAAGAACTCTGAGAGGGTATTATTCATAACTGCCGCCAAGTCTTGCAAGGTAAAAGAGTTAGACGCACTAGAGGTGCTAGGCGTCGTTTGAGCGGGCGTAACTGGTTGTGACACTTGGGAAGAGGTTGACGGGCTAACCTCGTTACCTTCTGTCTGAGAATCATCTTGGGCCACATTTTTAAGTGCAACAATATGATCTTTAAAGTGTATAGACATATCAGTACAAGTGGGACACATTCTGAGAGGGGGTTCCACCATGGCTTCTAAACACATTGACCAAGGATTTTCCTTGGTGTCAGACATGTTTAACAGACTAGTAGTAAAACAAGCAGGCTTGGAAATCACTTTAATCAAGTAAAAACACAATTTGACAAAAACGTTACTGTGCCTTTAAGAGATAAAAAAGGCACACAATTTTGCAAAACAGTGAAAAAATGCAGCAAACTTTTCGAAATTTTTACAGTATGTACCTAAAGCATTAGTAAAGATTGCACCACTAGCAATAAAAACGATTAACCCCTTAATGCCCAAACCGGATCGACAGTAAGCCCAAAAAAACGGTTAAAAAACGTTCAGCACCTTGCCACAGCTCTGCTGTGGCCCTACCTGCCCTTAGGAACCAGATTTGTGGGGAAAAAGCTTCTTATAGGCCCTCAAACTGTAGCAGGACCCTCCATGTGAAACAGCCTGAACTTCTAGTCAAATATAACTGCGCATCTGAGACGCAAAATAAGTCCCCTCCCACCTCACTACGGTGCTTGTGAGGCCTAAAGAAACACTCCAAAGTGTTTTAATATTAGCCATGTGGGTAACAACCCCTGAAAGAAACCCAAAGGAACCTTCAAAGTGTCTCCAAAAAACAACATTTTCAATAAAAACCGTTTGCCTTGAAAGTAGTGTCAACCAGCATAAACTAGCCCTGTTATGTAAACTTGAAATTCCATACTTAGTCTCTGAATACAGCTTACCCTTCCCTCATGGGGATATTATCAGTCTTCTCTAGCATTATCACAGTCTTGTCTAGAAGAAAAAAGACCGAACATACCTTATTGCAGCCTAACCTGCAAACCGTTCCCCCCAACTGAAGTTTTCTTGTACTCCTCAGTCCTGTGTGGGAACAGCAGTGGATTTTAGTTACAACATGCTAAAATCATCTTCCTCCCTGCAGAAATCTTAATCTCCTTTCTGCTAGAGAGTAAATAGTACACACCGGTACCATTTAAAATAACAAAATCTTGCTTGTTGAAAATAAAAACTACATTTTTTTACCACATTCACTTTACCCTTCCGATTGCTTAGAGCCGGCAAAGAGAATGACTGGGGGGTGGAGCTGGAGGGGGAGTTATATGGACATCTCTGCTGTGAGCTCTCTTTGCCACTTCCTTTTGGGAAGGAGAATATCCCACAAGTAAAGGATGAATCCGTGGACTCGATACATCTTACAAGAGAAATACAATACAAAAATGTACAAAAATTAAAAAAAATACAAAAATAAAAAAGTTCATAATGTTAAATATACCAATATAAAGGATAGAGATACCCTAGTATATATATATGGGGGGACCTGGTCAAAATTATATTTATATTAATCTTTAATATAGAAAAGGGGACATGGTCCCACCAGGTCAAGTGATAGCGTACCATCTATTAACTAAATTACACTTATACCATAGTGTGAATATAATGCTAAAGTCACTGTAGAACAAATTTCACACAGCTGACATAAACTAGCCGGATCTAAATAATATATCTATATATGAAGCTGATATAGCCAAGTACGAAGATAGATAGATAGAAGATATATAAAACTGATATAAGAATTAAGAGTACCAGTTATGTGTATAAGTTATGTCAGGTGTTAATTGTAAGATAAGTACAGAGTGTCAAGTGAGATTAAAGTCATTGTGGAACAATTTTCACACAGCTGACTGACATAACATATATAGAATATAAACGGATTACAGTGGTAGCGTAAAATAGAATAGAAGGGATGTAATCCTCAATGTAGTAACAGAAACCCCAGTCCCCCACACTACAATAAACAATATTTAAGTCATATGAATTAAATATATGTGGAACATCTTTCACACATATACTAAGAAACGTTAACGTTTAATCACAGAGTAATGTCAGCTCCTGAGTGAGGAAAACACCATACGCCGTTATCTGCAACAAAAAAAGACGCCAAGTTACAAAGCGCACTGCGTCTAGAGGAAGGAACTCTGCCCCTCGTGACGGCACAACCGGCTCCGTATACGGACCGCGAGTGCCATATCGGCACAAACCCCCCCCAAAGTTAACGACTGCACAAACTAGCAGTCTAATCACCAATCTCCAAGGACTCTGAAGTCCTGTCACGCCACCCAGTGCCCTGCATCCTGTCTGATGTATCCTGATCATAGGAAAACTTAGCCCCATGTAAAATGCAGTGTATCAGTTAAGTGCCAGGGTCTTCTATAAAATTTTAAAATGGCACTTACTTGCACCCATGATTGTCCAACAGGAGGACATATCACCTGGTATGAAGAGAATGCCACTCCTTACAGAGACCTGTGGATAGAAGAAGGAACAGAGTAAGCCTAATCTGGCATTCTGTTTGAGGGCAGCAATCTTGTCAGGAAAATGCAGTGAGGCCCACCCACAAGTTCCTAACTGCTTGAAAGCTACCACAGCCCTACTGAAGAGACTGATGTGGAGTACCGCTAAGCCCAGTTTGTCAGGGAAGATCAGAGCAAGCCTGCTCAGGCTTCCAAACTAAAAAAAATCTTAATAGAAAATCTTAATCAGACACCTAAAACTTCACCTCCTCCTTGCACTGAAGGCCAAGAGAATGACTGGGGGTGTGGGAAGGGAAGTGATACTTAACAGCTTTGCTGTGGTGCTCTTTGCCTCCTCCTGTTGGCCAGGAGTGATATTCCCAACAGTAATTGATGTTTCTGTGGACTCACCATATCCTAAGAAAGAAATTAGGTATCCTATCTTACCTAGGAGCGCTTAGAGAGGCAGTTGGTGAATATAACTAACATGTGTTAGGCAAATATAGTTAAAACTAAATTAAAACAATTATTTATTACAACAGAATATAAATAAAAATAAAAACCCTTAGATACATGTATCTAGTCTTAAAAGTGGTTAGTAACAAACCTCTTACATAAAACATACATAAAAAATACAAATACAGGTAGCAAAGTGAGATCTGACTAATTTCAACAGAGAAATATTAGGTCCTTGGAGCCTCCAAGGAGTATGCTAGTATGGATAAATACAAGTGTATTTTAAAGTTCAATGTCTCGTATGTGCAGTAATGTAATATGATTCCAGGTGAATGATTGATTCCCAACTTAGAGGTGGTTGATTCCAAAGTGGAAAAGTTCAGAGATGTTGGATATCCAGTTGAAAAATGTTGGTGATTATGAAAAAAATAAAAAGGAAAAAAGATCTAAGGATAAAAGAAATAAAAAATTAAAAAATGGTGATCCTTTAAAAAATAATCCATGTGAATCTGTGGGAAAAAGAACAATATAGTGCAATAAAGCCAATATAAAAATGTGTTAAGCTTCTAAATTGGAGGCTTACCCTCAAACGACCTTTGCTCCAAACGTGTGTCAGCCTCAATGAGTTGAGAAAGGCCTGAGTTCAGGCCGAAACCGCATTGGCGAGCAAACAGCTTTTGAGGGTAAGTCTCCAATTTAGGGAGCTTAACACATTTTTATATTAGCTTTATTGCACTATATTGTCTTTTTCCCACAGGTTCACATGGATTATTTTTAAAGGATCGCCATTTTATCATTTTTTATTACTTTTATACTCTTCTCATTTCAAATATACATGAGATATCGAAAGCTAATACGATCTGTATAATAAAAAAAAACATCCAAAATGTTTTACGGATATCAAGAGAATTTCAGAAGATTGGAATCAACGCTATAATCTTATGCATTCACACTATTTTAACAAACTTGAATAATATAATTGTGCATTGATTCAAATCCACATGGCAAATAGACAATTACTGTGCTCTCTGACATGGTAGCATGTCCCAGCTGGAAGCAATCTCAAAATTTAGAGCCACATAGGTAAGAAATAAAATTACACAGTTAAGCAATTTTCATATAAGTGTATTCACTGAGAAAATATATAAAATTGGTAAAAATATAAAAGAATTAATTTCAACTATACTTGGACTAGTGGCCTTTAAATTGTTTAAAACTATTTGCTGAACATGTATTCCTGGGCGAAACATAAACACAAAACCTTGCCCTCTTCTATAGCGGCAATAGAACCTGCAGGCTAATATCCTACTGTCACAGGCCAAAGAATGAGACATCTCCAACTCCAAAATACTACAAATCTAGCAACAACATAAAAAGCTTTTTCCTGAGTTAATAGAGTGAGACGAGACCCTTAGAAAACATATGGCTTTGACACAGGGGTGGAGACAATAAAGTTGAGTTACATTGCAAATGTTACAACTAAGTTGAAAAGTGTTAATTAATTTGTCTGATCATTGGTGTTTTAGTTAATAGAGCATGACTCTGTGGACAACTGCTTTGTAGATACTGCAGCCTGATCAGTCAACCTTTGCTTATTAGTACTTTGGTTAATAGCCAACATCTGTGAACAATATCCTATCTGTTCTTCAGTTGTCAAACCTATTCCCATTCTACGTCTATCCATCTGGTTTGTCCAATTAAAACACGGCTTCTCCTCTGTACTTCTAGTTGTCATTCTCTAGCTATCGTTAACTCCTGTGACACTGCACTCACGTTACCCTCTTAGGGCACATTGTGTTTCAGTATAAAAATACCAGTCTTCTAATTATCCTCCCTATCAGTATTCTAAGCTTGTCCTAAACTTGAATCTCCCCCATATAACACTGACAGTGTAAATATCTATGGAACCTTTACCTTCCCAGCACCCTTCACAAAGTGAATACCACTCACATCTGGATTCTATAAACCAGTCATCCTTTTTTATATTCTTCCTTCAAGGGGTCCAGAGCCTTAGTGAAGCTCAAGAGTTCAAACATTCAATTCCCATACCTTGTAAATTTTGTGAGATTAACCGAGGAAGGGCCTAATATATATTAATTACTAGGTGAGAGGTTGTATGATGGAAATCTTCAGGTTTATTAAAGATAAGTATTAAATCATGTTTCACAAAATAAACCAACACCAACATGTGGTCATGATCTTCAGTTGGAGGTCAGTAGGTTCAGGAATAAGTTGTATAAGCACTTCTTCATATCTTCAGTGAGGACAAATACTGTGAGAATTCAAGAAATCCTGGGATGTGCATGTGACTATTCTAATAAAGAAAACTTACACTTCCTAAGGAAATATAGCAGACTAGATGGACCTCCTAGTTCTTATCTGCTGTCAAAATCTATATTTCTATATAAACATTAATTCTAAAACAGTGTACATACAATTGTTTTACCTTAATGTGTTTTCCAAATGACTTGTTAGCTGCAGAGTATAAAATGTATGGGGGGGATATGATCTTTAAGTTTATTTTTTTATATGAAAACATCTGGTTTTGTTCTTTGTAACCAAAACCCATCAAAATGGGTTGAGCTTACAGGTAAATCAAATATACTTATTTTTATCACTTTGTTTACATACACATGCTTCTTAATATTATCTCTGTCTGTAAACCAAAGCTCAATACATTTGAAAATTAAAATGATATTGCTTATCTCTCCTACTTCAGTGCTGTATATAGTGATAAATAATGAGTCTTACGAATGTACTACGTTATAAACTGATAAATTATAAATCCCCATAACAGCAGCTAGAGATACACCTTACTGTCAGAACTCACTAGTATAAAATACTGGGTACATACAAAGCAGGTAGAAATCAGTACTAGGCTTTATGTTTGGTGTGCGTGTATCACGCAGCATGCATAGAGCTTAATATATTCTATGCATGAAAAACAAACTGTTCACCCCGTTAAACACACAGAATATACAATTTATTGCACCCCATGAACACTGCATATACGTCTCATCTCAAATAGATACAGAGGTCTTGTTACTCAAGCACAGCATACATGCAATTCAACGTGTTATAAACCCATCACATATTTAGTTCATGTCACAAAAACAAAGCATACATAGACCTTGTCAGTAATATTACACAGTTCATTAAGCTACACATTCACCTCAAAGTGTCACACTTAATACATGTTACAAATTCTGCATCCATACGACATGCAAACAAAACACAAACACTCATGCATAAACACATACACATACATACTTACATACTCATACATAAACACATACATACACACAAACACACTCATACATAAACACACACACCCACATTTATACACACACCAATAAACACACACACACATGCATAAACACATACACACACACACTCATACATAAACACACCCAACACTCATACACACCCACATACATAAACACACATTAAACACACACACACACCTCATACATAAAACACACACACACTCATACATAAACAAACACACACATGCATAAACACACACATACTTATACATAAACACACAAACACACACTCCTACTACATAAACACACCCACACACTTATACATAAACACACACACTAAAACATAAACAAACACACATACATAAACAAACACACATACATAAACACACACTAATACATAAACACACACATAAAACAAAACACAGTTTTACATAAACACACATTAAACAAACACACACAGTATACATAACTCACACACACACACACTATACATACACACAATCAAACATAAACACACCCACATACATACACAAACACACACACACTTATACATAAACACACACATTACAACACACACACTCAGACATAAACAAACACACACACTTATACATAAAACAAACACACTCATACATAAACACACACTCATACATAAAAACACCCACATACATACACAAACACACACACACTTATACATAAACACACACTCATACATAAAAAAACACCACATACATACACAAACACACTAGAGCTGCAACAACTAATCAATCATAATTGATAATAATCGATTATGAAAATAGTTGACACACAAATCTCATAATCGATTAGTTGGTTTGCAATTAGTTGGTCTGTGCACAGCACTAACTGCTTTCACTCCACTGAGCTCCTGCACAATGGTATTGTGTTTTTATGGTTATGTCCTTAGCCTAAATGATGTCTACAGACGTCTACTTTTCACTTTTTCAGGACAGTATAAGTTTACAACTACTCCTGGCTTATGTACAACCCATATATAATAGGAGTCATCATTTGGATTGTTTGTATTAAATCAGGTGATTTGGGACCTATGCTTTGCATGATAAAGGGCCACGCTTGTTAGTTACACCTAGCCCCTAGATTGATGGGAGTTATTTATATTGATGTGCATTATTATCTATTGCACAATTATTAGCGTATGCCTTGCCTATTGCTGATTATATGTACTGTATAAATAAATGTGTAAGGCTTTGTCCTGTTATTGATATATAGACCTTAGTGCTTTTGATCTTGTTTTTTGTTTTTTTATATTTTTACTCAATTGTGATATGTACCAGATTCCACCTTTATAAGTATATATCTGTTATTTTTAGAGTGGAACTAGATATGTTCTCCTAACCTTATAGCTGGTTATTTACCATTGCATATAGATATTCAAGATATGTTTTATGTTAGAATGAAGTCAAGGGTTACTTTATTGAGAGGCCCCTTCCCAAGGCTGGCAGGGCTGGACTGGGAATAAAAAGCAGCCCTGGAAAATATGAAAACCAGCCCTATTTTAAGTTGAGTCAGTAGAATGCACATGCCCCATTCTTTTTTAAATCAACGGGGATTATTGGGATACTTCTCCCCCCAATATTTTTTTTTTTCGAATCTCACTGCTATATTATTTTGTATTAAATAAAAGTACTAGATTTATGTTATTTAGGCACCCTACAACCCAATTGCATCCATTAATAACTCCTTTAAATTGTAGATTTCCATCCCCAGCTGCTGCAGCGCCCACCAGGAAATCTCCTGGTATCCTGGTAGGCCAATCCGGCCCTGCAAGGTGGAAGTTCTACCTCTTTTCAAACAGTTTTTGTTTTGTTTAATTATAAAACTGTGCTCTGCTGCTTAAAAATTGGACAAAACAGTTGTGTTAATCTAAAGTTTTAGTCTGAAGTTTGTATTTGTAATACTCAGTATGTGGATTCTATTTAAAATATAGGAAACAATTATTGATTCTTTTTTTATCCGATTAGTCCGATTAATCGAAAAAATAATCGGCCGATTAATCGATTATGAAAATAATCGTTAGTTGCAGCCCTAAAAACACACACACTTATACATAAACACACACACGTATACATAAACACACACGCACACTCATACATAATACACCCACACACTTATACATAAAAACACCCACATACATACACAAACTTATACATAAATACATACACTCATACATAAACAAACACACACACTTATACATAAACACACATACATACACACTTATACATAAACACACACTCATACATAAACAAAACACACACACTTATACATAAACACACACATTTACATAAACAAACACACACACTTATACATAAACACACACTTCATACATAACAAACACACACACATACACACTCATACATAAAACACACACTCAAACATAAACACACACATATACTGTAATACACAAACACTTGATACATAAACAAAACACACACACTCATACATAAACAAACACACACACATATACATAAACACACACATATACATAAACACACACACATAACACAACTTATACATAACACACACATATACTGTACATACACAAACACTATATACATAAACAAACACACACACTCATACATAAACAAAACCACACACACATATACATAAACACACACCACTATACATAAAAACACACACTTATACATAAACACACATACATACACAACAAACACTGTTCTTCACAGGCTAGAGCACAATACGGCCGATCATATTTAACATATTGATTCACACCCGCCAATGGATTTACCTCACAAAACAATGTACATTGAGCGAAATATACACAAAATATTACATTTTTTAATTTAACTTTATTATTATTATGTATATTTTATTATTCTGTTTTTCTAATATAAAGTGCAGGTGACACAATTTGCACAAAATATATACATAAAAACCAACAAAGACCACTTGTCTGATTCCCCACAGGCAGGCACCAAGCTCACACCTTACAGCAGAATATTCTAATATGGGAAGGACGTATTAACCAAGACTTTCCTGCACATAAAAACCCAAAACTGTTATTTTGTCATTCAGACAGAAACATACACATTTTAAACTTTCTAATTTACTTCTATCAAATTGACTTTGTTCCCATTATATTCTTTGTTAAAGTGATACCTAGGTAGGCATCTAGAGCACTACATGGCAGGAAATAGTGCTGCCCTCTAGTGCTCTAGCAAATGGATAACCTTCTTGCAAAACTACTGTCATATAGTGCTCCAGAAATGGGACGGCTCCTGAGCTTATGTTACTGCTTTTCAACAAAAGATACCAAGAAAAAGGATAATAGAAGTAAATTAGAAAGTTGTTTAAAATTGCTGCTCTATCTGAATCATGAAAGAAAAAATCTGTGTTTCATGTCCCTTTAACATGTTCCATACACTGCATACATGAACATGATATAACCACTCCCATCAATATACTAAACAATGCTCTACACATACAACACAACGACATAATAAAGACATCCTGCAATTTATAAATTGATCATAAGGGGTTATGAGTGCAACTCAGTTGCTCAACAGAATAAAAAGCTCAGCGGGGGAGGAGACTGGCAGGGAGCAGGCCATGCCCTCACACACACAGGCCGTTGCCTTTCCATCTTTCTGCTCCAAAGAGGTCAGGGCAACTCAGTTCCTCAACAGAATAAAAAGCTCAGCGGGGAAAAGACTGGCCAGGGAGCAGACCCATGCCCTCAACACACCACAGGCCGTTGCCTTTCCATCTTTCTGCTCCAAAGAGGTCAGGGCAACTCAGTTTCCTCAGCAGAGTGAGAAGCTCAGCGGGGGAGGAGACTGGCAGGGAGCAGGGCCATGCCCTCACATACATAGGCCGTTGCTTTTCCATCTTTCCGCTCCAGAGTGGACATAAATGGTAACTGATGGTAAAGGAAACTGCTATGGTCCCCGTCTGCAAGGATTAGCACCTAAGGAACAAAAACAATATATCACTTATATGAATTAATGAGCAACTATCCCTCAATGTGATTATATATATAGTATACACACACATATATACAAATAGTGCTTTTACTGAAACAGTTGTCATTCACAAATGTCACACCTTGGTCCATTAAGACATCCTACTGATAATACATCTTGTCATACCATGGTAGTAAGATGGAAACATGTTCATGTTAAAGGGACATGAAAGCCAAAAATAAAATTTCATGGCTCAGGTAAGGAATGCAATTTTAAGAGATTCCAATTTCTTTTTTTTTTTTAATTAAATTGATTTAGTTATTTTGGTATCCTTTGATAAAAAGAATAAATACTGTAGGTAGGCTCAGGAGCAGCAATGCACTATAAATTGATGGTTACACACATATGCCTCTTGTGATTGGCTCACCAGATAGCTGGATCCCAGTAGTGCAGTGTTGCTGTTAACTATGACCTATGATTATGAGTTTTTGCGTTACGGTGCGGCTTTTAACGCTGAAAAAATGGCCATTTGAACAGTCAATATGATTTCAGAAGCTCTTATCCATATGGCTGATTTGAATTTGAAGAATCAATCAGCCAATAGGGAATGCAAGGTACGCATTTTGAAACGGCTGCCTTGCATTCAACTTCAGTGTACAGCGGTGACCGTATGAAGAGGACGCTCCACGCAGGATGGGATCGGCTTCCAGGATAGCTCTCGCTCCGCCGGGATGAAGATAGAAGATAGTCCCTAGATGCATGTTGCGATAATTTCGTTTATTATTTTTTTGTAAACTTAGTGTTTTTTATTTTTTGTATTTTAGATTTTTTATTTTTTTTCGTAGTGTTAGTTTTTTTTTAAATTTGTAATTTAGATTTTTTAACTGGTAGTATTTTTTTTATTTTATTAGAATAGTTATGTTAGGTTAATTTATAGTTTAATGTTGGGTTTATTTTTATTTCACAGGTAAGTTTTTATTTATTTTAAATATAGTTTTATTTAAAATTAGGGGGTGTTTAGGGGTTAATAGTTTAATTAGTGTTTTGCGATGTGGGGGGGCTGGCAGTTTAGCGAGTTAATAGGTTTATTTAGTGGCGGCGATGTGAGGGGCTGGAGGATTAGGGGTTTATAGGTTTTATTTAGTAGCGGCGATATGGGAGGATGGAGGTTTAGGGGTTAATCATTTTATTTAGTGGCGGCGATGTCGGGGAGCGACGGAATTAGGGGTTAATAACTTTTATTAGTGTTGGCGATGTCGGTAGCGGCGGGATTAGGGGTTAATAACATTATTTAGGTGTCGGTGATGTCAGGGGCGGCAGATTAGGTGTGTTTAGACTAGGGCTTATGTTAGGTTTAAACGTAACTTTTTTCCCCATAGACATCAATGGGGTTGCGTTAGGGAGCTTTTCATTCGCGATCGCAGGTGTTAGTTTTTTTTCTAACACTCTCTTTCCCATTGATGTCTATGGGGAGAAAGCGTGCACAAGCACGTCAAATCAGCCCTTGGCTTCTGTGCGGTATAACGCCAACATATCGCACGCACAGGGAGGCTTTTCAGTAACTCGTAATGGAGAGTGAAAATAACAAAACTTTTTTGCGTTAGGTTTCGCACCGTGTTTAGCGCAAAACTTGTAATCTAGCCGTATGCAATTAAGCACTTTGCAGGGTTAAAAATACATATTTGCAAGTAATAGCTCAATAATATATTGCACAATTGAATTTTGTGCTTTTATGTCCCTTTAAGTAAATTATGTTCTACCCTACTCCCAGCAAATCAGTCACACTTAGAAGAATGTTTTTATTGTGTATTTTCTTTAGCCATTACAGTGCGATTTTCAGTGTCTGCAAGTGCCAAGAAGATGAATTAATGGGAATCCTCTCTCTAGCTGCAGCTGAGATTAGGCTCTTTGTAAGTAAATAGGACAGAAGTGATATGCAGTGCAAACTGACACCCTCAGTACTTGTTAGGAGGACAGTCGCATAGATGCAAGACCCTTAGGCCTCACCGCACATACGCAGGAGCACATAATACTAGCACAGGCTAATTAGCCAGTGGTATTTACCCTGTTGCCCAATGCTGATAAAGACATCTCTTTGCACTCGATATTGTTAACTACAGATGTTTAAAAAATAATTTGATCAGCATAATCCATTACAAGGCAATTTCCTCTAAGTAGGAGAATTAGATTTGCGTTTGCAAATGTCAACTACACCAACATTCGCTATAGGTCAGCCAAACTTAACTAAACTATGCAAGTTAGAGTTGCATGAATATATTTTATAACCACCTTTCCAGGGCTTGGAAGGTCTAGTGCTTTAAACCTACGTTTTCCAATAAAAAGAGTCACTGAAAATTGGGGGATATTTTTTTATTATTATTATTATTATTTGTTCTATTCTGCAAACTACGCCAGAAACAATAAGCCCAGTGCTTAGGGCAGAATAAAGACTAATTAAACATCCCTGGTTAGGACTGCTAGAGATGTATATCAAAGCAGCTGAAGCCAGAATTTACAGCTTCTGATTGGTTGTACCAGAAATGGGGGGGGGTATTGGGGTCAGGGTGGTGAGAGAACATGCACATACGTTATTAAACAATAACAAAAATATTTTACAGGATAAATGGGGTTTATTTACCACCCAAAATTAGCTATTTTAACTTGAACAGATGTTCATACCGCTCAGCAAATTCCAAAACATAAAAAAGACAAAACACAGCAATAAAGCGATCAAATCTAGGTCTTCTATATAATGTCATATTTTACATCCCCTTTCTCCCAAGAGAAGACATTGATATATGAGGCCTCAGTTACAAAAAAAACACACACACAAACAGCAGTGGGTGCTGCCTAAAATAATGACACTTTATAATAACACCTGCTATAGATACTTAAATGCCCTTAAAGGCAAAGTCCTATATATTTCTATAGTTATATTCGGATACGGCTTACTTAAAGGGATATAAACAGACTGCTTTCTGCATTATTATTATATAAAAGCATTAAGCAGTAGATCATAACTTAATAGAAATCATTTCACTGTGTATTATTCCTCATTTAATAATGAAGTTAGGGTTTTCCTTTTATGTGCTTTCTAAGAGACATCTGCTCTAGATGCAATGTACTGCCCAAACTCAGCTGAGGACTTTTGCAACAAAAACCCATGTGGCCGTAGAACTTAAGTTATGTAATGTCTGCTCTCGAATCCCACTAAAGGCAAAAAGCTAAACTGGACAATTTCTAAGTGATCTTTTTGCAAGAAGAACAAGTTGTTTGAATGTTTGTAAGACAATGTTTTTTTTTATGTTTACTTTGATATAACTTTTTTTCCCTAAAGGAGCACTGTTTTCATATCCCTTTAAAAATTTGCTTGATGCCAAAAAAATAACTACAGTGATGTATGTGCTTTCCATTTGCTGTGGTATGAAGCTAATATGGAGGAAAAAGGGTATGAGTGGTCTCATGTGGTATGGGGCAAAGATAACGATTCCCCACATACTATAGAGCAGTGTTTCTCAACTCCAGTCCCCCAGGACCCTTACAGGCCAGATATTCATTATATCTTAACTAGAGCACAGGAGAACTAATCAGCTGATCAGTAACCATGGTTACTAACCTGCTCATCACCATCAGCTGATTAGTTCACCTGTGCTCTAGTTAAGATATAATGAAAATCTGGCCTGTTTAGGGTCCTGAGGACTGGAGTTGAGAAACACTGCTATAGACCACATCAAATATACGTAAAGGGACCTGGAAGTAAAATTTCTTGATTCAGATAGAAAATACAATTTTAGAAACAATGTCTCATTTACTTTGATTATTTTTCTCTTAGTATCTTAGAAAAAGGGAAATGTGACAATAAATATAGATGGGAAATGCTTTAAATTGTATGCTCCATCTGAATCATTAAAGTTTAATGTTGATTTATGTGTCCCTATTCATATGGAACCCACAGCTCTCTAAAAACATAAATTATGCTTACCAGATAATTCCTTTCCTTCTGTATGAGGAGAGTCCACGGCTTGATTCCTTACTTGTGGGAAATACTGAACCTGGCCACCAGGAGGAGGCAAAGACACCCCAGCCAAAGGCTTAAATACCTCCCCCCATCCCTCATCCCCCACTCATTCTGCCGAGGGAACAAGGAACAGTAGGAGAAATATCAGGGTATAAAATGGTGCCAGAAGAACAAAAATATTTGGTCCGCCTAACGGAGAAAATGTGAGGGGGCCGTGGACTCTTCTCATATAGAAGGAAAGTAAATTATCTGGTAAGCATAATTTATGTTTTCCTTCTTAATATGAGGAGAGTCCACGGTTTCTTTCCTTACTTGTGGGAAACATATACCCAAGCTCTAGAGGACACTGAATGAAACGGGAGGGTTAAAAAACAAAAAGGAGAGGCAGACCCTGATCTGAGGGCACCACAGCCTGTAAAACCTTTCTCCCAAAAGATGCTTCAGCCAAAGCAAAAATGTCAAACTTGTAAAATTTTGAAAAGGTATGTAAGGAGGACTAGGTAGCCGCCTACAAATCTGCTCCATAGAGGCCTCATTATTGAAGGCCCAAGAGGAAGCCACTGCTCTAGTTGAATGAGCCTTAATCCTCTGAGGAGGCTTATGTCCCGCTGTTTCATATGCTAAGCGAATAATGCTCCTCAACCAAAAAGATAAGGAAGTGGACAAGGCTTTCTGTGCCTTATGCTTCCCAGAATAGACAACAAACAAAGAAGAAGTCTGTCTAAACTCCTTAGTAGCTTGAAGATAGAACTTCAAGGCCCGAACTACATCCAAATTATGAAGTAACCGATCCTTCGAAGAAGAAGGGTTAGGACACAAAGAAGGAACAACAATCTCCTGATTAATGTTGCGATCTGAAACTACTTTAGGAAGAAAACCTAACCCAGTACGAAGAATAGCCTTATCAGCATGGAATACTAGGTAAGGGGGCTCACATTGCAAGGCAGCCATCTCATATACTCTGCGTGTCGAAGCAATAGCTAGTAGAAAAAGAACCTTCCAAGATAGCAATTTAGTGTCAAGGCCGTGCATAGGCTCAAACGGAGCCCTCGGCAAAACCTTAAGAACAAGATTTAAACTACAAGGAGGAGCTCTAGATCAAAACACAGGCCTGATTCTAGTCAGAGCCTGAACAAAAGACTGGACCTCTGGAAGCTCAGCGAGCCTCTTGTGCAGTAAAACAGATAGGGCCAAAATCTGTCCCTTAAAGGAGCTAGTTGAAAGGCCCTTCTCCAGACCATCCTGGAGAAAAGAAAGAATCCTGGAAACCCTGAATCTATGCCAGGGAAATCAACCCTCTTCACACCAGAATAAGTAGGTCCTCCACACCTTATGATAGATGCAACGTGTAACTGTCTTACGAGCTTGAATGAGAGTATCAATAACTCTCTCAGAAAAACATCTCTTGGCTAGGACTAAGCATTCACGCAGTCAGCCTCAGAGAATCTAGATTTGTATGAACAAAAGGACCTTGTTCCAGCAGATTCCTGCGACAAGGGTAACCTCCATGGAGGAGATGAGGACATCCCCACCAGGTCCGCGAACCACATCCTCCGAGGCCACGATGGAGAAATTAGAATTACTGATACTCACTCCTGCTTGATGCGGGCCACTACACGAGGTAGAAGTGGTAATGGCGGGAAAATGTAGACAGACTGAACCTCCAAGGTACTGCTAATGCATCTATTAGCTCTGCATGAGGATTCCTGGACCGCGACCCATTTCTGGGTATCTTGGAATTGATCTGGAACGCCATGAGATCTATCTCCGGTGTCCCCCATCTGCTGCAAATTCCCGCAAACACCTTGGGATGGAGAGACTATTCCCCCGGATGAAACGATTGTCTGCTGAGGAAATCCGCTTTCCAGTTGTCCACACCCAGAATGTGGATTGCTGACAGCGAGCAGTTGTGGGCCTCCACTCATTCCAGAATCTGAGATACTTCCCTCATTGCTAGGGAGCTCCTCGTTTCCCCCTGATGGTTGATGTAAGCCACGAGGTTATGTTGTCCGATTGGAATCTGATAAACTAGGCCAAACCCAGAAGGGGCCAAGTCTTCAGAGCATTGAAGATTGCTCGAAGCTCCAAGATGTTGATCTGGAGGTATTCCTCTCGAGTCCACAGGCCCTGAGCCTTCCTGGCACCACAAACAGCTCCCCATCCTTTGAGACTCGCGTCCATAGTCACAATCTCCCACGATGGTCTCAAGAAGGATGACTCTCGACCGGCTGTCCAGAAAAATCTGTTGAGACATATCTGAATGATTTCCATTCCACTGTCTCAGCATGCGCAGCTGAAGAGGTCTGAGATGGAATATGGCAAAGGGGATGATGTCCATCCAGGACACCATGAGCCCAATTACCTCCATACACCGAGCCACAGATGGCCTGAAGGAGGTCTGGAGGGCAAGACAATTGGAAGTTAGCCTGTAACGTCTCTGGTCTGTAAGAAATATCCTCATGGATATGGAGTCTTTTATTATACCCAGGAACTCCACCCTGGTGCTCGGAATAAGAGAAAGCTTTTCTAAGTTTATCTTCCATCCATGAGATCGAAGAAGAGAAAGAAGGGCCTACAAATGGTCCTCTGCCAGATGACAGGACGGTGCTTGAACCAAAATATTGTCTAAGTACAGCGTCACTGCCATCCCTCTGGTTCTGGCCACTGCAAGCAGAGCCCCTAGAACCGTCGTAAAAACTCTTGGAGCAGTTGCTAGACCAAATGGAAGAGCAATAAACTGAAAGTGCTGATCCAGGAACCAAATCTTAGGAACTTGAAGTGTTCCTTGTGTATAGGGACGTGAAGGTATGCATCCTTCAGGTCTATGGTTGTCATTAATTGACCTTCCTGGACTAAGAGAAGAATGGACCTTAATGTCTCCATCTTGAACGAGGGAACCGACAGGAATTTGTTTAAGCACTTTAGGTCCAGAATTGGACGAAAAGTACACTCCTTTTTTTGGTAACACAAAAAGGTTTGAGTAGTTTTCCAGACCTCTCTCTGCTGGAGGTACCGGTACAATGACCCCCAGGAAGGAGAGATCCCTCACACACCCTAGAAAAGCTTCTCTCTTTTCTGGTCTTGAAGACAGGTTTGATAAGAGGATTCTGCCCCTGGGAGGATGAGACTTGAAACCTATCCTGTATCCCTGAGTGATGACCTCTAGTACCCACGGGTCCTGCACGTCCCCAAAACAAGCTTCCGAAAAACATAATTTATGTAAGAACTTACCTGATAAATTAATTTCTTTCATATTAGCAAGAGTCCATGAGCTAGTGACGTATGGGATATACATTCCTACCAGGAGGGGCAAAGTTTCCCAAACCTCAAAATGACTACAAATACACCCCTCACCACACCCACAAATCAGTTTAACGAATAGCCAAGAAGTGGGATGATAAGAAAAAAGTGCGAAAGCATCAAAAATAAGGAATTGGAATAGTTGTGCTTTATACAAAAAAATCATAATCACCACAAAAAAAGGGTGGGTCTCATGGACTCTTGCTAATATGAAAGAAATGAATTAATCAGGTAAGTTCTTACATAAATTATGTTTTCTTTCATGTAATTAGCAAGAGTCCATGAGCTAGTGACGTATGGGATAATAAATACCCAAGATGTGGAACTTCCACGCAAGAGTCACTAGAGAGGGAGGGATAAAATAAAGACAGCCAATTCTGCTGAAAAATAATCCACACCCCAAAACAAAGTTTTAATCTTAATAATGAAAAAAACTAAAAATATAAGCAGAAGAATCAAACTGAAACAGCTGCCTGAAGTACTTTTCTACCAAAAACTGCTTCAGAAGAAGAAAACACATCAAAATGGTAGAATTTAGTAAAAGTATGCAAAGAAGACCAAGTTGCTGCTTTGCAAATCTGATCAACCGAAGCTTCATTCCTAAACGCCCAGGAAGTAGAAACTGACCTAGTAGAATGAGCTGTAATCCTTTGAGGCGGAGTTTTACCCAACTCAACATAAGCATAATGAATCAAAGACTTTAACCTAGATGCCAAAGAAATGGCAGAGGCCTTCTGACCTTTCTTGGAACCAGAAAAGATAACAAATAGACTAGAAGTCTTTCGGAAATCTTTAGTAGCTTCAACATAATATTTCAAAGCTCTAACTACATCCAAAGAATGTAACGATCTTTCCTTAGAATTCTTAGGATTAGGACACAATGAAGGAACCACAATTTCTCTACTAATGTTGTTAGAATTCACAACCTTAGGTAAAAATTCAAATGAAGTCCGCAACACCGCCTTATCCTGATGAAAAATCAGAAAAGGAGATTCACAAGAAAGAGAATGCATAGGTTCAAACGGAGGAGCTTGAAGAGCCCCCAGAACCAAATTCAAACTCAAAGGAGGAGAAATTGACTTAATGACAGGTTTTATACGAACCAAAGCCTGTACAAAACAACGAATATCAGGAAGATTAGCAATCTTTCTGTGAAACAGCACAGAAAGAGCAGAAATTTGTCCTTTCAAAGAACTTGCAGACAAACCTTTATCCAGACCATCCTGAAGAAACTGTAAAATTCTAGGAATTCTAAAAGAATGCCAAGAAAATTGATGAGAAGAACACCAAGAAATGTAAGTCTTCCAGACTCGATAATATATCTTCCTAGACACAGATTTACAAGCCTGTAACATAGTATTAATTACGGAGTCAGAGAAACCTCTATGACTGAGAATCAAGCGTTCAATCTCCATACCTTCAAATTTAATGATTTTAGATCCTGATGGAAAAAAGGACCTTGAGATAGAAGGTCTGGCCTTAATGGAAGAGTCCAAGGTTGGCAAGTAGCCATCCGAACAAGATCCGCATACCAAAACCTGTGAGGCCATGCTGGAGCCACCAGCAGTACAAACGAACGCTCCGTTAAAATCTTGGAGATCAATTTTGGAAGAAGAACTAGAGGCGGAAAGATATAGGCAGGATGATACTTCCAAGGAAGCGACAACGCGTCCACTGCCTCCGCCTGAGTATCCCTGGATCTGGACAGATACCTGGGGAGTTTCTTGTTTAGATGAGAAGCCATCAGATCTATTTCTGGAAGACCCCAGATTTGAACAATCTGAAGAAATACCTCTGGGTAAAGAGACCATTCGCCCGGATGTAACGTCTGGCGACTGAGATAATCCGCTTCCCAATTGTCTATACCTGGGATGTGAACCGCAGAAATTAGACAGGAGCTGGATTCCGCCCATACAAGTATCTGAGATACTTCTTTCATAGCCAGAGGACTGTGAGTCCCCCCTTGATGATTGACATATGCCACGGTTGTGACATTGTCCGTCTGAAAACAAATGAACGATTCTCTCTTCAGAAGAGGCCACGACTGAAGAGATCTGAAAATCGCACAGAGTTCCAAAATGTTGATTGGTAATCTCGCCTCCTGAGATTCCCAAACCCCCTGCGCTGTCAGAGACCCCCATACAGCTCCCCAACCTGTCAGACTTGCATCTGTTGAGATCACAGTCCAGGTTGGAAGAACAAAAGAAGCCCCTTGAACTAAACGATGGTGATCTGTCCACCACGTCAGAGAGTGTCGTACAATAGGATTTAAAGATATTAACTGTGATATCTTTGTATAATCCCTGCACCATTGGTTCAGCATACAGAGATGAAGAGGTCGCATGTGAAAACGAGCAAAGGGGATCACGTCCGATGCAGCAGTCATAAGACCTAGAATTTCCATGCATAAGGCTGCCGAAGGGAATGATTGAGACTGAAGGTTTCGACAAGCTGAAACCAATTTCAGACGTCTCTTGTCCGTCAGAGACAAAGTTATGGACACTGAATCTATTTGGAAACCTAAAAAGGTTACCCTTGTCTGAGGAATCAATGAACTCTTTGGTAAATTGATCCTCCAACCATGTTCTTGAAGAAACGACACAAGTCGATTCGTATGAGATTCTGCCAAATGTGAAGACTGAGCAAGTACCAAGATATCGTCCAAATAAGGAAATACCACAATACCCTGTTCTCTGATTACAGATAGAAGGGCACCGAGAACCTTTGAAAAAATCCTTGGAGCCGTTGCTAGGCCGAACGGCAGAGCCACAAATTGGTAATGCTTGTTTAGAAAATAGAATCTCAGAAACTGAAAGTGATCTGGATGAATCGGAATATGCAGATATGCATCTTGTAAATCTATTGTGGACATATAATGCCCTTGCTGAACAAAAGGCAGAATAGTCCTTATAGTTACCATTTTGAATGTTGGTATCCTTACATAGCGATTCAATATTTTTAAATCCAGAA
Organism: Bombina bombina; assembly: GCF_027579735.1. NCBI lineage: Eukaryota > Metazoa > Chordata > Amphibia > Anura > Bombinatoridae > Bombina > Bombina bombina. The sequence goes on from NC_069499.1 coordinate 1,541,980,951, forward strand.
CTGGTCTGAAGGAATTCTCCTTCTTTGGTACAATGAATAGATTTGAGTAAAACCCCAGACCCTGTTCCAGAACTGGAACTGGCACAATTACTCCAGCCAACTCTAGATCTGAAACACATTTCAGATACGCCTGAGCCTTCACTGGATTTATTGGAATGCGAGAAAGAAGAAATCTTCTTGCAGGTGGCCTTACCTTAAAACCTATTCTGTACCCTTGTGAATCAATGTTCTGAATCCAAAGACTGTGAATCGAATTGATCCATATTTCTTTGAAAAATCGTAATCTGCCCCCTACAAGCTGTGCTGGAATGAGGGCCGCACCTTCATGTGGACTTGGGAGCTGGCTTTGGCTTTCTAAAAGGCTTGGATTTATTCCAGACTGGAGACGGTTTCCAAACAGAAACCATTCCTTTAGGGGAAGGGTCAGGCTTCTGTTCCTTATTCTGACGAAAGGAACGAAAACTATTAGCAGCCCTAAATTTACCTTTAGATTTTTTATCCTGAGGTAAAAAAGTTCCTTTCCCCCCAGTAACAGTTGAAATAAAAGAATCCAACTGGGAACCAAACAATTTATTACCTTGGAAAGAAAGGGAAAGTAAAGTTGACTTAGAAGACATATCAGCATTCCAAGTTTTAAGCCATAAAGCTCTTCTAGCTAAAATAGCTAAAGACATATACCTGACATCAACTCTAATGATATCAAAGATGGTATCACAAATAAAGTTATTAGCATGTTGAAGAAGTTTAACAATGCTATGAGTATTATGATCTGACACTTGTTGTGCCAAAGCTTCCAACCAAAAAGTGGAAGCTGCAGCAACATCAGCCAAAGAAATAGCAGGCCTAAGAAGATTACCTGAACATAAATAAGCTTTCCTTAAAAAGGATTCAATCTTCCTATCTAAAGGATCCTTAAAGGAAGTACCATCTGCCGTAGGAATAGTAGTACGTTTAGCAAAAGTAGAGATAGCCCCATCAACTTTAGGGATTTTGTCCCAAAACTCTAATCTGGCACAGGATACAATTTCTTAAACCTTTTAGAAGGAGTAAAAGAATTACCCAGATTATTCCATTCCCTAGAAATTACTTCAGAAATAGCATCAGGGACAGGAAAAACTTCCGGAATAACTATAGGAGGTTTAAAAACCGAATTTAAACGCTTAGTAGATTTAGTATCAAGAGGACTAGATTCCTCCATCTCTAATGCGATTAAAACTTCTTTAAGTAAAGAACGAATAAATTCCATTTTAAATAAATATGAAGATTTATCAGTGTCAATATCTGAGACAGAATCCTCTGAACCAGAAAAATCCTCATCAGAAACAGACAAATCAGAATGATGATGTTCATTTAAAAATTCATCTGAGAAATGAGAAGTTTTAAAAGACTTTTTACGCTTACTGGAAGGAGGAATAACAGACATAGCCTTCCTAATAGATTTAGAAACAAAATCTCTTATATTAACAGGAACATCCTGAGTATTAGATGTTGATGGAACAGCAACAGGTAATGGAATATTACTAATGGAAATACTATCTGCATTAGCAAGCTTATCATGACATTCATCACAAACTACAGCCGGAGGAACAGTTACCACAAGTTTACAACAAATGCACTTAACTTTGGTAGAACCAGCATCAGGCAGCGTTTTTCCAGAAGTAGCTTCTGATCCAGGGTCAATCTGAGACATCTTGCAATATATAAGAGAAAAAACAACATATAAAGCAAAATCTATCAAATTCCTTAAATGACAGTTTCAGGAATGGGAAAAAATGCCAATGAACAAGCCCCTAGCAACCAGAAGCAAATGAAAAATGAGACTTAAATAATGTGAAAAAAAGGTGGAGACAATAATGACGCCCACATTTTTTAGCGCCAAAAAAGACGCCCACATTATTGGCGCCTAAAATGCTATTGGCGCCAAGAATTACGCCACATCCGGTGACGCCGACATTTTTGGCGCAAAACGTAAAAAAAATTACGCAATCACGAACAACTTCCGGCGACAAGTATGATGCCGGAAATGACAAAGAAATGTTTTGCGCCAAAAAAGTCCGCGCCAAGAATGACGCAATAAAATGAAGCATTTTCAGCCCCCGCGAGCCTAACAGCCCACAGGGAAAAAAGTCAAATAAAAACAATTTTAAGTTAAGAAAAAAATTGAAAATTCATATGCATTATCCCAAATAATGAAACTGACTGTCTGAAATAAGGAATATTGATCATCCTGAATCAAGGCAAATAAATGTTTAAACACATATATTTAGAACTTTATATAAAAGTGCCCAACCATAGCTTAGAGTGTCACAAAAAATGAGACTTACTTACCCCAGGACACTCATCTACATGTAGTAGAAAGCCAAACCAGTACTGAAATGAGAATCAGTAGAGGTAATGGTATATAAGAGTATATCGTCGATCTGAAAAGGGAGGTAAGAGATGAATCTCTACGACCGATAACAGAGAACCTATGAAATAGATCCCGTAGAAGGAGACCATTGAATTCAAATAGGCAATACTCTCCTCACATCCCTCTGACATTCACTGCACACTGACAGGAAAACCGGGCTCCAGCCTGCTGCGAAGCGCATATCAACGAAGAATCTAGCACAAACTTACTTCACCACCTCCACGGGAGGCAAAGTTTGTAAAACTGATTTGTGGGTGTGGTGAGGGGTGTATTTGTAGGCATTTTGAGGTTTGGGAAACTTTGCCCCTCCTGGTAGGAATGTATATCCCATACGTCACTAGCTCATGGACTCTTGCTAATTACATGAAAGAAATAGAGATAGTCTGCCCCCTACCAGATTCAAGTCCGGATCAGGACCACCCCTTCATGCCGACTTTGGCTCAGCAGGCTTCTTGTTCTGCTTGGATTTATTCCAGGACTGAGAAGTTTTCCAAGTTCCTTGGATTGCTCAGACTTCGTAGAGGGCTGCTGACGTTGGGATTTGTCAGAACGAAAGGAGCGAAAATTAGGACCTTGTCCTTTAGGTTTATTCTTCTTATCCTGTGGTAAAAGGCACCCTTGCCTCCAGTAACCGTTGATATAATTGAGTCCAGGCCTGGACCAAAGAGAACTTTACCCTTAAATGGAAGGGAGAGAAGTCTAGACTTCGAAGTCATGTCTGCAGACCAAGACTTCAGCCAGAGTGCCCTACGGGACAGCACAGAGAAACCTGAAGCTTTGGCATTCAGGCAAATAATCTGCGTATTAGCATCACAAATAAAAGAATTAGCGACCCTTGAGGCCTTAATTGTTTCCTGGATCACGTCGAGGGGACCCTCTACCTCAATTAATTCGGATAAGGAGTCGCACCAGTAGATCGCCGCTCCACCAACCGCAGCAACAGCCGCTGCCGGTTGAAACAAATATCCCGTATGTTGAAATATCTTTCTTAACAGAGTTTCCAGCTTCTTATCCATGGGCTCCTTAAACAACCTTAGGAATGGAACCCCACAACTCCAATTCAGAGTCCGGAACCGGGAATCATTTTTTAAAAGAAGAAGAAGAGGAAAAGAAGAACCAAGTCTTTCCCATTCATTCTTAATAATGTTCGCCATATTTACGGGAACCAGGAAAGTCTGTGGTACAACCCTGTCCTCGTAGACCTTATCTAATTTTGGGATACAGGGTTCCTCAGGTAATTTAGGTTCTGGAACCTCTAAAGTAGCTAACACTTCCTTTAGCAGAAAGCGTAAGTGTTCAATCCTAAAGTCTAGTTCCTCCTCAACTGGAAGTTTAGAGGCAGCAGATTCCGACCCAGAAAGAACATCCTCCAAAGTATCAGAGGTGTCTTCATCAGCGAATAATCTAGTATCCGATAAATCCAATAAGCTAGTAGATGACCCCTGGAAAGGATAGCAATATTTTACCTTTCACTTGTGCTTAGCAGGGCGAGGTAAAGCACTAAAGCCTGCAGACACTGCCGTCTGTAACTGTTCAGTAAAGTCTGGCGGTAAAAGGGCCCCTCCACGTGGAGGATTAGGAGTGCTATGGAAAGCTGCATGTGAATTAGGAGATGACTGTAGGGTACGCACCTCATGGGACATAGACTCCTCAGAGATGGAATGCTCAGTCGTACTAAACATATTAGCTTTTTTAGATAAAATAAATTACTTTATCAAGGCATGTGGAACATAATTGAGCAGGCGGGTACACCGTGGCCTCCTCACAATATAGATGGGTATTAGACTTAGGTAAAGAGGGAGTACCCTCTAACGCATCCGAGACCTCCATAGCTTGTGCTTATAAAAAAAGGACAATAGACAAAGATAAATGGCACCTTTATACCCCAATGGATGGGGCACTCACCACCTCCTATGACCCATGCCCAAGAGAGAAACCGCTTAGTCTCTGGAAAATCGCACTGTCAGGAAGAGAAGATTCAGAGTGCCCCCACCTGGTCACGTGGTGAGCCATGCAGGACCGCCCCTGCTATAGCTAAAAGCGTGCCAAGCCAAAAAGGCTGCGCAGATTATCAAAACGAAAGTAAAAACCTGTAAGTTCCAACATCTGCCTGAGCCACATCTCACACATGTTGCAGCATAATCACAATATGTACATTATGTGAAAATATCCCCCCTGTTCAATAATCCCCTTCCGGAGATATTAACAATTGATTCCATACAGATAAAAGGAGCCACACTGTGACCCTGTCTTCTTGCATTATCATATGTGTATAAATAATGAAATGATCTTACCGGAATCTATGCCATGGAACAGAACACAGCCTCTCAAGTTTGACAGTCTTGTAGCTTTGTTCCTGACATGGTCTTGAGTGATGGAAGCAGGCACTGACTGCTTAGTTGCTGTTAATATGAGTCAGGATGGGTTTGCAGAAAGACTCTCCCTGCATCTCCAGACTCTAACATTCGTCAATGCTCTCACTGAGAGGCTGACAAGACTACTTAAAACTCCAGTCCCATTCCGAAGGGTAGATACCCTCCATAAGGAACTACTCTGTATCTTCTGACACTTCTCTGCCAACCTCCTGTGAAGAAAAGCATAGAATGACTGGGGGATGAGGGTAGTGGGGGAGGTATTTAAGCCTTTGGCTGGGGTGCCTTTGCCTCCTCCTGGTGGCAAGGTACAGTATTTCCCACAAGTAAGGAATGAAGCCGTGGACTCTCCTCATATTAAGAAGGAAATCACCAACTGGAAAGAAAAATGCTTACATGGCAATAACTTGCTAACCAGATGGGCTTATAGCTAGTGCATTGTGTGTATGTTCTGCTACCTAAAGGGGGCATAGTCTTCTATTATAAACAGTAGAGCATATATCATTGCTATATGTGTTGAGAGGACATTGACTCTGCACCACAAAGTAAAGCCGAGGTCAATTCCCACTTGTCATCTGCACATTAGAGATTAATTAGCCTCTACTCTGTTTGTCAAACCATTTATAATTAGATCACCACTCCTGCAAGCTTCAGTCAGGATCCTGAGAGTATCATAATAATCTAGTAATGAAAATCCTCTCCCAGCCCATACATAGATTAGTTAGTGGGTGGTGCATGTAGGTGACCGAGAGAGGGTTTATTTAATTTTGCAATATAAGCTCAGATAGGAGTGAGGCTAAACTGTTCTGTAGATCACTAAGGGGGATATTTATCAAGCCGTCAACCTGAAATTCGCTGGAATTCCGCAGCGTAATTGTGGCGACTTGATTTGACCTATTTATCAAAGCCTACAGACCGGCAAAATTTGAAATCTGTGACGTAACGTACGATCCGCCTGTCTCAATCCGACACAGATGGATGCTTACGTCATTACAGATGTTCCCAATACACATTAGGCACTATTTCACACTTTTTAAAATTTATCAAATAGTTAACCGGTAAGCTTGCGGCTATTCCGGCCCAAAGTACATGGTTTTTAATCCGCCACCCTGGAGGCCGCGGATGCCATAGGAATCAATGGTCTGAAAGCAGCGAAAGCTTATGTTCGCTGCTGCCATATATAACTATTATACTAATATACATTAAACTACCAATTAAATTAAATACAGAAAGGAAATATATAGGCGCTCTACGTAAGTCACACAGAATCCCAAAAATAATGTAAATGAAATAAAAACAGTCAAGATGATATTTATCTATATAGAGCTATATGTACAAATCAACCAGCTTAAATTAAAAACTAAGTTTGTATATGACAATTCAATAAAGCTCATATATACCTTGTTTTCATATCATAAATTATATTCTACTATTATGTTATGGAGATATACAACCTGATGTTCTCGAAAGGAAATGGGTCTGTCCAAATACTAATAGAATATTGATGTTAATTTGTCACAGTTCCCTTAGTTTAATTTTCCTTTTTTCCTTGTTGGTAGATCACAAAAGAAGTGTTGCACACTGCAGGCACGATTTCCAATGTTACATATGCTTGTGTCGGGTGCTGCTCTTTGATCTGTTGCCTCTTGTGCTTCAGATGAGAAAATGCAGAAATCTAAGAAAAAAAGAAAAAGCGCATCCTCCGATTCAAGTGATAGAATTTATTGACAACAAACTAAGCGCTAACAATATGCACTTACAGAATTAAAAATATATTGAGCCTGTAGAGTAACCCTTCCAGCTACTGCTGAAAGAGACTGTCCTCGGTTTTCTCCCACAAACACCGCTCACACCTGCACTCCTGCTGTATCAGTATGCGGTTAGTCTTTTTACCCTCAAGTGTCATCCAAATCTATGACGGGTAACAGCGGGTTTGGTCGGTTGCAAGTACTAAGTTCCTTATCCGAAATTTTGATTAGAATGTTGGTCCTTGATCCTCAACGCGTTTCCCCCGACGCCGCTCGGGCTTTCTCAAGAGGTGATAGTTTTGTTTGATGACTGAGCACTCGTGGGCTTTTTTTAGATATTTGACAATAACGCCCCCAGGTTAAAACAACCAATCCGTGAGGTCTCAGTAATGACGTAGCTGGAGACTGTCCGAGCTCAGATATTGTATACAGTCTATTATCAGAAATTGTCTCTATACTTTATGTATGCTTCCACATAATAGTAGCCTTCTGTTACATAAATCTTAAATTCAATTTGTTATGTATACACTTCAACAGAGTATCTTGATTTAGGCATTGGAAACATAAGAACAAAGAACACTGCGGAACAAAGTATCTTAAAAATTGCGTTAAGACAATAAATACTAATACATTTTCAAAGATAATACTAAAATGCATATATACACTGCAATACATAAATACATCAAAAATTATGAAATTGATAAGAAATTAAATAACTTTCGTAAAAACAGTATTAGAAAATTTTAATTACGCTTGATATTTAATAATAAGTATTCCTATCTTAATCAATTTATTTTAAAAAATCTCCTATATTTGATAAAAATGTTATAAAATTAGATAAGAAATATACAAAAGATTCAATTAAAACCCTAAAATTTATATTCGATCTGTCTGATTGTGTCTCAATCACATAAAAGCCTGGATGTCTAGATCTACATTTAACCCTTTTGGTACTGAACTATTTAATTTATATATCCAGTATGTTTCCTGCTTCCTTAATTTAAGTAGTCTATTATCCACTGAGGGTGGTATCCAATCGATAATCTGAATTTTCAGGGACCTAGGGTCACAATTATGAATTTCTACAAAATGTTTTGATACACTGTGTTTCATTAGTTCAATTTTAATGTTATATAGATGTTCACTAAAACGTCTTCTTATTTTTCTTTTAGTACGGCCTACATATTTTAGGCCACACCCACAGGTGAGGAGATATACTACATATATAGCATCACAATTGTTTTTAGATGTAATTTCAAATTCCTGGGAATGGCCTGGATTGCTGAATTTGATAGAAGGATTAATGTGAGTACACATACTACATCTGGATTTACCACATCTTTTTGTCCCTTTTTGATTAGTTAACCAGTTACTATTATTGCTATTAGTGGTAGTGATACTCTTTAATTTACTGGGTGCTAAGATATTCTTTAAATTTCTGCTTTTTTTGTATATGATTTTTGGATGTTCACTTAATGTGGATCCCAGAATTGGGTCAGCTCTTAAGATTGGCCAGTGTTTATTCAAAATTTTTTGGATTAAGTGTGAACCCTCAGTAAAAGTAGTAATAAATTTGGCATCTTTATTAATGTCAATATTCTCTTTTTGTTCCCCCACGATTTTATTCTTAATTGTATTGTTTTTATAATGTAGTAGATCTTTTCTATCTTGATTTAATGCCCGTGATTTTGCAGTTTGTAATAAACTTTTTTTGTACCCTTTTTCAATGAACTTGTCATCTAAAATTCTGGCTTCACTTTCGAAATCCCTCATGTTACTACAATTTCTCCTAACTCTTAGATATTGACTATAGGGAACATTTTCTATCCAGCTTTTTTTATGATTACTACTGGCATTTATAAAACTGTTTTTCTCTGTTGGTTTTCTATAATTCTTGACAGATACCTGATTCTGTTCATCCTTGAAAAGTATTAGATCAAGAAATTCTATTTGATCCTGAGAGTGTTTTCCTGTGAATTTTAGATTATAACTGTTGTTGTTCAAATACTTATAGAATTCCAAAATACTCCCTACAGTGCCCTTCCAGATGATTACAATATCATCTATATATCTATTATAATATTGAATATGGGCACTGTAGGGATTTTAGATGACAAGTTCATTGAAAAAGGGTACAAAAAAAAGTTTATTACAAACTGCAAAATCACGGGCATTAAATCAAGATAGAAAAGATCTACTACATTATAAAAACAATACAATTAAGAATAAAATCGTGGGGGAACAAAAAGAGAATATTGACATTAATAAAGATGCCAAATTTATTACTACTTTTACTGAGGGTTCACACTTAATCCAAAAAATTTTGAATAAACACTGGCCAATCTTAAGAGCTGACCCAATTCTGGGATCCACATTAAGTGAACATCCAAAAATCATATACAAAAAAAGCAGAAATTTAAAGAATATCTTAGCACCCAGTAAATTAAAGAGTATCACTACCACTAATAGCAATAATAGTAACTGGTTAACTAATCAAAAAGGGACAAAAAGATGTGGTAAATCCAGATGTAGTATGTGTACTCACATTAATCCTTCTATCAAATTCAGCAATCCAGGCCATTCCCAGGAATTTGAAATTACATCTAAAAACAATTGTGATGCTATATATGTAGTATATCTCCTCACCTGTGGGTGTGGCCTAAAATATGTAGGCCGTACTAAAAGAAAAATAAGAAGACGTTTTAGTGAACATCTATATAACATTAAAATTGAACTAATGAAACACAGTGTATCAAAACATTTTGTAGAAATTCATAATTGTGACCCTAGGTCCCTGAAAATTCAGATTATCGATTGGATACCACCCTCAGTGGATAATAGACTACTTAAATTAAGGAAGCAGGAAACATACTGGATATATAAATTAAATAGTTCAGTACCAAAAGGGTTAAATGTAGATCTAGACATCCAGGCTTTTATGTGATTGAGACACAATCAGACAGATCGAATATAAATTTTAGGGTTTTAATTGAATCTTTTGTATATTTCTTATCTAATTTTATAACATTTTTATCAAATATAGGAGATTTTTTAAAATAAATTGATTAAGATAGGAATACTTATTATTAAATATCAAGCGTAATTAAAATTTTCTAATACTGTTTTTACGAAAGTTATTTAATTTCTTATCAATTTCATAATTTTTGATGTATTTATGTATTGCAGTGTATATATGCATTTTAGTATTATCTTTGAAAATGTATTAGTATTTATTGTCTTAACGCAATTTTTAAGATACTTTGTTCCGCAGTGTTCTTTGTTCTTATGTTTCCAATGCCTAAATCAAGATACTCTGTTGAAGTGTATACATAACAAATTGAATTTAAGATTTATGTAACAGAAGGCTACTATTATGTGGAAGCATACATAAAGTATAGAGACAATTTCTGATAATAGACTGTATACAATATCTGAGCTCGGACAGTCTCCAGCTACGTCATTACTGAGACCTCACGGATTGGTTGTTTTAACCTGGGGGCGTTATTGTCAAATATCTAAAAAAAGCCCGCGAGTGCTCAGTCATCAAACAAAACTATCACCTCTTGAGAAAGCCCGACCGGCGTCGGGGGAAACGCGTTGAGGATCAAGGACCAACATTCTAATCAAAATTTCGGATAAGGAACTTAGTACTTGCAACCGACCAAACCCGCTGTTACCCGTCATAGATTTGGATGACACTTGAGGGTAAAAAGACTAACCGCATACTGATACAGCAGGAGTGCAGGTGTGAGCGGTGTTTGTGGGAGAAAACCGAGGACAGTCTCTTTCAGCAGTAGCTGGAAGGGTTACTCTACAGGCTCAATATATTTTTAATTCTGTAAGTGCATATTGTTAGCGCTTAGTTTGTTGTCAATAAATTCTATCACTTGAATCGGAGGATGCGCTTTTTCTTTTTTTCTTAGATTACCAATTAAATTAACTATATTACATATTTAAAAACCTAAACCCTACTCAAATTATTTAAATCTACAATTAAAAATTTCTAAATTACAAAAATTAAAACCACTAACGGCTAGATTACAAGTTTTGCGTTATACTGAAAAAGCCGCGTTATCAGGTTATAACGCTGCTTTTTCACTACTGCTGGTATTACGAGTCTTAGAGATTTAGGGGCACTGCACACTTTTTTGGCCTTACGGCAAATCAACTTACGCAATTTGCGCATAGTCTTTTTTCAATGGGACTTACATAGCGCCAGTATTACGAGCTTGTCCTGGAAGGCCAAAAAGTGAGTGGTACACCCTATACCGTCAAGATTCGTACTGCATATTAAAGTCAGTAGTTATGAGTTTTACACTACAACGCTGTAGCATAAAACTCATAACTAAAAAGCTAAAAAGTACACTAACACCCAAAAACTACCCTAAACCGAGGCCCTCCCACATCGCAAACACTAAAATAAAAATATTAACCCCTAATCTGCCGCTCCGGACATCGCCGCCACTATAATAAACATATTAACCCCTAACCCGCCGTACCCCGCCTCGAAAACACTAGTTAAATATTATTAACCCCTAATCTGCTGTCCCTAACTTCGCCGCCACCTACATACATTTATTAACCCCTAATCGGCCGCCCCAACGTCGCCGCCACTATATTAAATTTATTAACCCCTAAATCTAAGTCTAACTCTAACACCCCCTAACTTAACCCCTTAATGACCGGACCATTTTTCAATTGTCTTACCCTTAATGACAATGGCTATTTTTACATTTCTGCAATGTTTGTGTTTAGCTGTAATTTTCCTCTAACTCATTTACTGTACCCACACATATTATATACCGTTTTTCTGGCCATTAAATGGACTTTCTAAAGATACCATTATTTTCATCATATCTTATAATTTACTATAAAAAAATATATAAAATATGAGGAAAAAATTGAAAAAAACACACTTTTTCTAACTTTGACCCCCAAAATCTGTTACACATCTACAACCACCAAAATACACCCATTCTAAATAGTTTCTAAATTTTGTCCTGAGTTTAGAAATACCCAATGTTTACATGTTCTTTGCTTTTTTTGCAAGTTATAGGGCAAAAAATACAAGTAGCACTTCGCTATTTCCAAACCACTTTTTTTTCAAAATTAGCGCTAGTTACATTGGAACACTGATATCTTTCAGGAATCCCTGAATATCACTTGACATGTATATATTTTTATTTAGAAGACATCCCAAAGCATTGATCTAGGCCCATTTTGGTATATTTCATGCCACCATTTCACCGCCAAATGCGATCAAATAAAAAAAATTGTTGACTTTTTAACAAATTTTTTCACAAACTTTAGGTTTCTCGCTCAATTTATTTACAAACAACTTGTGCACTTATGGTAAATGGTTGTAAATACTTCTCTGGGATCCCCTTTGTTCAGAAATAGCAGACATATATGGCTTTGGCGTTGCTTTTTGGTAATTAGAAGGCCGCTAAATGCCGCTGCACACCACACGCGTATTATGCCCAGCAGTGAAGGGGGTTAATTAGGGAGCTTGTAGGCTTGTAGGGAGCTTTTAGGTTTAATTTTAGCTTTAGTGTAGTGTAGTAGACAACCCAAATTATTGATCTAGGCCCATTTTGGTATATTTCATGCCACCATTTCACCGCCAAATACGATCAAATTAAAAAAACAAACTTAAATTTTTCACAATTTTAGGTTTCTCACTGAAATTGTTTGCAAACAGCTTGTGCAATTATGGCACAAATGGTTGTAAACGCTTCTCTGGGATCCCCTTTGTTCAGAAGTAGCAGACATATACGGCTTTGGCGTTGCTTTTTGGTAATAATAAGGCCGTTAAATGCTGCTGCGCACCACACTTGTAATATGCCCAGCAGTTAAGGGGTTAATTAGGTAGCTTGTAGGGTTAATTTTTAGCTTTAGTGTAGAGATCAGCCTCCCACCTGACACATCCCACCCCCTGATCCCCCCCCTGACCCCCTCAAACAGCTCTCTTCCCTCCCCCACCTCACAATTGTCACTGCCATCTTAAGTACTGGCAGAAAGTCTGTAGTGTAGCTGGCCCCCCTAAATGATCTACATCCCTCCCCATCCCAGATCCCTTACTAAAGAACAGAGAAACCCCCTGCTTCCACATCAATCTTTTTTTTTTTCAAGTACCCTGCATATTTTGCGTGCGCGCGCACGCAAGCGCAAACCGCCGCCCGCCCCCACGGCCGCAACCGCCACCCACGGCCGCAACCACCGACATTAACAGATCGGTTAGGGAATCAGTACCGAATGATCAAATAGCAAGAAGCAGCTCACATACAAAGAACAAATATGTAAACGTCAATGGCCGATGCAGAGAGGGCCACAGAGTGGCCCTTTCTGCATCGGTATGTAAAATAGGGGATTGCAGTGATGCCTCAATATTGAGGTATCACTACAATCCCTTAGAAGCAGCTGGAAGCGATCCAACACTTCAGACAACAGAGGATGTACCAGGTACGTCAATTGTCGTTAAGGGAAGTTTTTTCTATGACGTACCTGGTACGTCCTCTGTCATTAAGGGGTTAAATATAATTTAAATAAATCTAAATAAAACCTATTATCACCTAAATAATTCCTATTTAAAACTAAATACTTACCTATAAAATAAACCCTAAGCTAGCTACAATATGACTAATAGTTACATTGTAGCTAGCTTAGGGTTTATTTTTATTTTACAGGCAAATTTGTATTTATTTAACTAGGTAGAATAGTTATTAAATAGTTATTAAGTATTTAATAACTACCTAGCTAAAATAAATACAAATTTACCTGTAAAATAAAACCTAACCTAAGTTACATTAACCCCTAACACTACACTACAATTAAATAAATTACCTAAATTAAATACATTTAATACAATTAGCTAAATTACAACCCCCCCCACTAAATTACAAAAATAAAAAACAAATTAGAAGATCTTTAAACTAATTACATCTAATCTAAGAGTCCTATCAAAATAAAAGAGCCCCCCCCCCCCAAATAAAAAAAAAACATAGCCTAAACTAAACTAAACTATCAATAGCCCTTAAAAGGGCATTTTGCGGGGCATTGCCCCAAAGAAATAAGCTCTTACCTGAAAAAGAAATACAAACAACCCCCCAACAGTAAAACCCACCACCCACACAACCAACCCCCCAAATAAAACCCTAACTAAAAAAACCTAAGCTCCCTATTGCCCTGAAAATGGCATTTGGATGGGCATTGCCCTTAAAAGGGCATTTAGCTCTATTGCTGCCCAAAGCCCTAACCTAAAAATAAAACCCACCCAATACACCCTTAAAAAAACAAAATGTATGCTTACCTGATAAATTTATTTCTCTTGTGGTGTATCCAGTCCACGGATTCATCCATTACTTGTGGGATATTCTCCTTCCCAACAGGAAGCTGCAAGAGGATCAACCACAGCAGAGCTGTCTATATAGCTCCTCCCCTAACTGCCACCTCCAGTCATTCGACCGAAGACAAGCAAGAGAAAGGAGAAACTATAGGGTGCAGTGGTGACTGTAGTTTAAAAATAAAAAACACCTGCCTTAAAATGACAGGGCGGGCCGTGGACTGGATACACCACAAGAGAAATAAATTTATCAGGTAAGCATAAATTTAGTTTTCTCTTGTAAGGTGTATCCAGTCCACGGATTCATCCATTACTTGTGGGATACCAATACCAAAGCTATAGGACACGGATGAAAGGAGGGAAAAGGCAGGCGCTTAAACGGAGGGCACCACTGCCTGTAAGATCTTTCTCCCAAAAATAGCCTCAGAAGAAGCAAAAGTATCAAATTTGTAGAAATTAGAAAAAGTATGAAGCGAAGACCAAGTCGCCGCCTTACAAATCTGTTCAACAGAAGCCTAATTTTTAAAAGCCCATGTGGAAGCCACCGCTCTAGTGGAATGAGCTGTAATTCTTTCAGGAGGCTGGTGGCCAGCAGTCTCATAAGCTAAGCGGATTATACTTCTTAACCAAAGAGAAAGAGAAGTTGCTGAAGCCTTTTTGCCTTTCCTCTGTCCAGAGTAGACAACAAACAATGCAGATGTTTGACGAAAATCTTTAGTAGCTTGTAATTAAAACTTTAAAGCACGAACCACGTCAAGATTGTGTAAAAGACGTTCTTTCTTTGAAGAAGTATTAGGACACAGTGACGGAACAACAATCTCCTGATTGATATTCTTATTAGATACCACCTTAGGAAGAAACCCAGGTTTGGTACGCAAAACTACCTTATCTGCATGGAAGATCAGATAAGGGGAATCACACTGCAAGGCAGATAACTCTGAAACTCTTCGAGCCGAAGAGATAGCTACCAGAAACAGAACTTTCCAAGATAAAAGCTTGATATCTATGGAATGCAGAGAACTTTAAGAACTAAATTTAAACTCCATGGCGGAGCAACAGGTTTAAACACAGGCTTGATTCTAACTAAAGCCTGACAAAACGCCTGAACGTCTGGAACATCCGCCAGGTGCTTGTGCAAAAGAATAGACAGAGCAGGAACTATCTGACAATCCCTTCTCCAATCCTTCTTGGAGAAAAGATAATATCCTGGGAATCCTGACTTTACTCCATGAGTAACCCTTGGATTCACACCAATGAAGATATTTACACCATATTTTATGATAAATTTTCCTGGTGACAGGCTTTCGAGCCTGAATTAAGGTATCAATGACCGACTCATAGAAACCACGTTTTGATAAAATCAAGCGTTCAATCTCCAAGCAGTCAGACGCAGAGAAATTAGATTTGGATGGTTGAAAGGACCCTGAAGTAGAAGGTCCTGCCTCAGCGGTAGAGTCCATGTTGGAAGGGATGACATGTCCACCAGATCTGCATACCAAGTCCTGCGTGGCCACGCAGGTGCTATCAAAATCACAGAAGCTCTCTCCTGCTTGATCTTGGCAATCAGACGAGGAAGCAGAGGCAACGGTGGAAACACATAAGCCAGGTTGAAAGACCAAGGCGCTGCTAGAGCATCTATCAGCGCTGCCTTGGGATCCCTGGACCTGGATCCGTAACAAGGAAGCTTGGCGTTCTGACGAGACGCCATGAGATCCAGTTCTGGTTTGCCCCAAAGTTGAATCAACTGTGCAAACACCTCCGGATGGAGTTCCCACTCCCCCGGATGAAAAGTCTGTCGACTTAGAAAATTCCCCTCCCAGTTCTCTACTCCTGGGATATGGATAGCTGATAGATGGCAAGAGTGAACCTCTGCCCATAGAATTATTTTTGAAACCTCCAACATTGCTAGGGAACTCCTTGTTCCCCCTTGATGGTTGATGTAGGCTACAGTCGTAATATTGTCTGATGAACCTGACCGCAGCTAGCTGAGGCCAAGCCTGAAGAGCATTGAATATCGCTCTTAGTTCCAGAATGTTTATCGGAAGGAGTGTCTCCTCCTGAGTCCACAAGCCCTGAGCCTTCAGGGAGTTCCAGACTGCACCCCAGCCCAGAAGGCTGGCATCTGTCGTTACTATTGTCCAATCTGGCCTGCGGAAGTTCATACCCTTGGACAGATGGACCCGAGATAGCCACCAGAGAAGAGAATCCCTGGTCTCTTGATCCAGATTTAGTAGAGGGGACAAATCTGTGTAATCCCCATTCCACTGACTGAGCATGCAGAGTTGCAGCGGTCTGAGATGTAGGCGGGCAAACGGCACTATGTCCATTGCCGCTACCATTAAGCCGATTACTTCCATACACTGAGCCACTGAAGAGCGAGAAGTAGAATAAAGAACACGGCAGGAATTTAAAAGTTTTGACAACCTGGCTTCTGTCAGGTAAATCTTCATTTCTACAGAATCTATCAGAGTTCCTAGGAAGGAAACTCTTGTGAGAGGGGATAGAGAACTCTTTACTTCGTTCACTTTCCACCCATGCGACCTCAGGAATGCCAGAACAATGTCCGTATGGGACCTGGTGATTTGAAAATTCGACGCCTGTATTAGAATGTCGTCTAGGTAAGGGGCTACTGCTATACCCCGCGGCCTTAGAACCGCTAGGAGTGATCCCAGAACCTTCATAAAGATTCTTGGTGCCGTAGCTAACCCAAAGGGAAGAGCCACAAACTGGTAATGCCTGTCTAGGAAGGCGAACCTGAAAAACCGATGATGATCTCTGTGTATCGGAATGTGCAGATAAGCATCCTTTAAGTCCACGGTAGTCATATATTGACCCTCCTGGATCATAGGTAGGATGGTTCGAATAGTCTCCATCTTGAAGGATGGGACCCTGAGAAATTTGTTTAAGATCTTGAGATCTAAGATTGGTCTGAAGGTTCCCTCTTTCTTGGGAACCACAAACAGATTTTAATAGAAGCCTTGCCCCTGTTCCTCCTTTGGAACTGGGTGGATCACTCCCATAACTAGGAGGTCATGAACACAATGTAAGAATGCCTCTCTCTTTATCTGGTTTGCAGATAGCGATGAAATCTTCCTTTTGGGGAAGAAGCTTTGAAGTCCAGAAGATATCCCTGGGACACGATTTCCAACGCCCAGGGATCCTGGACATCTCTTGCCCAAGCCTGGGCGAAGAGAGAAAGTCTGCCCCCTACTAGATCCTTTACCGGATCGGGGGCTGATCTTTCATGCTGTCTTAGAGGCAGCAGCAGGTTTTTTGGCCTGCTTTCCTTTGTTCCAAGCATGGTTAGGTCTCCAGACCGGCTTGGACTTGGCAAAATTTCCCTCTTGTTTTGTATTAGAGGAAGTTGAAGCTGCCCCACTCTTGAAGTTTCGAAAGGCACGAAAATTAGGCTGTTTGGTCCTTAATTTGTTGGACCTATCCTGAGGAAGGGCGTGACCTTTTCCTCCAGTAATATCAGAAATGATCTCCTTCAGTCCAGGCCCGAATAGAGTCTGCCCCTTGAAGGGAATGTTGAGAAGCTTGGACTTTGAAGTAACGTCAGCTGACCAGGATTTAAGCCATAGCGCCTGAATAGCAAAACCTGAGTTCTTAGCCGTTAGTTTGGTTAAATGAACAACGGCGTCAGAAACAAATGAATTGGCTAGATTAAGAGCTTTAAGCTTGTCAAGGATATCATCCAATGGGGTTTCTACCTGTAGAGCCTCTTCTAGAGACTCAAACCAGAAGGTCGCAGCAGCAGTGACAGGGGCAATGCATGCAAGGGGCTGGAGAATAAAACCTTGTTGAATAAAATTTTTCTTAAGGTAACCCTGTAATTATTTGTCCATTGGATCTAGAAAAGCACAACTGTCCTCGACAGGGATAGTTGTACGCTTCGCTAGAGTAGAAACTGCTCCCTCCACCTTAGGGACCGTTTGCCACAAGTCCCGTGTAGCGGCATCTATGGGAAACATCTTTTTAAAAACAGGAGGGGGAGAGAACGGTACACCTGGTCTATCCCATTCCTTAGTAATAATTTCTGAAAACCTCTTAGGCATTGGAAAAACATCAGTGTAAACAGGCACTGCGTAGTATTTATCCAATTTACACAATTTCTCTGGGACTACAATGGCGTCAGTCATCCAGAGTTGCTAAAACCTCCCTGAGCAACATGCGGAGGTGTTCAAGCTTAAATTTAAATGTAGACATATCAGAATCAGGTTGAAGTGTCTTCCCTGAGTCAGAAAAATCACCCACAGATAGAAGCTCTCCTTTGGCTTCTGCACATTGTGAGGGTATATCGGACATAGCTACTAAAGCATCAGAGAGCTCTGTATTTGTTCTAGCCCCAGAGCTGTCTCGCTTTCCTTGTAACCCTGGCAGTTTGGACAATACTTCTGTAAGAGTATGATTCATAACTGCCGCCATGTCTTGTAAAGTATACGCAATGGGCGCGCTAGATGTACTTGGCGCCCCTTGAGCGGGAGTTATAGGCTCTGACACGTGAGGAGAGTTAGTCGGCATAACTTCCCCCTTGTCAATTTTCTCTGGTGATAAATCTTTTAAAGCCAGAATATGGTCTTTATAACTTATAGTAAGATCAGTGCATTTGGTACACATTCTAAGAGGGGGTTCCACAATGGCTTCTAAACATAATGAACAAGGAGTTTCCTCTATGTCAGACATGTTTAACAGAAGAATATAAAAAACGGTACTGTGCCTTTAAGGGAAAAAAACAAACACAAAAACTGCAAAACAGTGAAAAAAGCAGTTAACTCTATGAATTTTATAGTGTATATAATAGACTAAAATAGCATTGCACCCACTTGCAAATGGATGATTAACCCCTCAGGTTCAAAAACGAAGCAAAAAAAACCCAGTAAAAACCGTTAAAACAGTCACAAGCAAACTGCCACAGCTCTACTGTGGCTCCTACCTTCCCATAAAACGAGTTTTGTAGGCACAAAAACCCTTTACATAGGCCCAATATGTCAGGGGACTCCTTCAGGGAAGCTGTATGTCTCAGAATGTAAAAACAACTGCGCAATTAGAGCGTGAAAATAGGCCCCTCCCACCATGCACTCAAAGTCAGAGGGCCTTAAAAAAATATTCCTAGGAATAAAATAACAGCCATGTGGAAAACTAGGCCCCAAACAAAGATTTATCACCTCAGTAAAAAACGTTCTTTATATATATGCAAACGTTTACATACTAAGCCATAATAGAAAGTAATATGAAAATTACTTTTTACTGCAAGCATGATGCCAGTCGTTTATTAAATCACTGCAATCAGGCTTACCTTAACTATATCAGGCACCGTCAGCATTTTCTAGTTCTTATCATCCTCTAAAAAATAATATACTGAACATACCTCAGGGCAGTTAATTTTGCAGGCCGTTCTCCCAGCTGAAGTTTCCTCATACTCTTCAGTTGTGTGTGAGAACAGCAGTGGACCTTAGTTACAACCTGCTAAGATCATCAAAAACCTCAGGCAAATTCTTCTTCTAATTTCTGCCTGAGGTAAAAAACAGTACAACGCCGGCACCGTTTAAAAATAACAAACTTTTGATTGAAGATAAACTACACTAATTCACCACATCTCTCTAGCTACTTCCCTTGTCGAGAGCTGCAAGAGAATGACTGGAGGTGGCAGTTAGGGGAGGAGCTATATAGACAGCTCTGCTGTGGGTGATCCTCTTGCAGCTTCCTGTTGGGAAGGAGAATATCCCACAAGTAATGGATGAATCCGTGGACTGGATACACCTTACAAGAGAAATCCTAACACTAACCCCCTGAAGATTCACTTACCGGAAGAAGTCTTCATCCAAGCGGCAAGATATCCTCAACAAAGACAGCAGAAGTGGTCCTCTAGATGGGCAGAAGTGGTCCTCCAGATGGGCAGAAGTCTTCATCCAGACGGCATCTTCTATCTTCATCCTTCTGACGCGGAGCGGGTCCATCTTCAAGACATCGGGCGCGGAGCACCTTCTTCTTCCAACGGACTAACGACGAATGAAGGTTCCTTTAAATGACGTCTTCCAAGATGGCGTCCCTTAGATTCCGATTGGCTGATAGAATTCTATCAGCCAATCGGAATTAAGGTTGAAAAAATCCTATTGGCTGATTAGATCAGCCAATATGATTGAAGTTCAATCCTATTGGCTGATCCAATTAGCCAATAGGATTGAGCTCGCATTCTATTGGCTGTTCCAATGAGCCAATGGAATGCGAGCTCAATCCTATTGGCTGATCCAATCAGCCAATAGGATTTTTTCAACCTTAATTCCGATTGGCTGATAGAATTCTATCAGCCAATTGGAATCTAATGGACGCCATCTTGGATGACGTCATTTAAAGGAACATTCATTCGTCGTTAGTCCGTCGGATGAAGAGGATGCTCCGCGCAGGATGTCTTGAAGATGGAGCCGCTCCGCACAGGATGGATGAAGACAGAAGGTGCCGTCTGGATGAAGACTTCTGCCCGTCTGGAGGACCACTTCTGCCTGTCTGGAGGACCACTTCTGCCGGCTTCGTTGAGGACATCTTGCCGCTTGGATGAAGACTTCTCCCGGTTAGTGAATCTTCGGGGGTTAGTGTTAGGATTTTTTAAGGGTGTATTGGGTGGGTATTATTTTTAGGTTAGGGCTTTGGGCAGTAATAGAGCTAAATGCCCTTTTAAGGGCAATGCCCATCCAAATGCCCTTTTCAGGGCAATAGGGAGCTTAGGTTTTTTTAGTTAGGGTTTTATTTGGGGGGTTGGTTGTGCGGGTGGTGGGTTTTACTGTTGGGGGGTTGTGTGTATTTTTTTTTTACAGGTAAAAGAACTGATTTCTTTGGGGCAATGCCCTGCAAAAGGTCCTTTTAAGGGCTATTGATAGTTTAGTTTAGGCTAGGTTTTTTTTTTTTAATTTTGGGGGAGCTTTTTTATTTTGATAGGGCTCGTAGATAAGGTGTAATTAGTTTAAAGATCTTGTAATTTGTTTTTTATTTTCTGTAATTTAGTGTTTGTTTTTGTAATTTAGCTAATTTTATTTAATTTATTTAATTGTATTTAATTTAGGTAATTTATTTAATTGTAGTGTAGTGTTAGGTGTTAGTGTAACTTAGGTTAGGTTTTATTTTAAAGGTACATTTGTATTTATTTTAGATGAGTAGTTATTAAATAGTTAATAACTATTTAATAACTATTCTACCTAGTTAAAATAAATACAAACTTCCCTGTAAAATAAAAATAAACCCTAAGCTAGCTACAATGTAACTATTAGTTATATTGTAGCTAGCTTAGGGTTTATTTGATAGGTAAGTATTTAGTTTTAAATAGGAATAATTTAGGTGATAATAGTAGGTTTTATTTAGATTTATTTGAGTTAGGGGGTGTTGGGGTTAGACTTAGATTTAGGGGTTAATAAATTTAATATAGTGGTGACGACGTTGGGGGCGGCAGATTAGGGGTTAATTAATGTAGGTAGGTGGCGGCGATGTTAGGGACAGCAGATTAGGGGTTAATAATATTTAACTAATGTTTGGGAGGCTGGAGTGCGGCGGATTAGGGGTTAATATGTTTATTATAGTGGTGGCGATGTCGGGAGCGGCAGATATGGGGTAAAAAGTATAATGTAGGTGTCAGCGATGTCGGGGACGGCAGATTAGGGGTTAATAAGTGTAAGATTAGGGGTGTTTAGACTCGGGGTTCATGTTAGGGTGTTAGGTGTAAACATAACTTTTATTTCCCCATAGGAATCAATGGGGCTGCGTTACTGAGATTTACGCTACTTTTTTGCAAGCGTTAAGACTTTTTCTCAGCCGGCTCTCCCCATTGATGTCTATGGGGAAATTGTGCACGAGCACATATAACCAGCTCACCGCTGACTTAAGCAGCGCTGGTATTGGAGTGTGGTATGGAGCACAATTTTGCTCTATGCTCACTTCTTGCCTTTTAACGCGGGGTTTGTAAAAATCCGTAATACCAGCACTGTAGGTAAGTGAGCGGAGACAATAACGTGCACGTTAGCAACGCACTCCTCTTACCGCAAAATTCGTAATCTGGCCGTAAGTTACAAAAAATAAAAAACACTAACGCCTAGATTTAGAGTTTTGTCGGTAAAGACCCGCGTAGCTAACGCTGCTTTTTTTCCCAGCGCACCCTTAAGACAACGCTGGTATTTAGAGTTGTTTGAGTGGCTGCATTAGGCTCAGAAAAGGGAGCGTTGAGCATAATTTAGCTCCACTTCAACCCTCAATACCAGCGTTGCTTACGGTAGCGGTAAGCTGGAAAAACGTGCTTGTGCACAATATCCCCATAGGAAACAATGGGGCTGAGCTGGCAGAAAAAAACCTAACAACTGCAAAAAAGCAGCGTGTAAAATAAATGTATTAACCCCTAAACCGCCGCACTCCCGCCTCGCAAACACTATAATAAATTGTATTAACCCCTAATCGGCCCTCCCTAACATCGCCGCCACCTACCTACAATTATTAACCCCTAATCTCCCGCCCGCAACGTTGCCGCTACTATAATAAAGTTATTAACCCCTAAACCTAACTCCAACACCCCCTTAAGTTAAATATAATTTTAATTAAACGAAATAATATTCCTATAATGAAAAAAAATATTCCTATTTAAAACTAAATACTTACCTAAAAAATAAACCCTAATATAGCTACAATATAACTAATAGTTACATTGTAGCTATTTTATGATTTATATTTATTTTACAGGCAACTTTGTATTTATTTTAACTAGGTACAATAGCTATTAAATAGTTAATAACTATTTAATAGCTACCTAGTTAAAATAATTACAAAATTACCTGTAAAATAAATCCTAACCTAAGTTACAAATACACCTAACACTACACTATCATTAAATTAATTAAATAAATTAACTACAATTAGCTAAACTAAATTACAATTAATTAAACTATTCTATAATACAAAAACAAACAAACACTAAATTACAAAAAATAAAAAAATATTACAAGAAGTTTAAACTAATTACACCTAATCTAAGCCCCCTAATACAATAAAAAAGCCCCCAAAAATAAAAAAAATGCCCTACCCTATTCTAAATTACAAAAGTAATCAACTCTTTTACCAGCCATTAAAAGGGCTTTTTGCGGGGCATTGCCCCAAAGTAATCAGCTCTTTAACCTGTAAAAAAAATACAAACCCCCGCCAACATTAAAACCCACCACCCACATACCCCTACTCTAACCCACCCAAACCCCCCTTAAAAAAACCTAACGCTAACCCCCTGAAGATCTCCCTAACTTGAATCATCTTCACCCAGCCGAGCCGAATTCTTCATCCAAGGTGCGCAAAGGAGGTCCTTCATCCGGTAGAAGTCTTCATCCAGGCGGCGTCTTCAATCTACATCCATCCGGAGCGGAGCCATCTTCCAAGGAGCCGACGTGGAGCCATCCTCTTCATCCGGAGTCTTCGTACACAATGACGGTACCTTTAAGTGACGTCATCCAAGATGGCGTCCCTTCAATTCAGATTGGCTGATAGGATTCTATCAGCCAATCGGAATTAAGGTCGGAAAAATCCGATTGGCTGATTCAATCAGCCAGCCAATCAGATTGAAGTTCAATACGATTGGCTGATCCAATCAGCCAATCGTATTGAGCTTGCATTCTATTGGCTGTTCCAATCAGCCAATAGAATGCGAGCTCAATACGATTGGCTGATTGGATCAGCCAATCGGATTGAACTTCAATCTGATTGGCTGATTGAATCAGCCAATCAGATTTTTCCGACCTTAATTCCGATTGGCTGATAGAATCCTATCAGCCAATCGGAATTGAAGGGACGCCATCTTGGATGACGTCACATAAAGGTACCGTCATTGTGTACGAAGACTCCTAATGAAGAGGATGGCTCCGCATCGGCTCCTTGGAAGATGGCTCCGCTCCGGATGGATGAAGATTGAAGACTTCTACCGGATGAAGGACCTCCTCTGCGCACCTTGGATGAAGAATTCGGCTCGGCTGGGTGAAGACGACTCAAGGTAGGGAGATCTTCAGGGGGTTAGCGTTTTTTTAAGGGGGGTTTGAGTGGGTTAGAGTAGGGGTATGTGGGTGGTGGGTTTTAATGTTGGGGGGGTTTACAGGTAAAAGAGCTGATTACTTTGGGGCAATGCCCCGCAAAAAGCCCTTTTAAGGGCTGGTAAAAGAGCTGATTACTTTTGTAATTTAGAATAGGGTAGGGCATTTTTTTATTTTGGGGGGCTTTTTTATTTTATTATGGGGCTTAGATTAGGTGTAATTAGTTTAAACTTCTTGTAATATTTTTTTATTTTTTGTAATTTAGTGTTTGTTTTTTTTGTATTATAGAATAGTTTATTTAATTGTATTTTAATTTAGCTAATTGCAGTTAATTTATTTAATTAATTTAATGATAGTGTAGTGTTAGGTGTATTTGTAACTTAGGTTAGGATTTATTTTACAGGTAATTTTGTACTTATTTTAACTAGGTAGCTATTAAATAGTTATTAACTAATAGCTATATTAGGGTTTATTTTCTAGGTAAGTATTTAGTTTTAAATAGGAATTATTTATTTAATTATAGGAATATTATTTAGTTTAATTTATATTATATTTAACTTAGGGGGGTGTTAGGGTTAGACTTAGGTTTAAGGGTTAATAACTTTATTATAGTAGCGGTGACATTGCGGGCGGGAGATTAGGGGTTAATAATTGTAGGTAGGTGGCGGCGATGTTAGGGAGGGCAGATTAGGGGTTAATAAAATGTATTATAGTGTTTGCGAGGCGGGAGTGCAGCGGTTTAGGGGTTAATACATTTATTATAGTGGCGGCGAGGTCCGGTTGGCAGATTAGGGGTTAATAAGTGTAGTTAGGTAGCGGCGACGTTGGGGGGTAATAAATATAATATAGGTGTTGGCGATGTTAGGGGCAGAAGATTAGGGGTTCATAGGGATAATGTAGGTGGCGGCAGTGTCCGGTCGGCAGATTAGGGATTAAAAAATGTTATTAGAGGGTTGGCGATGTGGGGAGGGGGGCTCGGTTTAGGGGTACATAGGTAGTTTATGGGTGTTAGTGTACTTTATAGCACAGTAGTTAGGAGCTTTATATTCCTGCGTTAGCCCATAAAGCTCTTAACTACTGACTTTTTTTGGCGGTAGGAGTCTTGTCGGTAGAGGCTCTACCGCTCACTTCTTCCAAGACTCCAAATAGAAGCGTTAGGCAAATCCCATAGAAATGATAGGATACGCAAATGACGTAAGGGGATCTGCGGTAGCCTGGAGTCGCGGAAAGGAAGTGAGTGCCTGACTCTAAATACCAGCAGGCGCCCTTAACGCTGCTTTTGACGGCTAACGCCAAACTCTAAATCTACCCGTAAGTTACAAAAAATAAAAAACACTAAGTTACAAAAAATAAAAAACCACACCATCAAAAATAAAAAAAGAATTACACCTAATCTAATAGCCCTATCAAAATAAAAAGCCTCCCCAAAATAAAAATAAAAACCTGGCCTACAATTAACTACCAATGGCCCTTAAAAGGGTCTTTTGCAGTGCATTGCCCCAAACAAATCAGCTCTTTTACCTGTAAAAAAAATAAAAACACCCCCCCAACAGTAAAACCCACCACCCACACAACCAACCCCCCAAATAAAAACCCTATCTAAAAAACCTAAGCTCCCCATTGCCCTGAAAAGGGCATATGTATGCGCATTGCCCTTAAAAGGGCATTTAGCTCTTTTACTGCCCAGACCCTACTCTAAAACTAAAACCCACCAAAAAACCTTTTAAAAAACCTAACACTAACCCCCGACGATCCACTTACAGTTTTTGAAGTTCCGGCATGAAGGATCCATCCAGCCGGCAAGAAGTCTTCATCCAGCGGCCTCTTCCATCTTCATCCAGCGGCCCCTTCTATCTTCATCCAGCCGGCGAAGTTTTCATCCATGTGTGCCTCTTCTATCTTAATCCATCCATCGAGGAGCGGGTCCATCCTGAAGACATCCGGTGCAGAGCAGGTCTATCCTGAAGACATCCGACGTGGAGCACCTCTTCAATACGGTCTCCGCCATAAACTGGATCTTGAATGCAAGTGATGTCATCCAAGATGGCGTCCCTTGCATTCCTATTCACTGAAAGGTTCAAATCAGCCAATAGGATTTGAGCAGCTCTCATCCTATTGGCTGTTCCACAGTATTATCTCCTCTATATACAGAAAGGGCACTGGGTCACCTCATGTATTGTAAGTAAAGTCACAGTATTATCTCTATATACAGAAAGGGCACTGGGTCACCTCATGTATTGTACAGTAAAGTCACAGTATAATTTTCTCTATATACAGAAAGGGCACCGGGTCACCTCATGTATTGTACAGTAAAGTTATATTATTAACTCTATATACAGAAAGGGCACGAGCCACTTCATATTTTGTACAGTAAAGTCACAGTATTACCTCCTCTATATACAGAAAGGGCACTGGGTCACCTCATGTATTGTACAGTAAAGTCACAGTATTATCTTCTCTATATACAGAAAGGGCACCAAGTCACCTCATGTAATGTACAGTAAAGTCACAGTATTATCTCCTCTATATACAGAAAGGGCACCAAGTCACCTCATGTAATGTACAGTAAAGTCACAGTATTATCTCCTCTATATACAGAAAGGACACTGGGTCAACTCATGTATTGTACAGTAAAGTCACAGTACTATCTCCTCTATATACAGAAAGGACACTGGGTCACCTCATGTATTGTACAGTAAAGTCACAGTATTGTCTCTATATACAGATAGGGCACCGGGTCACCTCATGTATTGTACAGTAAAGTCACAGTATTATCTCCTCTATATACAGAAAGGCACCGGGTCACCTCATGTATTGTACAGTAAAGTCACAGTATTGTCTCTATATACAGAAAGGGCACCGGGTCACCTCATGTATTGTACAGTAAAGTCACAGTATTATCTCTATATACAGAAAGGGCACCGGGTCACCTCATGTATTGTACAGTAAAGTCACAGTATTACCTCCTCTATATACAGAAAGGCACCGGGTCACCTCATGTATTGTACAGTAAAGTCACAGTATTGTCTCTATATACAGAAAGGGCACCGGGTCACCTCATGTATTGTACAGTAAAGTCACAGTATTATCTCTATATACAGAAAGGGCACCGGTCACCTCATGTATTGTACAGTAAAGTCACAGTATTGTCTCTATATACAGAAAGGGCACCGGGTCACCTCATGTATTGTACAGTAAAGTCACAGTATTATCTCCTCTATATACAGAAAGGGCATCGGGTCACCTCATGTATTGTACAGTAAAGTCACAGTATTATCTCCTCTATATACAGAAAGGACACTGGGTCAACTCATGTATTGTACAGTAAAGTCACAGTATTATCTCCTCTATATACAGAAAGGACACTGGGTCAACTCATGTAATGTACAGTAAAGTCACAGTATTATCTCTATATACAGAAAGGGCACCGGTCACCTCATGTATTGTACAGTAAAGTCACAGTATTATCTCTATATACAGAAAGGGCATCGGGTCACCTCATGTATTGTACAGTAAAGTCACAGTATTATCTCCTCTATATACAGAAAGGACACTGGATCAACTCATGTATTGTACAGTAAAGTCACAGTATTATCTCTATATACAGAAAGGGCACCGGGTCACCTCATGTAATGTACAGTAAAGTAAAAGTATTATCTCTATATACAGAAAGGGCACCGGGTCAGCTCATGTATTGTACAGTAAAAGCACAAGCTTCATTTACTCTATATGCAGTAAGGATACATACAAAGTGTAATCTCCTGTATTATATATTATGGGCACCACCTGTCATCTCCTCTGCATACAATAATAACACCCAGAGTCACTTTTTCTAAATACAATAAGATTAATCTTTGCCACCTACTCTATATACAGTAAGGGCACCTCTTGTGACCTCCACTATATACAGCAAAGGCTCCCAGTGTCACCTCCTTTATAAACAATAAAGACACCAAGTGCAACCTCCTCTATATAAGGGGAGCGCACACCATGTTACTTCCCCTATATATAGTAAGGGTGACCTGTGTCACCTACATTGTTTACAGTAAAAGCACCCAATGTAACCTCCTCTGTGTACA
This sequence comes from Bombina bombina, assembly GCF_027579735.1. Classification (NCBI taxonomy): domain Eukaryota; kingdom Metazoa; phylum Chordata; class Amphibia; order Anura; family Bombinatoridae; genus Bombina; species Bombina bombina. The sequence goes on from NC_069499.1 coordinate 1,542,008,948, forward strand.
GTAAGTATCACCTCTTTTATATACAGTTTCCCCTCCTCTATATACAGGAAGAGAATTCAGTGTCACCTCCTCTATAAACAGTAAGATAACCTAGCTTCCATTTAACTATATACAGTAATGACAACCAGTGTCACCTCCTCTGTATACAGTAAGGGAACCCAGTATCACCTCTTATATACAGTATCCCCTCCTCCTCATACAGTAAAATAACCCAGTGTCACCTCCTCTATATACAGTAAGGGAACCTAGTGTCTATTCCACTATATACAGTAATGACACCCAGTGTCACCTATATACAGTAAAGGTACCCAGTGTCACCTCCTCTATGTAGAGTAAAGGTACCCAGTGTTACCTACTCTATATACAGTAAGGGTACCCAGTGTCACCTCCTCTATATACAGTAAGGAAACCCAGTGTCACCTCCTCTATATACAGTAAGGGTACCCAGTGTCACCTCCTCTATATACAGTAAAGGTACCCAGTGTCACCTCCACTATATACAGTAAAGGTACCCAGTGTCACCTCCTCTATATACAGTAAAGGTACCCAGTGTAACCTCCTCTATATACAGTAAAGGTACCCAGTGTCACCTCCTCTATATACAGTAAAGGTACCCAGTGTCCCCTCCTCTATATACAGTAAAGGTACCCAGTGTCATCTACTCTATATACAGTAAGGAAACCCAGTTTCACTTCCTCTGTATACAGTAAGGAAACCCAGTGTCACCTCCTCTATATACAGTAAAGGTACTCAGTGTCACCTCCTCTATATACAGTAAAGGTACCCAGTGTCACCTCCTCTATATACAGTAAAGGTACCCAGTGTCACCTCCTCTATATACAGTAAGGAAACCCAGTGTCACCTCCTCTATATACAGTAAGGAAACCCAGTGTCACCTCCTCTATATACAGTAAGGAAACCCAGTGTCACCTCCTCTATATACAGTAAAGGTACTCAGTGTCACCTCCTCTATATACAGTAAAGGTACCCAGTGTCACCTCCTCTATATACAGTAAAGGTACCCAGTGTCACCTCCTCTATATACAGTAAAGGTACCCACTGTCACCTCCTCTATATACAGTAAAGGTACCCAGTGTCACCTCCTCTATATACAGTAAAGGTACCCAGTGTTACCTACTCTATATACAGTAAAGGTACCCAGTGTTACCTACTCTATATACAGTAAAGGTACCCAGTGTCACCTCCTCTATATACAGTAAAGGTACCCAGTGTCACCTCCTCTATATACAGTAAAGGTACCCAGTGTCACCTCCTCTATATACAGTAAAGGTACCCAGTGTAACCTCCTCTATATACAGTAAAGGTACCCAGTGTCACCTCCTCTATATACAGTAAAGGTACCCAGTGTCACCTCCTCTATATACAGTAAAGGTACCCAGTGTCACCTCCTCTATATAGAGTAAAGGTACCCAGTGTCACCTCCTCTATATACAGTAAAGGTACCCAGTGTCACCTCCTCTATATACAGTAAGGACACCCAGTGTCACCTCCTTTATATACAGTAAGGACACCCAGTGTCACCTCCTCTATATACAGTAAAGGTACCCAGTGTCACCTCCTCTATATACAGTAAGGGTACCCAGTGTCACCTCCTCTATATACAGTAAGGGTACCCAGTATCACCTCCTCTATATACAGTAAAGGTACCCAGTGTCACCTCCTCTATATACAGTAAGGGTACCCAGTATCACCTCCTCTATATACAGTAAACGTACCCAGTGTCACCTCTATATACAGTAAAGAAACCCAGTGTCACCTCCTCTATATACAGTAAGGGTACCCAGTGTCACGTCCTCTATATACAGTAAGGGTACCCAGTGTCACCTCCTCTATATACAGTAAAGGTTCCCAGTGTCACCTCCTCTATATACAGTAAATGTACTCAGTGTCACCTCCTCTATATACAGTAAAAGGTACCCAGTGTCACCTCCTCTATATACAGTAAGGGTACCCAGTGTCACATCCTCTATATACAGTAAAGGTACCCAGTGTCACCTCCTCTATATACAGTAAATGTACTCAGTGTCACCTCCTCTATATACAGTAAAAGGTACCCAGTATCACCTCCTCTATATACAGTAAAGGTACCCAGTGTCACCTCCTCTATATACAGTAAGGGTACCCATTGTCACCTCCTCTATATACAGTAAGGGTACCCAGTGTCACCTCCTCTATATACAGTAAGGGTACCCAGTGTCACTTCCTCTATATACAGTAAGGGTACCCAGTGTCACCTCCTCTATATACAGTAAGGGTACCCAGTGTTACCTACTCTATATACAGTAAGGGTACCCAGTGTCACTTCCTCTATATACAGTAAGGGTACCCAGTGTCACCTCCTCTATATACAGTAAGGGTACCCAGTGTCACTTCCTCTATATACAGTAAGGGTACCCAGTGTCACCTCCTCTATATACAGTAAAGGTACCCAGTGTCACCTCCTCTATATACAGAAAGGAAACTCAGTGACACCTCTTCTATATACAGTAAAGGTACACAGTGTCACCTCCTCTATATACAGTAAAGGTACCCAGTGTCACCTCCTCTATATACAGTAAAGGTACCCAGTGTAACTTCCTCTATATACAGTAAAGGTACCCAGTGTCACCTCCTCTATATACAGAAAGGAAACTTAGTGACACCTCTTCTATATATAGAAAGGGAACACAGTGTCACCTACTCTATATGCAGTAAAGGTACCCAGTGCCACCTCCTCTATATACAGAAAGGAAACTCAGTGACACCTCTTCTATATACAGTAAAGGTACCCAGTGTCACCTCCTCTATATACAGAAAGGAAACTTAGTGACACCTCTTCTATATATAGAAAGGGAACACAGTGTCACCTACTCTATATGCACTAAAGGTACCCAGTGTCACCTCCTCTATATACAGAAAGGAAACTCAGTGACACCTCTTCAATATAGAGAAAGGGTACCCAGTGTCACCTCCTCTATATACAGTAAGGAAACCCAGTGTCACCTCCTCTATATACAGTAAAGGTACCCAGTGTCACCTCCTCTATATACAGAAAGGAAACTCAGTGACACCTCTTCTATATACAGTAAAGGTACCCAGTGTCACCTCCTCTATATACAGAAAGGAAACTCAGTGACACCTCTTCTATATACAGTAAAGGTACCCAGTGTCACCTCCTCTATATACAGTAAAGGTACCCAGTGTCACCTCCTCTATATACAGTAAAGGTACCCAGTGTAACTTCCTCTATATACAGTAAAGGTACCCAGTGTCACCTCCTCTATATACAGAAAGGAAACTTAGTGACACCTCTTCTATATATATAGAAAGGGAACACAGTGTCACCTACTCTATATGAAGTAAAGGTACCCAGTGCCACCTCCTCTATATACAGAAAGGAAACTCAGTGACACCTCTTCTATATACAGTAAAGGTACCCAGTGTCACCTCCTCTATATACAGAAAGGAAACTTAGTGACACCTCTTCTATATATAGAAAGGGAACACAGTGTCACCTACTCTATATGCACTAAAGGTACCCAGTGTCACCTCCTCTATATACAGAAAGGAAACTCAGTGACACCTCTTCAATATAGAGAAAGGGTACCCAGTGTCACCTCCTCTATATACAGTAAGGAAACCCAGTGTCACCTCCTCTATATACAGTAAAGGTACCCAGTGTCACCTCCTCTATATACAGAAAGGAAACTCAGTGACACATCTTCTATATACAGAAAGGGAACACAGTGTCCCCTTATAGTAAGGCCACCCAGGGTCAACTCCTCTATGTACAGTGAGGAAACCCAATGTCATTTCCTCTATATACAACAGGGGTACCTTGTGTTAGACCCACTTATAAGATCAGAGTAATTCCCAGTGGTCTACATACACAGACATTAATAATGTTAAATCCGACAGAATGGCCATAAGAAAAACAATGAATGTGGTCTGGTTAAAATGACTCTCTGTCATGGAAAATGGTTCTCCTGCAGTCTGCAGTAGGGTCTATCTGTGTGATTAATTACTAATGTAAACTGGAATTGTTTCTACAATTTTATGTATCTGTCTCTAAAGGTTCTGCCCCACAGACAGATAAGGTGTGCACCGCAGGCTTTGTGTGTTAAACACGTTATGACATTTTTCATAATTATCCCTAAAGCAATTAACAAAAGAGAATATGCTTTAATTTTACTGGTGATGGCAGCAAGCAGACAGAACGCAAAGAACAGGTTCCTAGAGTTTGTATAAAAGCGGCGCTTGCTAATAGAGCGTGTTTAATTAGTACAAGATAAAAAAAACAGTTACTAGAAAATGTACAAAGAGAGCAAGCTCACTGAAACAGTGCAAGCTCACAATACTTGAAAATGTACAAAGAGAGCAAGCTCACTGAAACAGTGCAAGCTCACAATACTTGAAAATGTACAAAAAGAGCAAGCTCACTGAAAGAGTGCAGGCTCACAGTCCTAGAAAATGTACAAAGAGAGCAAGCTTACTGAAATAGTGCAAGCTCACAGTCCTAGAATATATACAAAGAGAGCAAGCTCACTGAAAGAGTGCAGGTTCACAGTCCTAGAATATATACAAAGAGAGCAAGCTCACTGAAAGAGTGCAGGTTCACAGTCCTAGAAAATGTACAAAGAGAACAAGCTCACTGAAAGAGTGCAGGCTCACAGTCCTAGAAAATATACAAAGAGAGCAAGCTCACTGAAATCGTGCAGGCTTACAGTCCTAGAAAATGTACAAAGGGAACAAGCTCACTGAAAGAGTGCAAGCTCATAGTCCTAGAAAATGTACAAAGAGAGCAAGCTTACTGAAATAGTGCAAGCTCACAGTTCTAGAAAATGTACAAAGAGAGCAAGCTCACTGAAATAGTGCAAGCTCACAGTTCTAGAAAATGTACAAAGAGAGCAAGTTCACTGAAAGAGTGCAAGCTCGCAGTTCTAGAAATTGTACAAAGAGAGCAACCTCACTGAAAGAGTGCAAGCTAGCAATTCTAGAAAATGTGCAAGGAAAGCAACCTCACTGAAAGAGTGCAAGCTCACAATTCTAGAAAATGCTCACAAAGAGAGCAAGATCGCAGTTCTAGAAAATGTGCAAATAAAGCAACCTCACTGAAAGAGTGCAAGCTTACAATTCTAGAAAATGTACAAAGAGAGCAACTTCACTGAAAGAGTGCAAGCTCACAATTCTAGAAAATGTTCACAAAGAGAGCAAGTTCACAGTCCTAGAAAATGTACAAAGAGAACAAACTCACTGAAAGAGTGCAAGCTCACAGTTCTAGAAAATGTACAAAGAGAACAAGCTCATAGTTCTAGAAAATGTACAAAGAGAGCAAGCTAACTGAAAGAGTGGAAGCTCACAGTTCTAGAAAATGCTCAAAGAGTGCAAGCTCACAGTTCTAGAAAATGCTCACAGAGTGCATGCTCACTAAAAGAGTGCAAGCCCACAATTCTAGAAAATGTAGAAAGAGTGCAAGCTCACTGAATAGTGCAAGCTCACAATTCTAGAAAATGTACAAAGAGAGCAAGTTCACTGTTCTAGAAAATAGGCTCACTAAAAAAGTGCAAGCTCACAGTTCTAGAAAATGTACAAAGAGAACAAGCTCACTGAAAGAGTGCAAGCTCACAGTTCTAGAAAATATACAAAGAGAACAAGCTCACTGAAAGAGTGCAAGCTCACAGTTCTAGAAAATGTACAAAGAGAACAAGCTCACTGAAAGAGTGCAAAGCTCACAGTTCTAGAAAATGTACAAAGAAAGCAAGTTCACAGTTCTAGAAAATGTACAAAGAGAACAAGCTCACTGAAAGAGTGCAAGCTCACAGCTCTAGAGAATATACAAAGAGAGCAAGCTCACTAAAAGAGTGCAAGCTCACAGTTCTAGAAAATGTACAAAGAGAACAAGCTCACTGAAAGAGTGCAAGCTCGCAATTCTAGAAAATGTACAAAGAGAACAAGCTCACTGAAAGAGTGCAAAGCTCACAGTTCTAGAAAATGTACAAAGAAAGCAAGTTCACAGTTCTAGAAAATGTACAAAGAGAACAAGCTCACTGAAAGAGTGCAAGCTCACAGCTCTAGAGAATATACAAAGAGAGCAAGCTCACTAAAAGAGTGCAAGCTCACAGTTCTAGAAAATGTACAAAGAGAACAAGCTCACTGAAAGAGTGCAAGCTCACAGTTCTAGAAAATGTACAAAGAGAACAAGCTCACTAAAAGAGTGCAAGCTCACAGTTCTAGAAAATGTACAAAGAGAACAAGCTCACTGAAAGAGTGCAAGCTCGCAATTCTAGAAAATGTACAAAGAGTGCAAGCTAACTGGAAATTTGCAAGCTCATAATTCTAGAAAATGTACAAAGAGAGCAAGTTCACTGTTCTAGAAAATGTACAAATTTAGTATTAAAAGAGAATAAATTAAATCGTGTGTGTGAATAGCAAAAATTCCCAATAGGATGTTTTTTGTTTCATGGAATAGGAACTACTTAAATCAACACTAATTATTTAGACAGAACGTGCAATTTTTAAAAAAAGTAAATTTATGCTTACCTGATAAATTCATTTCTTCTACGATATATTACTTCTGGGATATTAACCTCCTGCTAACAGGAAGTGGAAAAGAGCACCACAGCAGAGCTGTCTATATAGCTCCTCCCTTCCCTCCACCTCCAGTCATTCGATCAAAGTTAGGAAGAGAAAGGAAAAGCCAAAACGTGCAGAGGTGACTGAAGTTTATAAAAAATATAATATAATATAAATCTGTCTGAAAAATGACAGGGAAGGCCGTGGACTCGTCGTATCGTAGAAAAAATTAATTTATCAGGTAAGCATAAAAGGAAATTTATGCTTACCTGATAAATTGATTTCTTCTATGATACGACGAATCCACGGATTCATCCTTTACTTGTGGGATATTATCATCCTCCTGCTAACAGGAAGTGGCAAAGAGCACCACAGCAGAGCTGTCTATATAGCTCCTCCCTTGACTCCACCCCCAGTCATTCGACCGAAGGTATAGGAAGAAAAAGGAGAAACTAAAAGGTGCAGAGGTGACTGAAGTTTTAAACCAAAAAATAAAATCTGTCTTATATTGACAGGGCGGGCCGAGGACTCGTCGTATCATAGAAGAAATCAATTTATCAGGTAAGCATAAATTTCCTTTTCTTCTATAAGATACGACGAGTCCACGGATTCATCCTTTACTTGTTGTATACAATACCAAGCTACAGGACACGGATTAACGGGAGGGACAAGACAGATACCTAAACAGAAGGCACCACTGCTTGAAGAACTTTTCTCCCAAAAATAGCCTCCGAAGAAGCAAAAGTATCAAATTTGTAAAATTTGGAAAAGGTATGAAGGGAAGACCAAGTTGCAGCCTTACAAATCTGTTCAACAGAAGCATCATTTTTAAAAGCCCATGTGGAAGCCACCGCTCTAGTAGAATGAGCTGTAATTCTTTCAGGAGGCTGCTGTGCAGCAGTCTCGTATGCCAAACGGATGATGCTTTTCAGCCAAAAAGAAAGAGAGGTAGCCGTAGCTTTTTGACCTCTACGTTTTCCAGAATAGACAACAAACAGAGAAGATGTTTGACGGAAATCCTTGGTCGCTTGCAAGTAAAACTTCAAGGCACGAACCACGTCCAGGTTGAACGACCACGGTACTGCTAGAGCATATATAAGTATTGCTTGAGGATCCCTTGATCTGGACCGTAACAAGGAAGTGTGGCATTCTGGCGAGATGCCATCAGATCCAATTCTGGTGTGCCCCATTGATGAATCAATTGTGCAAATACCTCCGGATGGAGCTCCCACTCCCCCGGATGAAAAGTCTGACGACTTAGAAAATCTGCTTCCCAGTTCTCCACTCCTGGGATATAGATTGCTGAAAGATGGCAAGAGTGAGTCTCTGCCCATCCAATTATTTTGGAAGCCTCTATCATCGCTAGAGAACTCTTTGTTCCCCCTTGATGATTGATATATGCTACAGTCGTGATATTGTCCGACTGGAATCTTATGAATTTTGCCGAAGACAGCTGAGGCCATGCCTGAAGCGCGTTGAATATCGCTCTCAGTTGTAGAATATTTATTGGAAGTAGGGCCTTTGAAGAAAATAAAATCTAACATTTTATCACCTCTTTCACTTTACCCTTCCTATTACTTAATAGTAGGCAAAGAGAATGACTGGAGGGTGGAGTCAAGGGAGGAGCTATATAGACAGCTCTGCTGTGGTGCTCTTTGCCACTTCCTGTTGGCAGGAGGATAATATCCCACATGTAAAGGATGAATCCGTGGCTTACGTGCCTGTATCAAAGTATCGATGACCGAATCGGAGAATCCCCGCTTAGATAAAATCAAGCGTTCAATCTCCAAGCAGTCAGCTGCAGAGAATTTAGATTTGGATGTTGGAAAGGTCCTTGAATGAGAAGGTCCTGTCTCAATGGAAGTTTCCACGGTGGCAGAGAGGACATGTCCACTAGATCCGCATACCAAGTCCTGCGTGGCCACGCAGGCGCAATCAGAATTACTGAAGCTCTCTCCTGTTTGATCCGAGCAATCATGCGGGGAAGGAGAGGAAACGGTGGAAACACATAAGCTAGGCTGAACGACCAAGGCACTGCCAAGGCATCTATCAGTTTGGCCTGAGGATCCCTCGACCTGGATCCGTATCTTGGAAGCTTGGCATTCTGCCGAGATGCCATCAGATCCAATTCCGGTCTGCCCCATCGGAGAATCAGTGAGGCAAAAACCTCCAGATGGAGTTCTCACTCCCCCGGGTGAAAAGCCTGTAGGCTTATGAAATCCGCTTCCCAGTTGTCTACTCCTGGAATGTAGATTGCTGACATAACAAGAGTGGTCCTCCGCCCATCAAATTATCTTGGATACTTCTTGTCCGACTGGAATCTGATGAATTTGGCTGAAGCCAACTGAGGCCATGCCTGAAGCGCATTCAATATTGCTCTCAATTCCAGAATATTGATTGGAAGTAGAGACTCCACCTGAGTCCATACACCCTGAGCCTTCAGGGAATTCCAGACTGCACCCCAGCCCAGAAGGCTGGCGTCCGTTGTCACTATCACCCACGAGGGCCTGCAGAAACACGTCCCCTGGGACAGATGATCCGGCAACAACCACCAAAGAAGAGAATCTCTGATCTCTTGATCCAGATTTATCGGAGGAGATAAATTTGCATAGTCCCCATTCCACTGTCTGACCATGCACAGCTGCAGTGGTCTGAAATGAAAACGAGCAAACGGAATGATGTCCATTGCCGTTACCATTAACCCAATTACCTCCATACACTGAGCCACTGATGGCCGAGGATTGGACTGAAGGGCTTGGCAAGTATTTAGAATCTTTGACTTTCTGACCTCCGTCAGAAATATTTTCATGTCTACAGAATCTATAAGAGTTCCCAAGAAGGGAACCCTTGTCCGTGGAACTAGTGAACTCTTTTCTAGGTTCACCTTCCAACCGTGAATTCTCAGAAAAGACAACACTGTGTCCGTATGAGATTTCGTCAGATGATAAGTTGACGCCTGAATCAAAATATCGTCCAGATAAGGCGCCACTGCTATGCCCTGCGGTCTGAGAACCGCCAGAAGGGACCCTAGAACCTTCGTGAAGATCCTGGGTGCTGTGGCCAACCCGAAGGGAAGAGCCACAAACTGAAAATGTTTGTCCAGGAAGGCAAACCTTAGGAACGGATGATGATCCTGTTGGATAGGAATATGAAGGTATGCGTCCTTCAAGTCCACGGTAGTCATATATTGACCCTCCTGGATCATTGGTAAAATTGTTCGGATGGTCTCCATCTTGAAGGATGGAACTCTGAGAAATTTGTTTAGACTCTTGAGGTCTAAAATAGGTCTGAACGTTCCCTCTTTTTTGGGAACTACGAAAAGATTTTAGTAAAATCCCTGTCCCTGTTCTAATCTTGGAACGGGACGAATTACTCCCATAGTAGAGAGGTCTCTCACACAACGTAAGAACGCCTCTCTTTTTATCTGGTTTACAGACAATTGTGAAAGAAGAAATCTCCCTCTTGGGAGAAAATTTTTGAATTCCAGTTGATACCCGTTGGTCACGATTTCCAGTGCCCAAGGGTCCTGAACATCTCTTACCCAAGCCTGGGCAAAGAAAGAAAGTCTGCCCCCTACTAGATCCGGACCCAGATCGGGGGCCGTCCCTTCATGCTGTCTTTGTAGCAGCAATGGTCTTCTTGGGTTGCTGACCCTTGTTCCAAGCCTGGTTGGGTCTCCAGACGGACTTGGCCTGAGCAAAATTCCCTTCCTGCTTTGTGGAGGAAGAGGAAGCAGAGGGTACTCCTTTAAAATTTTGAAAGGAACGAAAATTATTTTGTTTACCCCTCATCTTAATAGACTTATACTGAGGTAGAGCGTGACCTTTACCTCCAGTAATGTCAGAAATGATTTCCTTCAACTCAGGCCCGAATAGGGTCTTCCCCTTGAAAGGAATAGCTAATAGCTTTGATTTAGATGATACATCAGCAGATGTAATTCTATCTAAAATGTCCTCTAAAGGGGTCTCAACCTTCAGAGACTCTTCTAGAGCATCAAACCAAAAAGCTTCTGCAGTAGTAACTGGAACAATGCAAGCTGTTGGTTGTAAAAGGAAACCCTGATGAATAAATAATTTCTTTAGAAGACCCTCTAACTTCTTATCCAAAGGGTCTTTGAAAGCACAACTGTCCTAGATAGGAATAGTCGTACGCATAGCCAGGGTAGATATAGCTCCCTCCACCTTAGGGACCGACTGCCAAGAGTTTTCTTGAAATTAGGAGGAGAGAACGGTATACCCGGTCTGTCCCATTCCTTCTTTATAATTTCCGAAATTCTTTTAGGAACCGGAAAAACATCAGTGTAAGTAGGTACCTCTAGATATTAGTCCATTTTACACAATTTCTCTGATGGTATCACAATAGGGTCACAATCATCCAGAGTCGCTAAAACCTCCCGAAGTAACAGACGGAGGTGTTCAAGCTTAAATTTAAAGGACATAATGTCTGAATCTGTCTGAGGTAACATACTTCCTGGGTCTGAAAGTTTTCCCTCAGACAGCAATTCCCTGACCCCCAACTCAGAGCCCTGTGAGGGTACATCGGAAATAGCCAACAAGGCATCAAAGGACTCAGTATTCACATTAACTCCTGTCCTACTACGTTTACCCTGTAACACTGGTAACTTAGATAATACCTCTGTAAGGGTAGTTGACATAACTGCAGCCATATCCTGCAGAGTAAAAGAATTAGACGCATTTGCGGAACTCTGCCTCGCTTGTGTGGGCGTTAAAGGTTGTGACACTTGGGGAGAATTAGATGGCATATCCTGATTCTCTTCAGACTGAGAATCATCCTTAGGCACACTTTCCTTAACTAAAATATGCTTTTTACATTGTAAGGCCCTTTCAGTACAAAAGGTACACAAAGTAAGAGGGGGTACCACAATGGCTTCTAAACACATAGAACAATTAGATTCCTCAATGTCAGACATGTTGAACAGACTAGTAATAGCCACAATAGTCGTAAATCACCTCATATATTGATTCAAACAACTTTTAGAAAAATGTGTACTGCGCCTTTAAGAAATAAAAAACGCAACAATTTTTCTCAAACTGTCTAAAACGTTTAAAAACGCTAATACAATTAAATATTATAATTCAATTGGTCCAAAATTATTGCACCCCATAAGTAAATAGAGAATTTACCCTCTAAGAAACATTTTAATCAAAAAATATATCTTAACAGCAAAAAATGACCCCTGCAACTCGCCACAGCTCTGCTGTGGCGCCTACCTGCCCCCAGGGTACTGCAAAATGACTTGATAACGATCCGGTGAACAGAACACAACTCTAGGCCCCACCGGAGCTAATGCCTGCTGCCTTCTCAGTCAGAGTAAACTGCGCGTCTGAGCGCGCAAAATAGGCCCCGCCCATCATGGACGTCGTCTGAGTAGTCTGTTTAACCGCATGGGAAGCGGTTTGAAAAATAAAGCCATGTGGTCCCCTGAACTCTCTTAATAAGAAACTGCAGCCCTACTGACTCTTTAATAAATATAAAATGTCAAGCTGCCTCTCCCAGTGTCCAGCCCCAATACAGATTATGTCAAGCAATATGTATAAAACACAAGGATTTTCAGTAACACCCTCAGTGATACAGGTCTACTGCTTACCCCTTCCCTTGCAGGGAAAAATGTCAGCCAGTTCTGATATAACAAGTCTCCTCAGAAATAAAAGACTGAACATACCTCAATGCTGCTTGTAGCATGAAACCGTTCTCCACACTGAAGATTTCTCTTGCACTACCTTCAGAAGCTCTGAGGGAACCAAAATGGATCTTAGTTACAATCTGCTAAGATCATCAACATCAGGGCAGAAATCTTCTTCATTCCATATCTCCCTGAGGAAAATAGTACTCACCGGTACCATTTAAAATAAAAAACTTCTTGATTGAAGAATCTAAAACCAACACCTCACTTTACCTCTTCCTATTACTAACACAGGCAAAGAGAATGACTGGGGGTGGAGGGAAGGGAGGAGCTATATATACAGCTCTGCTGTGGTGCTCTTTGCCACTTCCTGTTAGCAGGAGGTTAATATCCCACAAGTAAGGATGAAATCCGTGGACTCGTCGTATCTTGTAGAAGAATAAAAATATCTACATTTGCTTCCATTATCAAATTGTACAAAGTCGTTGTATACGCACACTTTTTGGGGCACCAGCCCCTGCTAAACATGTGCAAGAGTCTGTGATTGGCTGTTACATGAAACTTTGAAATTTGTCAGAGAAAAAAATCTGCTGCTCATTTGAAATTTAAAGTCAGTGCTATTGTGTTTGCCTTATTATGCAGTTACACCCTATTTAGTTTTTAAAGCTTTTTTCTTTTTTTCCTGCTCCACCACAACGTCACTAAACGATGGGGAGAAATGGTCAGTATTTAGCTAATACACACCATGTGAATTTTCAGATGCTAATAAGCACTAATACTTTGTAGAACTGTCCTTCGTAACAGTGCTTCTGTTGGAGTCATTACATCCAACATGGAATGGGGTCAAAAAATGAATCTTGTAAACATCTGTCTCACACAATCTACGGTTGTAGCATCTGCTGTTCATGAAGCAGTGACTTTCCTTGTAGAACATATCTTTCAGCCCTGAGGATCTTGATAGTTCTTTGCTTAAAGGGGTTTAGTTTTGCTCTGCACAATGTATCTGGTGTACCGGCTCCTAGACATGCTTTTCATGTGTTCCTGTGGGATCACTATCAGTCAGTCTCGTTGGGTTCAATCACCCTCATCAAAGCAATTACATTTTTTTAAATTGGTTTAGTGTGGGGAAAGTGATTGCATTCTTTATGCTAAATCATTTTAAATAAACTTATGTTCCACAATGGTTTAAAGAATCGTAAACACACCTTGTAATTAAGACTTTTCTGCAGTCTTGCAATAAATAAACATACCAACCGAATGTGAAAACATTCTGAATACATTAACATATTGTTTGCCCCAATTGATTTTCAAGTGTCAAATTCTGCTGCCACTTGTCTTATTTAAAGGACCCAAATTGGACTAGTTATTAGTGGAAGTCCATCATTAACTCTATCATTTAGACCAGTTTCAATGCATGACAATCAAAAATGTGGGCCCACATGGTCTCTTAAAGGGACAGTATACAGAAATTTTCATATAACTGCATGTAATAGGCACTACTTTAAAGGGACACTGTACCCAAAATTTTTCTTTTGTGATTCAGATAGAGCATGCAATTTTAAGCAACTTTCTAATTTACTCCTATTATCAAATTTTCTTCATTCTCTTGGTATGTTTATTTGAAAAGCAAGAATGTAAGTTTAGATGCCGGCCCATTTTTGGTGAACAACCTGGGTTGTCCTTGCTGATTGGACAGCACCAATAAACCAATGCTGTCAATGGTTCTGAAACCAAACATTTGCTGGCTCCTTAGCTTAGATGCCTTCTTTTTCAAATAAAGATAGCAAGAGAAGGAAGAAAAATTGATATTAGAAGTAAATTAGAAAGTTGCTTAAAAGTGCATGATCTATCTGAATCATGAAAGAAAAAATTTGGGTTCAGTGTCCCTTTAAAGAAGAATAAGCACAGATACTGATATAAAAATCCAGTACAAAAGCTTTTAAAAACTTACTTAGAAGCTCCCAGTTTAGCACTGTTGATGAGGTTAGTCTGGGACACCCATTGAAAGGGGCTGGGAAAACAATAAGGGCAGACACTTCCCCTCCCCGCATATGAAAAGACATATAACATAAACAAGAACTAGCAGGAGTCTGTAAACGCGTGTATACATCTGACACTGTGGGTCTAAAAATCAGCAAAATGTTCTTGAAAAATAAGCAAAACTATACATTGTTACAAAAACACCCCCAGATGGGCTATATAAATGGATCATCTACAAAACATTTATGCAAAGAAAAATCTAGCGTACAATGTCCCTTTAAATATATCAGTTCAAAGCAAGGCAGAACTTCAACTGGATCCCCAGAGTCATCACAGTGAGAAAAGAAAAAGCCAAAGACTTGATTTCTGTTAAAGGAACACTAAACACAGTAACATTTAAAGGGACAGTCTACACCAGAAGTTTTATTGTTTAAAAAGATAGATAATCCCTTTATTACCAATTCCCTAGTTTAGCATAACCAACACAGTTATATAAATACACTTTTTACCTCTGTGATTACCTTGTATCTAAGCCAATGCAGACTGCCCCCTTATTTCAGTTCTTTTGACAGATTTGCATTTTAGCCAATCAGTGCTGGCTCCTTGGAACTCCACGTGCGTGAGCACAGTGTTATCTATATGACACACATGAACTAACACCCTCTAGTGGTGAAAAACTGTCAAAATGCCCTGAGAGAAGAGGTGGCCTTCAAGGGCTTAGAAATTAGCATATGAACCTCCTAGGTTTAGCTTTCAACTAAGAACACCAAAAGAACAAAGCAAAATTGGTGATAAAAGTAAGTTGGAAAATTGTTTAAAATTACATTCTCTATCTTAATCATGAAAGTTTATTTTGGACTAGACTGTCCCTTTAATAAATTGCAAATAAAAAAACAATGCAATAGAACTTATTTCTTTCTAATGACACGGTGAGTCCACGGATCATCATCAATTACTGTTGGGAATATCACTCCTGGCAAAGAGCACCACAGCAAAGCTGTTAAATATTCCTCCTCTACCCACAATTCCCCAGTCATTCTCTTTGCCTGTAGTGCAAGGAGGACGTGAAGTTTAGGTGTCTGATGAGAAGTTTTCTTCAATCAAGATTTTTTTTTTAAGCAGAGTAAGCTTACTCTGTTCTTTTCTGGGGTCTAGCTTAGTCCACATCAGTCTCTTCAATAGGGCAGTGGTGGCTTTTGAGCACTTGAGAACTTGTGAGGTACAATCTTCAATGCGTTTTCTCAAGAATCTGTTGTCCTAACTAGAAAACCAGAGTAGGTTTACTCAGTTTTTCTCTCTTAACAGGTCCATGTGAGGTGCTGCAACCTCTCAAACCAGGTGAGCTGTTCTGCTGCCGAACAGCACTTTCAGGTAAGTGCCATTTTAATTTTGTTTTGCAAGGAGATTGCTGGCACTTGTTACAGCTAAAAGCTGTCTTATTGAATATGGGACTTTATTAAAACTTCATGTTTGGGGTTTCTTTTAGGTAGTTTGGGCATTGAGACTGTGAGTTGATTTATGGTGGCTCAGTGTGTTATAGTAGTTTTTATACTTTAACTTTTGGTCATGGAGATTATTGTTGAAAGCCGTTTTTTTTGTGGCAGTTAGGGATCTAAAGTAAAAGCTACTGAGGTGTATAGGTAGCCTGAGGTCTATTTGGTTTGTTACGCTAACACACATTTCTATTTAAAGACACAGTTCACATTAATTTTTTATTTTCAAATAAAGAAATTTTACACTGTATCCTTATTTATTACATAAGATGGATCAAGAGGCTTTTCAAACCATTATCCCAGGCGAAGTTGCTGCTTGTCAGTTATGTTTTCATGCTCAGGTGGAACCCCCAGTTCCTTTTTGCTCCTCATGCATTGAGAGAACTTTAAGTTATAGAGATAAAATATTTGACCATGAGCCACCATTATCCCAAGCAAATTCTGTTCAGGTGTCTCCTGTTGCAGATATTCCGCAGCTTTCCCCTCAAGCGTCCCAACTTTTTCAGTCTCCACAGACAGTGCCCTGTGTTTCCTCTTGCAATCCTGTAGGATTTTCTCTACAAGACATTGCTTCCCAGGTATCCCTTGCGGTATCTGAGGCCTTGTCAGCTTTCCCCATGTTGCAGGGAAGGCATAAAAGGAAATTTAAGGAAACAGTAAGGTTTCTGACTAAGTTCTGGCTATCCAGAGTGTCCCTTCCCATAAGCCTGAGGAAGAAGATATGTTGGTAGCATCTGAGGGGGAAATCTCAGACAGTGTAATTCCTTCTTCTGATGCTGAAGTGGTAGCCTTCAGATTTAAGCTAGAACACCCTTGCTTATTACTTAAGGAGCTTTTGGCTACTTTGGATGACTCCGACACAACTATCGTAGTCAATCCTAAAAAGTCTAGTAAATTGAACAAATACTTTGATGTTCCCTCCGCGGTGGAGGTTTTAACGGTTTCTGACCGTGCAGCAGAGATTATTGCTAGAGAATTTTGAAAGACCTGGTATTCCCTTTTCTCCATCTCCTATTTTTAAGAAGATGTTTCCTATAGCGAATTCTATTAAGAAGTCGTGGCAGATGGTTTCTAAGGTAGAAGGAGCAATCTCCACTTTGGCCAAGAGGACTACTATTCCCATAGAGGATAGTTGTTCTTTTAAAAATCCAATGGATAAAACAAATTGGAGGCTTTACTAAAAAAGATGTATGTCCATCAGGGTCTACAATAGCAACCTGAGGTGTGTATCGCCACTGTTACCAGCGCTGCGGCTTACTGGTTTGATGAGTTATCTGAATCTCTTCAGACGGATACCCCTCTTGATAAGATCCAGGACAGGATTAAGGCTCTCAAGTTAGCCAATTCCTTCATTACAGATGCTTCCTTACAGGTTATTAAACTGGGAGCCAAAATGTCTGGTTTTGCGCTCCTAGCCCACAGGGCCTTGTGGTTATAGTCCTGGTCTGCGGATGTTTCATCTAAATCTAAGCTCATGGCTATTCCTTACAAGGTTAAGACCTTGTTTGGACCTGGTTTGGCGGAAATTATCTCAGATATTACTGGAGGGAAGGGTTATTTTCTTCCTCAAGATAAAAAGAATAAGCAGAAGGGACGTCTGAGTAATTTTCGTTCCTTTTGTAACCTTAAAGGCAAGAAAAAGAAAGATTTTCGACTCTTGTCTTGCCCTTCAGTCCTCTCCACGGCCGTCAGTGGCTCAATGTATGGAGGTAATCTGTCTGATGGTGGCTTCTATGGACATCATTCCGTTTGCTCGGTTCCATCTCAGACCTCTGCAGTTATACATGCTCAGACAATGGAACAGGGACTATACGGACCTGTCTCCGCATGTAGATCTAGATCAGGTGTCAATAGACTCTCTTAAGTGGTGGCTTTCTCAGGATCATCTTTCCCAGGGTACTTGCTTCCACAGACCCTCCTGGGGGATTGTGATCACGAATGCCAGCCTTCTAGGTTAGGGAGCAGTATGGGGCTTGTTTAAGGCTCAGGGCTTATGGACCCAGGAGGAGTCAGTCCTGCCCATAAACATCTGGCAGCTGAGAGCAATGTTCAATGCTCTTCTGGCCTGGCCTCAGCATTAGCCCGGTTTATCAGATTCCAGTCAGACAACATAACCTTGGTGGCCTACATCAACCACCAGGGGGGAACTCGGAGTTCCTTGGCCATGACAGAGGTGGCCCGAATTATTCAGTGGGTGGAGACCCACAACTGCTGTCTTTCTGCGATCCACATCCCAGGAGTGAACAATTGGGAAGTGGATTTTCTGAGCACACAGACTTTTTTATCCCGGGGAGTGGGGACTTCATTCGGATGCGTTTTCCAGCTTGACCCTCAAGTGGGGGCAGCCGGAGTTGGATCATATGGTTTCTCGTCAGAATGCCATACTTCCAAGATACGGCTCGAGGTCAAGAGATCCGCAGGCATTTCTGATCGATGCTCTGGCAGTTCCTTGGAACTTCAGTCTAGCATACCTGTTTCCTCCGTTCACTCTCCTTCCAAGACTCATTGCTCGAATAAAGCAGAAGAGGGCGTCTGTAATTCTCATAGCCCTGGCGTGGCCTCGCAGGATTTGGTATGCAGACCTAGTGGAAATGTCATCCTTTCCACCTTGGAGACTGCCTCTGAGGAAGTACCTTCTACTTCAGGGTCCCTTCTTTCATCCAAATCTCGTTTCTCTGAAGCTGACTGCTTGGAGATTGTACGCTTAGTTTTATCTAAGTGTGGATTTTCAGAGTCGGTCATTGAGACCTTGATTCAGGCTCGTAAGCCTGTGACTCGCAGGATTTACCATAAGATCTGGCATAAATACTTGTATTGGTGTGAATCCAAAGGATACTCTTGGAGTAGAGTAAGGATTCCTAGGATTTTGTCCTTTCTCCAGGATGGTCTGGAGAAGGGTTTGTCGGCAAGTACTCCAAAGGGACAGATTTTGGCATGGTCTATTTTGTTACATAAGTGCTTGGCGGATGTGCCAGACGTTCAATCGTTTTGTCAGGCCTTGGTTAGAATTCGGCCTGTGTTTAAACCGGTTACTCCTCCATGGAGTCTTAACCTTGCTCTTAAAGTTTTACAACAGGCTCCGTTTGAGCCTATGCATTCTTTAGATATTAAGATGTTATCTTGGAAAGTTTTGTTTCTTGTTGCTATTTCCTCTGCTCTGAGAGTTTCTGAACTCTCTGCTTTACAGTGTTATTCCCCTTATCTTATATTTCACTCTGATAAGGTGGTTCTGTGTGCTAAGTTTGGTTTCCTGCCCAAGGTTGTTTCGGTCAAGAATATTAATCAGGAAATCGTTGTACCTTCTTTGTGTCCTAATCCTTCTTCTCACAAAGAACGCTTGTTACATAATCTGTATGTTGTGCGAGCACTAAAATTTTATTTGCAGGCAACTAAGGACTTTCGTCAGTCTTCTGCATTGTTTGTTTGCTTTTCTGGGAAACACGAGGGTCAGAAAGCTACGGCTTCTTTACATTCCCTTTGACAGAAGAGCGTTATTCGCTTGGCATATGAGACCGCTGGACAGCAACCTACTGAGAAAATCACAGCTCATTCCACAAGGGCTGTTTCTTCTTCCTGGGCCTTCAAAAATGAAACTTTTGTGGAACAGATTTGCAAGGCTGCAACTTGGTCATCTTTGCACACTTTTTCCAAATTCTATAAATACAATACTTTCGGCTGAGGCTTCTTTTGGGAGAAAGGTTCATCAAGCAGTGGTGCCTTCTGTTTAGGTTCCTGTCTTGTCCCTCTCGTATCATCTGTGTCCTCTGGCTTGGGTATTGGTTTCCAACAGTAATTGATGATGATCCGTGGACGCACTGTGTCATTAGAAAGAAAACAAAATTTATGCTTACCTGATACATTTATTTATTTCTTGACACGGTGAGTCCACGGCCCGCCCTGTATTCAGACAGTTTCTTTTTAAATAAAGCTCAGGCACCTCTGCACCTTGTGTTACTTCCTTTCTCTCCTTTCCCTTTGGTCGAATGACTGGGAGATTGTGGGTAGGGGAGTGATATTTAACAGCTTTGCTGTGGTGCTCTTTGCCTCCTCCTGCTTGCCAGGAGTGATATTCCCAACAGTAATTGATGATGATCCGTGGACTCACTGTGTCAAAAAATAAATACATTTATCAGGTAAGCAAAAATTTTGTTTTGAATTTGAAATGAGCAGTAGACTATTTTCACTCCTCCTGTATTATGCGACAGCGATCAGCCAATCACAAAATGCACATATGTATATGCTGTGTAGTTTTGCACACGCTCAGTAGGATCTGAAGACGCATACAGTGTGCATTTAAAAAGAATCTGCATATTTTGGTAATGGAAATACATTTTCTGTGGTTTTGCAAATGTAAACACCAAAGTCAAAATGTACTTGACTGGACTGATTAACCTTGTTCTTCAATCTAGACAGAGGGAACTCTAAATTAAACAGATTTGATTGTAATCAACAAGGATATAGTTTGGTTGGTTTATATCCATTTTGCGTAGACATTTCTTGGGTTATCTGGTACTAGTTTGATTAGACCCTAATCTGAATGGGCTTGAACCTAGTTTAATTTAAATTGGCTGAGCTCCACTTTAAATTCTTTTTTTTTTATGTTGGTTTAGATCCAATTTATTAGTTTTTAGTTCAGTTTAATTGCACTTCAAGTTATATTTTTGTCAGTTGGATTCCAAAAGTAGTGTTTTACCTGATTGTTAGTGATCTTGCTCAGAGATTCTGGTTTGTTACAATCTGTTATATCTCTTAAAATGGGGTCAACTCTAATTTGCCTGCAATTTAGTTTAGTTAGTTTGAATGGATCCTGATTTTGTTTGTGCATCTCCAGTTTAATCTAAAGAGCCATTAAAGTCACTTTGTTTATATATGCCTAGCATATATCAGCAATCAAGCAATGCATTTTACATGTTCTGCATACAGATGAAGGTTTTAAAGCATTTAAAGCTGTCACTTTGCTAGTCATATCCTATAGAATGTTGGAAATCAAGAGCAGTCTAGAAATGCACCCATTGGAAACCCTCTTCAGTATGTTTGTGTGGTCTCCTTTGTTGCGGCCAATAAGAAACCAGTTTCTGCACCAATCTAAATAGTGACTATGGGCAACGTTGGTTAATTTACACTGCATTATATTTATTTTTTTAATATGCTTTATGGATGATTTAATTTGGAGTAAAATGCAGATTTGTTTCTTCCGTGATTCAGTTAGAGCATACAATTAAAAAAAAAAACAAAAAACGTTACTTTTATTTTAAGAATTACTTTGTTCTCATGGTATCCTTTGTTGAAGAGAATACCTAGGTAGGCAGTGAGCATGTGTTATGATTATATGAGAGCAGATTTTTTTTGGGGCACTAGATGGCAGCAGTGTATAACATTGTTAAAAGCACTGTTGCTTTAGTGTTCCAGCTTCCAGGTATTTTCACGCTCTTTAGCCTTCCTACCTGCTTTTCAACAAGGAATAACAATAGAACAAAGTAAGTGTATTAATAGAAGTAAATTGAAAAGAATAAAAAAAGCACACTATCTGAAACATGACAGAAAATTGTTGGGTTTCATGTGCCTTTAATGTCCAATTTCAATGGAAATATAACACTGTGGGTTACAAGTTGAGCGCTATTTATTGCTCCCATTCACATGATAACTCAGCTAGAAGTTAGGCTTTTTGCACTTTGGGTAGTGCTCGTATTAGAAGTTTAAAGTAAAAAGTTTTTGCTCGCACACTAAGCCGATGCGCACAAAAAGCCGAACTTTGAATATCCCGACCCAGTTAAAGGGACATGAAACTCAATATTTTTTTCTTATTATTTTTCATGATTTAAATAGTGCATGTGATTTTAACAAAAACTTTCCAATTTACTTCATTTATCTGATTTTCTTCATTCTCATGCATTACTGGGAGCTATCTGAAGACATCTGGTGAACCAACGAAAAACAAAATGTATGCTTACCTGATAAATTTCTTACTCTTGTGGTGTATCCAGTCCACGGGTTCATCCATTACTTGTGGGATATTCTCCTTCCCAACAGGAAGTTGCAAGAGGACACCAACAGCAGAGCTGTCTATATAGCTCCTCCCCTAACTGCCACTCCCAGTCATTCAACCGAAGACAAGCAAGAAAAAAGGAGAAACTATAGGGTGCAGTGGTGACTGTAGTTTAAAAATAAAAAACAGAATTTATGCTTACCTGATAAATTACTTTCTCCAACGGTGTGTCCGGTCCACGGCGTCATCCTTACTTGTGGGAATATCTCTTCCCCAACAGGAAATGGCAAAGAGTCCCAGCAAAGCTGGCCATATAGTCCCTCCTAGGCTCTGCCCACCCCAGTCATTCGACCGACGGACAGGAGGAAAAATATAGGAGAAACCATATGGTACCGTGGTGACTGTAGTTAGAGAAAATAATTCATCAGACCTGATTAAAAAACAAGGGCGGGCCGTGGACCGGACACACCGTTGGAGAAAGTAATTTATCAGGTAAGCATAAATTCTGTTTTCTCCAACATTGGTGTGTCCGGTCCACGGCGTCATCCTTACTTGTGGGAACCAATACCAAAGCTTTAGGACACGGATGAAGGGAGGGAGCAAATCAGGTTACCTAAACGGAAGGCACCACGGCTTGCAAAACCTTTCTCCCAAAAATAGCCTCCGAAGAAGCAAAAGTATCAAATTTGTAAAATTTGGCAAAAGTGTGCAGTGAAGACCAAGTCGCTGCCTTACATATCTGATCAACGGAAGCTTCGTTCTTGAAGGCCCATGTGGAAGCCACAGCCCTAGTGGAGTGAGCTGTGATTCTTTCAGGAGGCTGCCGTCTGGCAGTCTCATAAGCCAATCGGATGATGCTTTTAAGCCAAAAGGAAAGAGAGGTAGAATTTGCTTTTTGACCTCTCCTTTTACCAGAATAGACGACAAACAGAGAAGATGTTTGTCTGAATTCTTTTGTAGCTTCTAAGTAGAATTTTAGAGCACGGACTACATCTAAATTGTGTAGCAAACGTTCCTTCTTTGAAACTGGTTTCGGACACAAAGAAGGTACAACTATCTCCTGGTTAATATTCTTGTTGGAAACAACCTTTGGAAGAAAACCAGGCTTAGTACGCAAAACAACCTTATCTGAATGGAACACCAGATAGGGCGGAGTACACTGCAGAGCAGATAACTCTGAAACTCTTCTAGCAGAAGAAATAGCAACCAAAAACAAAATTTTCCAAGATAATAACTTAATATCTATGGAATGTAGAGGTTCAAACGGAACCCCTTGAAGAACTGAAAGAACTAGATTTAGACTCCAGGGAGTAGTCAAAGGTCTGTAAACAGGCTTGATCCTAACCAGAGCCTGAACAAATGCTTGAACATCTGGCACAGCTGCCAGTCGTTTGTGTAGTAAGACAGATAAAGCAGAAATCTGTCCCTTTAGAGAACTCGCAGATAATCCTTTATCCAAACCTTCTTGCAGAAAGGAAAGAATCTTAGGAATTTTTATCTTATTCCATGGGAATCCCTTGGATTCACACCAACAGATATATCTTTTCCATATTTTATGGTAAATCTTTCTAGTTACCGGTTTTCTGGCCTGAACCAGAGTATCTATCACAGAATCTGAAAACCCACGCTTTGATAGAATCAAGCGTTCAATCTCCAAGCCGTCAGCTGGAGGGAGACCAGATTTGGATGTTCGAATGGACCCTGAACAAGAAGGTCCTGTCTCAAAGGTAGCTTCCATGGTGGAACCTATGACATATTCACCAGGTCTGCATACCAAGTCCTGCGTGGCCATGCAGGAGCTATCAAGATCACCGAGGCCCTCTCCTGTTTGATCCTGGCTACCAGCCTGGGAATGAGAGGAAACGGTGGAAACACATAAGCTAGGTTGAAGGTCCAAGGTGCTACTAGTGCATCCACTAGAGTCGCCTTGGGATCCCTGGATCTGGACCCGTAGCAAGGAACCTTGAAGTTCTGACGAGACGCCATCAGATCCATGTCTGGAATGCCCCATAATTGAGTCAACTAGGCAAAGATCTCCGGGTGGAGTTCCCACTCCCCCGGATGGAAAGTCTGACGACTCAGATAATCCGCTTCCCAGTTTTCCACACCTGGGATGTGGATCGCAGATAGATGGCAGGAGTGATCCTCCACCCATTGTATTATTTTGGTCACTTCTTTCATCGCTAGGGAACTCCTTGTTCCCCCCTGATGATTGATATACGCAACAGTCGTCATGTTGTCTGATTGGAATCTTATGAATCTGGCCTTTGCAAGCTGAGGCCAAGCCCTGAGAGCATTAAATATCGCTCTTAGTTCCAAAATGTTTATCGGGAGAAGAGACTCTTCCCGAGACCATAGTTCCTGAGCTTTCAGGGATTCCCAGACCGCGCCCCAGCCCACTATACTGGCGTCGGTCGTGACAATGACCCACTCTGGTCTGCGGAAGCTCATTCCCTGGGATAGATGGTCCAGGGTCAGCCACCAACGGAGTGAATCTCTGGTCTTCTGATCTACTTGAATCACTGGAGACAAGTCTGTATAGTCCCCATTCCACTGTTTGAGCATGCACAGTTGTAATGGTCTTAGATGAATTCGTGCAAAAGGAACTATGTCCATTGCTGCAACCATCAACCCTACTACTTCCATGCACTGAGCTATGGAAGGACGTGGAACAGAGTGAAGAACTTGACAAGTGCTTAGAAGATTTGACTTTCTGACATCTGTCAGAAAAATCTTCATTTCTAAGGAATCTATTATTGTTCCCAAGAAGGGAACTCTTGTTGACGGAGACAGATAACTCTTTTCTATGTTCACCTTCCATCCGTGAGATCTGAGAAAGTCCAGAACGATGTCTGTATGAGCCTTTGCTTTTGAAAGGGACGACGCCTGTATTAGAATGTCGTCCAAGTACGGTACTACTGCAATGCCCCTCGGTCTTAGAACCGCTAGAAGGGACCCGAGTACCTTTGTGAAAATCCTTGGAGCAGTGGCTAACCCGAGGGGAGGGCCACAAACTGGTAATGTTTGTCCAGAAAGGCGAACCTTAGGAACTGATGATGTTCTTTGTGGATAGGAATATGTAGGTACGCATCCTTTAGATCCACGGTAGTCATAAATTGCCCTTCCTGGATAGTGGGTAGAATCGTTCAAATGGTTTCCTGAGAAATGAGGTACCCTGAGAAATTTGTTTAGGATCTTTAAATCCAGAATTGGTCTGAAGGTTCCCTCTTTTTTGGGAACTACGAACAGATCTGAGTAAAATCCCATTCCTTGTTCCGTCATTGAAACAGGGTGTATCACTCCCATCTTTAACAAGTCTTCTACACAATGTAAGAACGCCTGTCTCTTTATTTGGTTTAAGGATAAGTGAGACATGTGGAACCTTCCCCTTGGGGGTAGTTCCTTGAATTCCAGAAGTTAACCCTGAGAAACTATTTCTAGTGCCCAGGGATCCTGAACATCTCTTGCCCAAGCCTGAGCAAAGAGAGAGAGTCTGCCCCCTACTAGATCCGGTCCCGGATGGGGGGCTTCTCCTTCATGCTGTTATGTTAGCAGCAGCAGGCTTCTTGGCCTGCTTACCCTTGTTCCAGCCTTGCATAGGTTTCCAGGCTGGTTTGGGCTGTGAGGCATTACTCTCTTGCTTAGAGGATGCAGAATTAGAGGCCGGTCCATTCCTGAAATTGCGAAAGGAACGAAAATTAGACTTATTCTTGGCCTTGAAAGGCCTATCTTGTGGAAGGGTGTGGCCCTTTCCCCCAGTGATGTCTGAGATAATCTCTTTCAATTCTGGCCCAAAGAGAGTTTTACCTTTGAAAGGGATGTTAAGCAATTTTGTCTTGGATGATACATCCGCTGACCAAGACTTTAGCCAAAGCGCTCTGCGCGCCACAATTGCAAACCCTGAATTTTTCGCCGCTAATCTAGCTAATTGCAAAGCGGCATCTAAAATAAAAGTTAGCCAACTTAAGTGCGTGAACTCTGTCCATAACCTCCTCATACGGAGTCTCTCTACTGAGCGACTTTTCTAGTTCCTCGAACCAGAACCACGCTGCTGTAGTGACAGGAACAATGCACGAAATGGGTTGTAGAAGGTAACCCTGCTGTACAAAAATCTTTTTAAGCAAACCTTCCAATTTTTTATCCATAGGATCTTTGAAAGCACAACTATCCTCGATAGGGATAGTAGTTCGCTTGTTTAGAGTAGAAACTGCCCCCTCGACCTTAGGGACTGTCTGCCATAAGTCCTTTCTGGGGTCGACCATAGGAAATAATTTCTTAAATATAGGGGGGGGGAACAAAAGGTATGCCGGGCTTCTCCCACTCCTAATTCACTATGTCCGCCACCCGCTTGGGTATAGGAAAAGCGTCGGGGTGCACCGGAACCTCTAGAAACTTGTCCATCTTGCATAATTTCTCTGGAATGACCAAGTTGTCACAATCATCCAGAGTAGATAACACCTCCTTAAGCAGTGCGCGGAGATGTTCTAATTTAAATTTAAATGTCACAACATCAGGTTCAGCTTGTTGAGAAATTTTTCCTGAATCTGAAATTTCCCCATCTGACAAAACCTCCCTCATGGCCACTTCAGATTGGTGTGAGGGTATGACAGAACAATTATCATCAGTGCCCTCCTGCTCTTCAGTGTTTAAAACAGAGCAATCGCGCTTTCTCTGATATGCAGGCATTTTGGATAAAATATTTGCTATGGAGTTATCCATTACAGCCGTCAATTGTTGCATGGTAATAAGCATTGGCGCGCTAGATGTACTAGGGGCCTCCTGTGTGGGCAAAACTGGTGTAGACACAGTAGGAGATGATGTAGTATCATGTCTACTCCCCTCACCTGAGGAATCATCTTGGGCAATTTCATTATCTGTGGCAGTACTGTCCTTACTTTGTTTGAACGCTATGGCACAATTATCACACAATTTTGAATGGGGAGACACATTGGCTTTCATACATATAGAACATAGCTTATCCGAAGGCACAGACATGTTAAACAGGCTTAAACTTGTCAATAAAGCACAAAAAACGTTTTAAAACAAAACCGTTACTGTCTCTTTAAATTTTAAACAGAGCACACTTTATTACTGAATATGTGAAAAAGTATGAAGGAATTGTTCAAAATTTACCAACATTTCACCACAGTGTCTTAAAGCATTAAAAGTATTGCATACCAATTTTCAGAGCTTTAACCCTTAAAATAACGGAACCGGAGCCGTTTACAAATTTAACCCCTATACAGTCCCAGCTACAGCCTTTGCTGTGACTTTACCAAGCCCAGAGGGGAATACGATACCAAATGACGCCTTCTAGAAACTTTTCCAACTACTTTCAGGTCCTCACACATGCATCTGCATGTCTTGCTCTCAAAAACAACTGCGCAGTAATGGCGCGAAAATGAGGCTCATCCTACAACTGGGAAGGCCCTCCCTGACTGGAAAAGGTGTCTAACATAGTGCCTGACGTTAAAAAACGTTACCCAAGTTTATAAGTGTGAATTATCAGCATAAACATGTATAAAATGTCCAAATAAAGCAATCGATTTAGCCCATAAAAGTGTCTACCAGTTTTATAGCCCATATTAAGCCCTTTATTCTGTTTGAAACTAAGAAAATGGCTTACCGGTCCCCATGAGGGGAAATGACAGCCTTCCAGCATTACATAGTCTTGTTAGAAATATGGCTAGTCATACCTTAAGCAGAAAAGTCTGCTAACTGTTTCCCCCAACTGAAGTTACTTCATCTCAACAGTCCTATGTGGAAACAGCAATCGATTTTAGTTACTGTCTGCTAAAATCATCTTCCTCTCACAAACAGAAATCTTCATCCTTTTCTGTTTCAGAGTAAATAGTACATACCAGCACTGTTTTAAAATAACAAACTCTTGAGAGTAGAATAAAAAAACTACAACTAAACACCACATACTCTTAACCATCTCCGTGGAGATGTTGCCTGTGCAACGGCAAAGAGAATGACTGAGGTGGGCGGAGCCTAGGAGGGACTATATGGCCAGCTTTGCTGGGACTCTTTGCCATTTCCTGTTGGGGAAGAGATATTCCCACAAGTAAGGATGACGCCGTGGACCGGACACACCAATGTTGGAGAAAACACCTTCCTTAAAGTGACAGGGCAGGCCGTGGACTGGATACACCACAAGAGAAAGAAATTTATCAGGTAAGCATAAATTTTGTTTTCTCTTGTAAGGTGTATCCAGTCCACGGGTTCATCCATTACTTGTGGGATACCAATACCAAAGCTTTAGGACACCGATGAAGGGAGGGACAAGGCAGGAACTTAAACGGAAGGCACCACTGCCTGCAAGACCTTTCTCCCAAAAATAGCCTCAGAGGAAGCAAAAGTATCAAATTTGTAGAATTTAGAAAAAGTATGAAGTGAAGACCAAGTCGCCGCCTTAAAAATCTGTTCAACAGAGGCCTCATTTTTAAAAGCCCATGTGGAAGCTACCGCTCTAGTGGAATGAGCTGTAATTCTTTCAGGAGGCTGCTGGCCAGCAGTCTCATAAGCTAAACGGATTATGCTTCTCAGTCAAAAGGAAAGAGAAGATGCCGAAGCCTTTAGGCCTCTCCTCTGTTCAGAGTAGACAAAAAACAATGCAGATGTTTGACGAAAATCCTTAGTAGCTTGTAAATAAAACTTTAAAGTACAAACCACGTCAAGATTGTGTAATAGACGTTCCTTCTTTGAAGAAGGATTAGGACACAGTGACGGAAAAAACAATCTCCTGATTGATATTCTTATTAGATACCACCTTAGGAAGAAACCCAGGTTTGGTACGCAAAACTACCTTAACTGCATGGAAGATCAGATAAGGGGAATCACACTGTAAGGCAGATAACTCTGAAACTCTTCGAGCCGAAGAGATAGCTACCAAAAACAGAACTTTCCAAGATAAAAGCTTGATATCTATGGAATGCAGAGGTTCAAACGGAACCCCTTGAAGAACTTTAAGAACTAAATTTAAACTAAATGGCGGAGCAACAGGTTTAAACACAGGCTTAATTCTAACTAAAGCCTGACAAAACGCCTGAACGTCTGGAACATCTGCCAGACGCTTGTGCAGACAGACAGAGCAGAAATCTGTCCCTTTAAGGAACTAGCTGACAATCCCTTCTCCAATCCTTCTTGGAGAAAGGATAATATCCTAGGAATCCTGACTTTACTCCATGAGTAACCCTTGGATTCACACCAATGAAGATATATACACCATATCTTATGATAGATTTTCCTGGTGACAGGCTTTCGAGCCTGAATTAAGGCATCAATGACCGACTCGGAGAAACCACGTTTTGATAAAATCAAGCGTTCAATCTCCAAGTAGTCAGCTGCAGAGAAATTAGATTTGGATGTTTGAATGGACCTTAGATTAGAAGGTCCTGTCTCAGCGGCAGAATCCATGGTGGAAGGGATGACATGTCCACCAGATCTGCATGCCAAGTCCTGCGTGGCCACGCAGGTGCTATCAAAATCACTGAAGCTCTCTCCTGCTTGATCTTGGCAATCAGACGAGGGAGGAGAGGAAATGGTGGGAACACATAAGCCAGGCTGAAGGACCATGGCACTGCTAGAGCATCTATCAGCGCTGCCTGGGGATCCCTTGACCTGGACCCGTAACAAGGAAGCTTGGCGTTCTGACGAGACGCCATCAGATCCAGTTCTGGTTTGCGCCATAGTTGAATCAGCTGGGCAAATACCTGCGGATGGAGCTCCCACTCCTCCGGATGAAAAGTCTGCCGACTTAGAAAATCCACCTCCCAGTTCTCTAGTCCTGGGATATGGATAGCTGAAAGATGGCAAGAGTGAATCTCTGCCCATAGAATTATCTTTGAAACCTCAATCATTGCCAGGGGGCTTCTTGTTCCACCCTGATGGTTGATATAGGCTACTGTCGTGATATTGTCCGACTGAAATCTGATGAACCTGACCGCAGCTAATTGAGGCCAAGCCTGAAGAGCATTGAATATCGCTCTCAGTTCCAGAATGTTTATCGGAAGGAGGGCTTCCTCCTGAGTCCACGAACCTTGAGCCTTCAGGGAGTTCCAGACTGTGCCCCAGCCCAGAAGGCTGGCATCTGTCGTCACTATAGTCCACTCTGGCCTGCGGAAACTCATTCCCCTGGACAGATGGACCCGAGTTAACCACCAGAGAAGAGAATCCCTGGTCTCTTGATCCAGATTTAGCAGAGGGGACAAATCTGTGTAGTCCCCATTCCACTGATTGAGCATGCAAAGTTGCAGTGGTCTGAGATCTAGGCAGGCAAACGGAACTATGTCCATTGCCTCTATCATTAGGCCGATTACTTCCATACACTGAGCCACTGACAGCCGAGAAGTGGAATGAAGAGCACGGCAGGAAGTTAGAAGCTTTGATAACCTGACCTCTGTCAGAAAAATTTTCATTTCTACTGAATCTATCAGTGTTCCTAGGAAGGAAACTCTTGTGAGAGGGGAGAGAGAACTCTTTTCTTCGTTCACCTTCCACCCGTGAGACCTCAGAAAGGCCAGAACAATGTCCGTATGGGACTTGGCGATTTGAAAAGTCGACACCTGTATCAGAATGTCGTCTAGGTAAGGAGCCACCGCTATGCCCCGTGGCCTTAGAACCGCCAGTAGGGACCCTAGAACCTTCGTAAAGATTCTTGGTGCCGTAGCTAACCCGAAGGGAAGAGCCACCAACTGGTAATGCCTGTCTAAGAAGGCGAACTTGAGGAACTGATGATGATTTCTGTGAATCGGAATGTGGAGATAAGCATCCTTTAAGTCCACAGTAGTCATATATTGACCCTCCTGGATCATAGGGAGGATGGTTCGGATAGTCTCCATCTTGAAGGATGGGACCCTGAGAAATTTGCTTAGGATCTTGAGATCCAAGATTGGTCTGAAAGTTCCCTCTTTTTTGGGAACTATAAACAGATTTGAATAGAAGCCCTGCCCCTGTTCCTCCCTTGGAACTGGGTGGATCACTCACATAATCAGTAGGTCTTGAACACAACGTAAGAATGCCTCTCTCTTTATCTGGTTTACAGATAATTGTGAGAGATGAAATCTCCCCTTTGGAGATGAAGCTTTGAAGTCCAGAAGATATCCCTGGGAAACAATCTCTAATGCCCAGGGATCCTGGACGTCTCTTGCCCAAGCCTGGGCGAAGAGAGAAAGTCTGCCCCCTACTAGATCCGGTCCTGGATCGGGGGCTACTCCTTCATGCTGTCTTAGAGGCGGCAGCAGGTTTTTTGGCCTGCTTCCCCTTGTTCCAAGCCTGATTTGGACTGGGCGAAATTTCCCACTTGTTTTGCATTAGAGGAAGCTGAAGCTGCGCCACTTTTGAAGTTTCGAAATGAAAGAAAATTATTCTGTTTGGTCCATAATTTATTGGACCTATCCTGAGGAAGGGCGTGACCTTTTCCTCCAGTAATATCAGAAATGATCTCCTTCAGGCCCGGCCTGAAAAGGGTCTGTCCTTTGAAGGGGATGTTAAGAAGCTTAGACTTTGAAGTAACGTCTGCTGACCAGGACTTAAGCCATAGCGCCCTGCGCGCCAGAATGGCAAAACCTGAATTCTTAGCCGTTAGTTTGGTTAGATGAAAAACGGCGTCAGAAATAAAGGAATTAGCTAACTTGAGAGCTTTAATCCTGTCTAAAATATCATCTAACGGGGTCTCCACCTGTAGAGCCTCCTCAAGAGACTCGAACCAAAAAGCCGCTGCAGCAGTAACAATGCATGCAAGAGGCTGGATAATAAAACCTTGATAGATAAAAATTTTCTTAAGGAGACCCTCCAATTTTTTATCCATAGGATCTAAGAAAGCACAACTGTCCTCGACGGGGATAGTTGTACGCTTAGCTAGGGTAGAAACTGCACCCTCCACCTTAGGGACTGTCTGCCACGAGTCCCGTATAGCAACATCTATGGGAAACATCTTTTTAAAAGCAGGAGGGGAAGAGAACGGAACACCTGGTCTATGCCATTCCTTAGTAATAATTTCCGAAAACCTCTTAGGGACTGGAAAGACATCAGTGTAAACAGGCAATGCAAAGTATTTGTCCATTTTACACAATTTCTCTGGAACTACAATGGGGTCACAGTCATCCAGAGTCGCTAAAACCTCCCTGAGCAATAAGCGGAGGTGTTCAAGCTTAAATTTAAAGGCTGTCATTTCAGAATCAGACTGAAGTAACATCTTCCCTGAATCTGAAATCTCACCCTCAGATAGCAACTCCCTTGCCACGGCTTCGGAGCATTGTGAGGGTATATCGGACATAGCTACTAAAGCATCAGAAAGCTCTGTATTTGTTCTTGCCCCAGAGCTGTCTCGCTTTCCCTGTAACCCTGGCACTTTGGACAATACCTCTGTGAGGGTATTAGTCATAACTGCCGCCATGTCTTGTAAGGTAAATGCATTGGACGCGCTAGAGGTACTTTGCGTCACTTGAGCGGGAGTTATAGGTTCTGACACGTGGGGAGAGCTAGATGGCATAACCTCCCTTTTGTCAGTCTGAGAAACCTCTGGTGATAAATCTTTAAATGCCATAATATGGTCTTTATAATTTATAGAAATTTCAGTACATTTGGTACACATTCTAAGAGGGGGTTCCACAATGGCTTCTAAACATATTGAACAAGGAGTTTCCACTATGTCAGACATGTTTAACAGACTAGTAATGAGACCAGCAAGCTTCGAAAACACTTTAATAAATGTGAAACAGCAATTAAACAAAAACGGTACTGTGCCTTTAAGAGAAAAAAACTATCACATAAACTGCAAAACAGTGTTAAAAAGTAGTAAATTCTTCGAAATTTTTACAGTGTGTATAAGGGACTAAAGCAGCATTGCACCCACTTGCAAATGGATGATTAACCCTTTAGGCCCCAAACCGGATTTGAAAAACGTTAAAAAAATTAATAAACAGTTAAACACCTTGCCACAGCTCTGCTGTGGCTCCTACCTGCCCTCAAATACGATTTAGGGAAGAAATAAGCCCTCTATAGTGGTCCTCAGATGCTAGAGGACTCCTTTAGGGAAGCTGGATGTCTCAGTCTGAATAAGAACTGCGCATCTAGAGCGCGAAAATAGGCCCCTCCCACCATGCACTCTATGTCAGAGGGCCTTAAGAAAATACTCCTAGGAGTATCTGACTAGCCATGTGGAAACTAGGTCCCAAAAAACGATTTATCAACCTCAGAGAAAAAACGTTCTTTCTATATAACATGTAAACGTTTTGTCACTAAGAAATATGAGTATTAACATGAATATTACCCTTTTTTGTAAGCATGATCCCAGTCGTTGTTAAATCACTGCATCAGGCTTACCTCAATTATACAAGGCTCTGTCAGCATTTTCTAGATCTTATCTCTCTAGAAATAAATATACTGAACATACCTCAAGGCAGGTAATCTGCAAACCGTTCCCCCAACTGAAGTCTTTCCCATACTCTTCAGTTATGTGTGAGAACAGCAATGGACCTTAGTTACAAATCACTAAGATCATCAACCTCCAGGCAGATTCTTCTTCTAATTTCTGCCTGCGAGTACAACAGTACGACGCCGGTACCGTTTAAAAATAACAAACTCTTGATTGAAGGTAAAAACTACACCACATATCTCTTGATACTTCCTATCTTGTCGAGAGTTGCAAGAGAATGACTGGGAGTGGCAGTTAGGGGAGGAGCTATATAGACAGCTCTGCTGTTGGTGTCCTCTTGCAACTTCCTGTTGGGAAGGAGAATATCCCACAAGTAATGGATGAACCCGTGGACTGGATACACCTTACAAGAGAAAGAGGCATTTTAGTGCAACCACTAATCAGCAGCTCCTCCCAATAATGCATTGCTGCTCCTGAACCTACCTAGATATGCTTTTCAACATAGGATACAAAGAGAATTAAGCAATTTAGATAATAGAAGCCAATTTGTAAATTGTTTAAAAGCACATGTTCTGTCTGAATCATGGAAGATACATTTTGGGTTTCATGTCCCTTTAACATGTTCCCCCATAGACTTCAATGGAGCAAGAAAAGTGGAAAAACACCCTACTCGCGCGCAAACCCGATCACATTTTCTCAAGTGTTCTAACTCGATGGGAAAAATATTTCACATTCCAATGTTCTTTACATAGCAGAATATGTTCTATTTATTCATAAATATATATATATATATATATATATATATATATATATATATATATATATATATATATATATAGGAATATCTATTTATAAATACACATAACATATAAGAACATATTCCCTTATGCGAAGAACTTTGGCATGTGAAATATTTACAGTAAATACACAGTTAAACACTTCATTAAATATGAATATTGCATAAATATGCTTTTTCGTGTTTTAATCTACTTAACTGTAAAGGGCTCCAATGCACATGTATTTATATGTGTATATATGTCTGCAAATACATATATACACATATAAATACATATGTACACACACACATATATATATATACACACATAAATACATATATACACATATAAATACATATGTACACACACACACACATATATATATATATATACACACATAAATACATATGTACACACACACACATATATATACACACATAAATACATACATAACATAATTTATGTAAGAACTTACCTGATAAATTCATTTCTTTCATATTAGCAAGAGTCCATGAGCTAGTGACGTATGGGATATACATTCCTACCAGGAGGGGCAAAGTTTCCCAAACCTCAAAATGCCTATAAATACACCCCTCACCACACCCACAAATCAGTTTAACGAATAGCCAAGAAGTGGGATGATAAGAAAAAAGTGCGAAAGCATAAAAAAATAAGGAATTGGAATAATTGTGCTTTATACAAAAAAATCATAACCACCACAAAAAGGGTGGGCCTCATGGACTCTTGCTAATATGAAAGAAATGAATTTATCAGGTAAGTTCTTACATAAATTATGTTTTCTTTCATGTAATTAGCAAGAGTCCATGAGCTAGTGACGTATGGGATAATGACTACCCAAGATGTGGATCTTCCACGCAAGAGTCACTAGAGAGGGAGGGATAAAATAAAGTCAGCCAATTCCGCTGAAAATAATCCACACCCAAAATAAAGTTTAAATCTTATAATGAAAAAAACTGAAATTATAAGCAGAAGAATCAAACTGAAACAGCTGCCTGAGGTACTTTTCTACCAAAAACTGCTTCAGAAGAAGAAAACACATCAAAATGGTAGAATTTAGTAAAAGTATGCAAAGAAGACCAAGTTGCTGCTTTGCAAATCTGATCAACCGAAGCTTCATTCCTAAACGCCCAGGAAGTAGAAACTGACCTTGTAGAATGAGCTGTAATCCTTTGAGGCGGAGTTTTACCCGACTCGACATAAGCATGATGAATTAAAGATTTCAACCAAGATGCCAAAGAAATGGCAGAGGCCTTCTGACCTTTCCTAGAACCGGAAAAGATAACAAATAGACTAGAAGTCTTTCGGAAATTCTTAGTAGCTTCAACATAATATTTCAAAGCTCTAACTACATCCAAAGAATGCAATGATTTCTCCTTAGAATTCTTAGGATTAGGACATAATGAAGGAACCACAATTTCTCTACTAATGTTGTTAGAATTCACAACCTTAGGTAAAAATTTAAAAGAAGTTCGCAACACCGCCTTATCCTGGTGAAAAATCAGAAAAGGAGACTAACAAGAAAGAGCAGATAATTCAGAAACTCTTCTGGCAGAAGAGATGGCCAAAAGGAACAAAACTTTCCAAGAAAGTAATTTAATGTCCAATGAATGCATAGGTTCAAAAGGAGGAGCTTGAAGAGCCCCCAGAACCAAATTCAAACTCCAAGGAGGAGAAATTGACTTAATGACAGGTTTTATACGAACCAAATCTTGTACAAAACAATGAATATCAGGAAGATTAGCAATCTTTCTGTGAAAAAGAACAGAAAGAGCAGAGATTTGTCCTTTCAAAGAACTTGCAGACAAACCTTTATCCAAACCATCCTGAAGAAACTGTAAAATTCTCGGAATTCTAAAAGAATGCCAGGAAAAAAGATGAGAAAGACACCAAGAAATATAAGTCTTCCAGACTCTATAATATATCTCCCTACATACGGATTTACGAGCCTGTAACATAGTATTAATCACAGAGTCAGAGAAACCTCTTTGACTAAGAATCAAGCGTTCAATCTCCATACCTTTAAATTTAAGGATTTGAGATCCTGATGGAAAAAAGGACCTTGCGACAGAAGGTCTGGTCTTAACGGAAGAGTCCACGGTTGGCAAGAGGCCATCCGGACAAGATCCGCATACCAAAACCTGTGAGGCCATGCTGGAGCTACCAGCAGAACAAACAAGCATTCCTTCAGAATCTTGGAGATTACTCTTGGAAGAAGAACTAGAGGCGGAAAGATATAGGCAGGATGATACTTCCGCTTGAGGATCCCTGGATCTGGACAGATACCTGGGAAGTTTCTTGATTAGATGAGAGGCCATCAGATCTATTTCTGGAAGTCCCCACATTTGAACAATCTGAAGAAATACCTCTGGGTGAAGAGACCATTCGCCCGGATGTAACGTTTGGCGACAGAGATAATCCGCTTCCCAATTGTCTATACCTGGGATATGAACCGCAGAAACTAGACAGGAGCTGGATTCCGCCCATACCAGAATTCGAGATACTTCTTTCATAGCCAGAGGACTGTGAGTCCCTCCTTGATGATTGATGTATGCCACAGTTGTGACATTGTCTGTCTGAAAACAAATGAACGATTCTCTCTTTAGAAGGGGCCATGACTGAAGAGCTCTGAAAATTGCACAGAGTTCCAAAATATTGATCGGTAATCTCACCTCCTGAGATTCCCAAACCCCTTGTGCTGTCAGAGACCCCCACACAGCTCCCCAACCTGTAAGACTTGCATCTGTTGAAATTACAGTCCAGGTCGGAAGAACAAAAGAAGCCCCCTGAACTAAACGATGGTGATCTGTCCACCACGTCAGAGAGTGTCGTACAATCGGTTTTAAAGATATTAATTGAGATATCTTTGTGTAATCCCTGCACCACTGGTTCAGCATACAGAGCTGAAGAGGTTGCATGTGAAAACGAGCAAAGGGGATCGCGTCCGATGCAGCAGTCATAAGACCTAGAATTTCCATGCATAAGGCTACCGAAGGGAATGATTGTGACTGAAGGTTTCGACAAGCTGATATCAATTTCAGACGTCTCTTGTCTGTCAAAGACAGAGTCATGGACACTGAATCTATCTGGAAACCTAAAAAGGTTACCTTTGTCTGAGGAATCAATGAACTTTTTGGTAAATTGATCCTCCAACCATGATCTTGAAGAAACAACACAAGTCGATTAGTATGAGATTCTGCTAAATGTGAAGACTGAGCAAGTACCAAGATATCGTCCAAATAAGGAAATACCACAATACCCTGTTCTCTGATTACAGACAGAAGGGCACCGAGAACCTTTGTAAAAATTCTTGGAGCTGTTGCTAGGACAAACGGTAGAGCCACAAACTGGTAATGCTTGTCTAGGAAAGAGAATCTCAGAAACTGATAGTGATCTGGATGAATCGGAATATGCAGATATGCATCCTGTAAATCTATTGTGGACATATAATGCCCTTGCTGAACAAAAGGCAGGATAGTCCTTACAGTTACCATTTTGAATGTTGGTATCCTTACATAACGATTCAATATTTTTAGATCCAGAACTGGTCTGAAGGAATTCTCCTTCTTTGGTACAATGAAGAGATTTGAATAAAACCCCAGCCCCTGTTCCAGAACTGGAACTGGCATAATTACTCCAGCCAACTCTAGATCTGAAGCTCAGAAATGCTCGAGCCTTCGCTGGGTTTACTGGGACACGGGAAAGAAAAAATCTCTTTGCAGGAGGCCTTATCTTGAAGCCAATTCTGTACCCTTCTGAAACAATGTTCTGAATCCAAAGATTGTGAATGGAATTGATCCAAATTTCTTTGAAAAAACGTAATCTGCCCCCTACCAGCTGAGCTGGAATGAGGGCCGCACCTTCATGTGGACTTAGGAGCTGGCTTTGGTTTTCTAAAAGGCTTGGATTTATTCCAGACTGGAGATGGTTTCCAAACTGATACCGCTCCTGAGGATGAAGGATCAGGCTTTTGTTCCTTATTGTGACGAAAGGAACGAAAACGATTATGAGACCTAAATTTACCTTTAGATTTTTTATCCTGTGGTAAAAAAGTTCCTTTCCCTCCAGTAACAGTTGAGATAATAGAATCCAACTGAGAACCAAATAATTTATTACCCTGGAAAGAAAGGGAAAGCAAAGTAGACTTAGAAGACATATCAGCATTCCAAGTTTTAAGCCATAAAGCTCTTCTAGCTAAAATAGCTAGAGACATATACCTGACATCAACTCTAATGATATCAAAGATGGCATCACAAATAAAATTATTAGCATGTTGAAGAAGATTAATAATGCTATGAGAATTATGATCTGTTACTTGTTGCGCTAAAGCTTCTAACCAAAAAGTTGAAGCTGCAGCAACATCCGCTAAAGATATAGCAGGTCTAAGAAGATTACCTGAACACAAGTAAGCTTTTCTTAGAAAGGATTCAATTTTCCTATCTAAAGGATCCTTAAAGGAAGTACTATCTGCCGTAGGAATAGTAGTACGCTTAGCAAGAGTAGAGACAGCCCCATCAACCTTAGGGATTTTGTCCCAAAACTCTAATCTGTCAGATGGCACAGGATATAATTGCTTAAAACGTTTAGAAGGAGTAAATGAATTACCCAAATTATTCCATTCCCTGGAAATTACTTCAGAAATAGCATCAGGGACAGGAAAAACTTCTGGAATAACTACAGGAGATTTAAAAACCTTATTTAAACGTTTAGATTTAGTATCAAGAGGACCAGAATCCTCTATTTCTAATGCAATTAAGACTTCTTTAAGTAAAGAACAAATAAATTCCATTTTAAATAAATATGAAGATTTATCAGCATCAACCTCTGAGACAGAATCCTCTGAACCAGAAGAACCATTATCAGAATCAGAATGATGATGTACATTTAAAAATTCATCTGAAAAATGAGAAGTTTTAAAAGACTTTTTACGTTTACTAGAAGGAGGAATAACAGACATAGCCTTCTTAATGGATTTAGAAACAAAATCTCTTATGTTATCAGGAACACTCTGAGTATTAGATGTTGACGGAACAGCAACAGGTAATGTAACATTACTAAAGGAAATATTATCTGCATTAACAAGTTTGTCATGACAATCAGTACAAACAACAGCTGGAGGAACAGATACCACAAGTTTACAGCACATACACTTAACTTTGGTAGATCCAGCACCAGGCAGCGATTTTCCAGAAGTATCTTCTGACTCAGTGTCAACGTGGGACATCTTGCAATATGTAATAGAAAAAACAACATATAAAGCAAAATTGATCAAATTCCTTAAATGACAGTTTCATTTTACATCTGCATGCCTTGCTCTCCAAAAACAACTGCGCAGTAATGGCGCGAAAATGAGGCTCAGTCTATAACTAGAAAGGCCCCCAGACTAAAAAAGGTGTCCAACACAGTGCCTGCTGTTTTTTAAACGTTCCCCAAGATTATAATGCCAATTATTAGCTAGAATCTGCATAATATGCCCCAATAAAGCAATCGTTTTAGCCCATAAAAATTTCTACCAGTTTTTAAGCCCTTTTTTAAGCCCTTTATTCTTTTATGTTTGACTAAGAAAATGGCTTACCGGTCCCCATGAGGGGAAATGACAGCCTTCCAGCATTACATGGTCTTGTTAGAAATATGGCTAGTCATACCTTAAGCAGAAAAGTCTGCTAACTGTTTCCCCCAACTGAAGTTACTTCATCTCAACAGTCCTGTGTGGAAACAGCAATCGATTTTAGTTACTGTCTGCTAAAATCATCTTCCTCTTACAAACAGAAATCTTCATCCTTTTCAGTTTCAGAGTAAATAGTACATACCAGCACTATTGTAAAATAACAAACACTTGATAGAAGAATAAAAACTACATTTAAACACCAAAAAACTCTTAACCATCTCCGTGGAGATGTTGCCTGTGCAACGGCAAAGAGAATAACTGGGGTGGGCGGAGCCTAGGAGGGATCATGTGACCAGCTTTGCTGGGACTCTTTGCCATTTCCTGTTGGGGAAGAGAATATCCCACAAGTAAGGATGACGCCGTGGACCGGACACACCAATGTTGGAGAAAATGCCAGTGAACAAGCTTCTAGCAACCAGAAGCAATAAATAATGAGACTTAAATAATGTGGAGACAATAGTGACGCCCATATTTTTTTAGCGCCAAAAAAGATGCCCACATTATTTGGCGCCTAAATGCTTTTGGCGCCAAAAATGACGCCACATCCGGAACGCCGACACTTTTGGCGCAAAAAAAACGTCAAAAATGACGCAACTTCCGGCGACACGTATGACGCCGGAAACAGAAAAAAAAAATTTTGCGCCAAAAAAGTCCGCACCAAGAATGACGCAATAAAATGAAGCATTTTCAGCCCCCGCGAGCCTAACAGCCCACAGGGAAAAAAGTCAAATTTTAAGGTAAGAAAAAATTGATTTATTCATATGCATTATCCCAAATATGAAACTGACTGTCTGAAATAAGGAACGTTGAACATCCTGAGTCAAGGCAAATAAATGTTTGAATACATATATTTAGAACTTTATAAAAAAGTGCCCAACCATAGCTTAGAGTGTCACAGAAAATAAGACTTACTTACCCCAGGACACTCATCTACATGTAGTAGAAAGCCAAACCAGTACTGAAACGGGTAGTAGAGGTAATGGTATATATAAGAGTATATCGTCGATCTGAAAAGGGAGGTAAGAGATGAATCTCTACGACCGATAACAGGGAACCTATGAAATAGACCCCGTAGAAGGAGATCATTGAATTCAAATAGGCAATACTCTCCTCACATCCCTCTGACATTCACTGCACGCTGAGAGGAAAACCGGGCTCCAACCTGCTGCGGAGCGCATATCAACGTAGAATCTAGCACAAACTTACTTCACCACCTCCATAGGAGGCAAAGTTTGTAAAACTGATTTGTGGGTGTGGTGAGGGGTGTATTTATAGGCATTTTGAGGTTTGGGAAACTTTGCCCCTCCTGGTAGGAATGTATATCCCATACGTCACTAGCTCATGGACTCTTGCTAATTACATGAAAGAAATATAAATACATATGTACACACACACATATATATATACACACATAAATACATATATACACATATAAATACATATATACACATATAAATACATATGTACACATACACATATATATATATATATATATACATATATACACATACATATACACAGACATGTATGCTTCTCTATGTTAAAGCCCTTTGCAGACCTCATTTTTTTGAGCTCTTATAACTTATTCACGCATTTTTTTCCAATCATTTTAATAGATGGTGTTATTATGAGTTTAACTGTACTTTTTAATGTATTTTTGATGTGTTTAGTGCAACTTTTTATTCTAATGTAACAGTTAACCAGAGCACTGAGGTTGCACTATCCCAATTCAAGTTAAATTCAATTGCGCTCAGGTGTATGCATTAACTTTCAACTTGCAATACATGCGCTACTTCCGATGCATGCAAACACCCGCGATAAACCACTCACACACAACTGTTGGAGCCCCACTTGTAATATGGCCCTGTGTAATTAAAAAACTTTTCAGTAGTCGTGCAATAAATGAACATATCATCCAAACATACATGAACACTAATTGTTTTTCAACCCCGCACCACGGATTTGCTACTTAAAGGGACACTGAACCCACATTTTTTCTTTTGTGATTCAAATAGAGCAGCAATTTTAAGCAACTTTCTAAATTACTCCTATTATCAATTTTTCTTTGTTCTCTTGCTAACTTTATTTGAAAAAGAAGGCATCTAAGCTAAGGAGCCAGTCAATTTTTGGTTCACACGTTGGACAGCACTTGTTTATTGGTGGGTGAATTTATCCACCAATCAGCAAGGACAACCCAGGTTGTTCACCAAAAATGGGCCGGCATCTAAACTTACATTCTTGCTTTCAAATAAAGATACCAAGAGAATGAAGAAAAATTGACAATAGGAGTAAATTAGAAAGTTGCTTAAAATTGCATGCTCTATCTGAATCACGAAAGAAATAAAATTGGGTTCAGTGTCCCTTTAAGTAGACACTGATAGCCACTGTCATTTTGTTACCAAAACTTGCATTGTTGTGCAGTATATTATCTTATGACCTCTGATGATATCTATTAGGGACAGATACAGGTATGGAGCAGGATTAGGTTTGTGCAGTGTGCACTTGCAATACTCAAAAGTGAAAAACCACTGTTTTCAGATTTCATTTATAGGAAATGGGGCCGAACTGTATAATGATTTTGTTTCCCTACATATAATTAAACATTTTATTTTACAATCTAAATATATTTCATTTCCCAATATGCTCTGAGGCACATGTTGGGGTTTTTGTTTTGTTGTTTTTTGGAAGATCCTGTTTTCACAAGGATATTATTACACATAACCACATTTCACAGTAAATAACTAACAGTCTATTTAGAAAAGCTCCTGGACTCAGAATTCTTGGTTGACTCCTATAATCTGGATTGCTGCATTTCATTAAAATATCAACACTTCTATCTGCAAATTTGCACCATCTCAGTCTAGTAAATTTGGATTTTCTAATGAGATGAAGCAGCCAGTCATGGTTTGAGACAAGAGATCAGTGTCAGCTCCTGAAAAATAGGACGCAACCCCCTGGACTCAGAGAGGTACAGAGCAAACTTCATTTAACCCCATGAATGGAGAGTCTAATTAGTTTGATACTGATTCCAATTGCCAGAGAAAGGAATTGTTGGTACACAGGAAACAAATATAATTATGATTTCCACATTGTTTGATTCCTCTTGTCTCCCATCAGATTCCGGCTCATTTCTCTTCTCTCAAGACCGGCTCAGGTTGGACAGATCAGGGGCTGACGCAGCTGTTCTCAGGACGCTCATTTATTAATCGTGGCATCAGAGCATCCTGTTCCCCGCTGCTAACACAACTATTCATACAACAAACAA
The DNA here is from genome assembly GCF_027579735.1 of Bombina bombina. Lineage (NCBI taxonomy): Eukaryota > Metazoa > Chordata > Amphibia > Anura > Bombinatoridae > Bombina > Bombina bombina. Next base: position 1,542,051,731 of record NC_069499.1, read on the forward strand.
GCTCTGTCTCAGAAGTGGGTCAGTTGTGTTAATCCTCAACCAGAGAGGCAGCTAGATAAATGCACCTGACACGACCAGAGGACACAGAGAGATGGAGATAGAATGGGGGAGGGAGAATCAGACAGGCAGAGCAGAAGAGAGAGAACTAGAGGGGAATGAGATGCAGTGAATAAGAGTGAGAGAATGAATGAAAGTCCGAGAGAAAATAAGAGAATGAGAGAAAAAATAGAAAGTTAGAGAGAATGTGATATGAGGGGGAGAATGAATAAGTGAGAGATATGTGGTCATATAAAAGGTGAACTAGAAAGCGAGAGTGAGAGAGAATAAGGAAAAAAGACTTAATGGGTGAGAATGAGAGACTAAAAGAGAGAAAACAAGGAGAGCAATTAAGAGAGCTAGAGAGAGAATGACTGGAACAGAAAAAGAAAGAAAGACAGAAAAGGGGAGAGTTTGAAAGAGAGACAAAGAATGTGAGACAGGGAGAGAGATAAGGATGGAATAAGAGTGAGAAAGAGAAGAAGGAAATTAAAGGGACATAATACTCATATGCTAAATCACTTGAAACTGATGCAGTATAACTGTAAAAAGCTGACAGGAAAATATCACCTGAGCATCTCTATGTAAAAAAGGAAGATATTTTACCTCACAATCTCCTCAGCTCAGCAGAGTAAGTTCTGTGTAAAAAGTTATACTTCACCTGCTCCCAGCTGCAGGTAAAAAAAAAAAAAAAAAATAAAGAAATGAACAGCAGCCAATCAGCATCAGCAGTGCTGAGGTCATGAACTCTTACTGTGATCTTGACTGTCCCTTTAACACAATTAATGGCAGGAAAGCCCTCTAACAAAACGATACAAAAGATAGTTGAACCTAACCTTTAATAAATTTCAAACATGATTTATGCTTATGATGAACTGATGTTAATCTGCACTAGTGAGTTTTAGTGCTGATGCAGCATTATGAGTATTAAAGTTTAAGAAGATTGTTATGTGTCACCATAAATCAGCCAAGTGCTCAAGTGACCAGCACGAAACAGAAAGCACTTTTTATACAAGAAAAACCTTAGCGCATTCTTCAGAGATTGTGACATTCACTTAGCTAAATACAATTTCTCTGCTTAAAGGGACATAATACTCATATGCTAAATCACTTGAAACTGATGCAGTGTAACTGTAAAAAGCTGACAGGAAATATCACCTGAGCATCTCTATGTAAAAAAGGAAGATATTTTACCTCACAATTTCCTCAGCTCAGCAGAATAAGTTCTGTGTAAAAAGTTAAACTTCACCTGCTCCCAGCTGCAGGTAAAAAAAAAAAAAATAAAGAAAGAAATGAACAGCAGCCAATCAGCATCAGCAGTGCTGAGGTCATGAACTCTTACTGTGATCTCATGAGATTTGACTTTAACTCTCATGAGATTTCATAGTAAGCTTCCTTTACCTGATTGGTGAAATAATATGAGAGTTCACGAGGCTCATCCCCTAAGCTGTCCCAGGACAGACACTAAAATTCTGTTTAGAAATCCTTTACAATGGGAGGTGGCTACTGAGGAACTTTTGAGGTAAAATATCTTTCTTTTTTACATAGAGATGTTCAGGAGATATTTTCTAGTCAGCTTTTTACAGCTATGCTGCATCACTTTCAAGTGTTTAAACATTTGGGTATTATGGCCCTTTAAGTGAGAACATGTGAGAGAGAGATACAGAGAGTGAAGGAGAGTTAGAAACTGTGAGAGGTAGTGAAAATGAGAGCGAAGGAGTAAGAGACAGAGAATGTGAGACAGGGAGAGAGAAAAAGAGAAAGATAAGGACGGAATAAGAGTGAGAAAGAGAAGAAGGAAAATAAGTGTTTGAACATGTGAGAGAGAGTGAGAGAGATACAGAGAATGAGGGACAGAAACAGTGAGAGGTAGTAAAATTAAAGAGAGAAGGAGTAAGAGACAGAGAAAGAGTAAGAGATAGAGTCAGAGAAAGTGAGAGTAAGAGAGAAACAATATAAAAGACCATGGGCTAGATTACAAGTTTTGCGTTACGGTGCGGTACGGCTATACCGCTAAAATTTTTTGTCTATTGCGCGTGGAATGGCCAATAACACATATTACAAGTTGCAGCGGTATAGCTATACCGCAAGCATTTTAGCCTGTAATGCAACGTCCATTCCGCAGTAAAAAAAATAACGTTTGAGTGCGGGATTTTCCATAGCACAGTATTACAGGTTGTGCAGTCTGGCTAAAATGCTTGCGTTACAGCCTATACCGACACGATCCATTCCGCAATCTGAGACGAGTAGTTGTGGATTTTGCAAAACAAAAATGTTTCACAAAACTCATAACTAAAATGTTACAAAGTACACTAACACCCATAAACTACCTATTAACCCCTAAACCACCACCCTCATGCATTGCAAATACTTTATTAAAATTATTAACCTCTAATCCGCCCCCCACACACATTGCCAACACTATATAAACCTATTAACCCCTAAACCGCCGGCCCCCCACATCGCCAACACTATAATAAAGTATTAACCCATAAACCTCTAGCCCCCCACATCGCAACTAATAAACTAAACCTATTAACCCCTAAACCGCCGGCCCCCCACAACGCCAACACTATAATAAAGTATTAACCCATAAACCTCTAGCCCCCCACATCGCAACTAATAAACTAAACCTATTAACCCCTAAACTGCCAACCCCCCCCCCCCCACACACACACACACACATCGTAACTAATAAACAAATCCTATTATCCCCTAAACCGCCGTCCGGCCCCCCACATCACAAAAAAACTAAATTAAACTATAAACCCCTAAACCTAACACCCCCTAACTTTAAATTAAAATTACAATATAACTATCTTAAAATAAATATAAACTTAACTGTGAAATAAAAAAAATCCTAAAATTAAAAAATAAATTAACCTAACATAACTATTCTAATAAAATAAACTACCAATTAAAAAAAACATAATTTATGCTTACCTGATAAATTTATTTCTCTTGTGGTGTATCCAGTCCACGGATCATCCATTACTTGTGGGATATTCTCCTTCCCAACAGGAAGTTGCAAGAGGATCACCCACAGCAGAGCTGCTATATAGCTCCTCCCCTAACTGCCATATCCAGTCATTCGACTGAAGACAAGCAGAGAAAGGAGAAACCATAGGGTGCAGTGGTGACTGTAGTTTAAAGTTAAAAAATATCTGCCTTAAAATGACAGGGCGGGCCGTGGACTGGATACACCACAAGAGAAACAAATTTATCAGGTAAGCATAAATTATGTTTTCTCTTGTAAGGTGTATCCAGTCTACGGATCACACATTACTTGTGGGATACCAATACCAAAGCTAAAGTACACGGATGAAGGGAGGGACAAGGCAGGTACTTAAACGGAAGGTTCCACTGCCTGTAAAACCTCTCCCCCAAAAATAGCCTCCGAAGAAGCAAAAGTATCAAATTTATAGAATTTTGAAAAGGTATGAAGCGAAGACCAAGTCGCCGCCTTGCAAATCTGCTCAACAGAAGCCTCATTTTTAAAGGCCCATGTGGAAGCCACAGCTCTAGTAGAATGAGATGTAATCATTTCAGGAGGCTGCTGGCCAGCAGTCTCATAAGCTAAGCGGATTATGCTTCTTAGCCAAAACGACAGATAGGTTGCTGAAGCCTTTTGACCTCTCCTCTGTCCAGAGTAGACAATAAACAAAGCAGATGTTTGACGAAAATCTTTAGTAGCTTGTAAATAATACTTTAAAGCACGAACCACGTCAAGATTGTGTAATAGACGTTCCTTCTTTGAAGAAGGATTAGGACACAATGATGGAACAACAATCTCCTGATTGATATTCTTATTAGATACCACCTTAGGTAAAAACCCAGGTTTGGTATGCAGAACTACCTTATCTGCATGGAAGATCAGATAAGGAGAATCATAATGTAAGGCAGATAACTCGGAAACTCTACGAGCCGAGGAAATAGCTACCAAAAAAAGAACTTTCCAAGATAAAAGTTTGATATCTATGGAATGAAGAGGTTCAAACGGAACCCCTTGAAGAACTTTAAGAACCAAATTTAAGCTCCATGGCGGAGCAACAGGTTTAAACACAGGCTTGATTCTAACTAAAGCCTGACAAAATGCCTGAACGTCTGGAACATCCGCCAGACGTTTGTGCAAAAGAATAGACAGAGCAGAAATCTGTCCCTTTAAGGAACTAGCTGACAATCCTTTTTCCAATCCTTCTTGGAGAAAAGATAATATCTTGGGAATCCTGACCTTACTCCATGAGTAACCCTTGGATTCACACCAATAAAGTTATTTACGCCATATCTTATGATAGATTTTCCTGGTGACAGGCTTTCGCGCCTGAATTAAGGTATCAATGACTGACTCGGAGAAGCCACGCTTTGATAAAATCAAGCGTTCAATCTCCAGGCAGTCAGTCTCAGAGAAATTAGATTTGGATGGTTGAAAGGACCTTGAAGTAGAAGGTCCTGTCTCAGGGGCAGAGTCCATGGTGGAAAGGATGACATGTCCACCAGATCTGCATACCAAGTCCTGCATGGCCACGCAGGCGCCATCAAGATCACCGATGCTCTCTCATGCTTGATTTTGGCAATCAGACGAGGGAGCAGAGGAAACGGTGGAAACACATAAGCCAGGTTGAAAGACCAAGGTGCTGCTAGAGCATCTTTCAGCGTCGCCTTGGGATCCCTGGACCTGGATCCGTAACAAGGAAGTTTGGCGTTCTGGCAAGACGCCATGAGATCCAGTTCTGGTGTGCCCCAACGATGAATCAATTGTGCAAACACCTCCGGATGGAGTTCCCACTCCCCCGGATGAAAAGTCTGACGACTTAGAATATCCTCCTCCCAGTTCTCTACACCTGGGATTATGGATAGCTGATAGGTGGCAAGAGTGAATCTCTGCCCAGCGAATTATCTTTGAGACTTCTAACATCGCTAGGGAACTCCTTGTTCCCCCTTGATGGTTGATGTAAGCCACAGTCGTGATGTTGTCTGACTGAAATCTGATGAACCTCATTGTCGCTAGCTGAGGCCAAGCCTGAAGAGCACTGAATATCGCTCTCAGTTCCAGAATGTTTATTGGAAGGAGTGTCTCCTCCTGAGCCCACGATCCCTGAGCCCTCAGGGAGTTCCAGACTGCCCCCCAGCCTAGAAGGCTGGCATCTGTCGTTACAATTGTCCAATCTGGCCTGCGAAAGGTCATACCTTTGGACAGATGGACCCGAGATAGCCACCAGAGAAGAGAATCCCTGGTCTCTTGATCCAGATTTAGTAGAGGGGACAAATCTGTGTAATCCCCATTCCACTGACTGAGCATGCAGAGTTGCAGTGGTCTGAGATGTAGGCGTGCAAACGGCACTATGTCCATTGCCGCTACCATTAAGCCGATTACTTCCATACACTGAGCCACCGAAGGGCGAGAAGTGGAATAAAGAACACGGCAGGAATTTAGAAGTTTTGATAACCTGGACTCTGTCAGGTAAATCCTCATTTCTACAGAATCTATTAGAGTTCCCAGAAAGGAGACTCTTGTGAGAGGGGATAGAGAACTCTTTTCTTCGTTCACCTTCCACCCATGCGACCTCAGAAATGCCAGAACTATGTCCGTATGAGACTTGGCAATTTGGAAATTTGACGCCTGTATCAGGATGTTGTCTAAATAAGATGCCACTGCTATGCCCCGCGGTCTTAGGACCGCCAGAAGTGACCCCAGAACCTTCGTAAAGATTCTTGGGGCTGTAGCTAATCCAAAGGGAAGAGCTACAAACTGGTAATGCCTGTCTAGGAAGGCAAACCTGAGAAACCGATGATGATCTTTGTGTATCGGAATGTGAAGATAAGCATCCTTTAAATCCATGGTAGTCATATATTGACCCTCCTGGATCATAGGTAGGATGGTACGAATAGTCTCCATCTTGAATGATGGAACTCTGAGAAATTTGTTTAAGATCTTGAGATCTAAAATTGGTCTGAAGGTTCCCTCTTTTTTGGGAACCACAAACAGATTTGAGTAAAATCCCTGTCCCTGTTCCTCCTTTGGAACTGGATGGATCACTCCCATAACTAGGAGGTCTTGAACACAGTGCAAGAATGCCTCTCTCTTTATCTGGTTTGCAGATAATTGTGAAAGGTGAAATCTCCCTTTTGGAGGGGAAGCTTTGAAGTCCAGAAGATATCCCTGGGATATAATTTCCAACGCCCAGGGATCCTGGATATCTCTTGCCCAAGCCTGGGCGAAGAGCGAAAGTCTGCCCCCTACTAGATCCGTTACCGGATAGGGGGCCGATCCTTCATGCTGTCTTAGAGGCAGCAGCAGGCTTTTTGGCCTGCTTACCTTTGTTCCAGGTCTGGTTAGGTCTCCAGACCGACTTGGACTGAGCAAAAGTTCCCTCTTGTTTGCATTAGAGGAAGTTGATGCCGCACTCGCCTTGAAGTTTCGAAAGGCACGAAAATTAGTCTGTTTGGCCCTTGATTTGGACCCATCCTGAGGAAGGGCATGACCTTTTCCTACAGTGATATCAGAAATGATCTACTTCAAACCAGGCCCGAATACGGTTTGCCCCTTGAAGGGAATGTTAAGCAGCTTAGACTTTGAAGTAACGTCAGCTGACCATGATTTAAGCCATAGCGCCCTGCGCGCCTGAATAGCAAAACCAGAATTCTTAGCCGTTAGTTTAGTCAAATGAACAATGGCATCAGAAACAAAAGAATTGGCTAGCTTAAGTGCTCTAAGCTTGTCAAGTATGTCATCCAATGGGGTCTCTACCTGTAAAGCCTCTTCCAGAGACTCAAACCAGAAAGCCGCAGCAGCAGTGACTGGGGCAATGCATGCAAGGGGCTGTAGGATAAAACCTTGTTGAATAAACATTTTCTTAAGGTAACCCTCTAACTTTTTATCCATTGGATCTGAGAAAGCACAACTGTCCTCGACAGGGATAGTAGTACGCTTAGCTAGGGTAGAAACTGCTCCCTCCACCTTAGGGACTGTCTGCCATAAATTCCGTGTGGTGGCATCTATTGGAAACATTTTCTTAAAAATAGGAGGGGAAGAGAACGGCACACCTGGTCTATCCCATTCCTTAGTAATAATTTCTGTAAACCTTTTAGGTATTGGAAAAACATCAGTGCACACCGGCACTGCATAGTATTTATCCAATCTACACAATTTCTCTGGCACTGCAATTGTATCACAGTCATTCAGAGCAGCTAAAACCTCCCTGAGCAATACGCGGAGGTGTTCAAGCTCAAATTTAAATGTAGACATATCAGAATCAGGTTGAATCCTCTTCCCTGAGTCAGAAACATCACCCACAGAAAGAAGCTCTCCTTCCTCAGCTTCTGCATATTGTGAGGGAGTATCAGACATAGCTCTTAAAGCGTCAGTATGCTCTGTATTTCTTCTAACTCCAGAGCTGTCTCGCTTTCCTCTAAACCCAGGTAGTCTGGATAATACAGCTGACAGTGTATTATCCATGACTGCCGCCATGTCTTGTAAAGTAAACGCTATGGTGCACTAGATGTACTTGGCGCCATTAGAGCAGTGGAAAGCCTCAGGAAACTGTTTCTAGGCAAATTTAAGCCAGCCATGTGGAAAAAAACTAGGCCCCAATAAAGTTTTATTACCAAAGCATATATAAAAACGCTTAAACATTTCCAGCAAACGTTTTATATTGCAAATCTATAAGAGTATTACCTCTGAAAGTAAGCATGATACCAGTCGCTATTAAATCACTGTATTCAGGCTTACCTTACATAAATCTGGTATCAGCAGCATTTTCTAGTATTTACATCTCTAGAAAAAATTTTTTAACTGCACATACCTCATAGCAGGATAACCTGCACGCCATTCCCCAGCTGAAGTTACCTCTCTCTTCAGTTATGTGTGAGAACAGCAATGGATCTTAGTTACAACCTGCTAAGATCATAGAGCTCACAGGCAGATTCTTCTTCTATTTTCTGCCTGGGACAAAATAGTACAACTCCGGTAACATTTAAAAATAACAAACTTTTGATTGAAGAAAAAAACAACTACGTTTCACCACTTCTCTCTTACTACCTCCATGCTTGTCGAGAGTTGCAAGAGAATGACTGGATATGGCAGTTAGGGGAGGAGCTATATAGCAGCTCTGCTGTGGGTGATCCTCTTGCAACTTCCTGTTGGGAAGGAGAATATCTCACAAGTAATGGATGATCCGTGGAATGGATACACCTTACAAGAGAAATCCTAAATTACATGATTAAAAAAATCTAACACTACGAAAAAAACAGAATTTATGTTTACCTGATAAATTACTTTCTCCAACGGTGTGTCCGGTCCACGGCGTCATCCTTACTTGTGGGATATTCTCTTCCCCAACAGGAAATGGCAAAGAGCCAGCAAAGCTGGTCACATGATCCCTCCTAGGCTCCGCCTACCCCAGTCATTCGACCGACGTTAAGGAGGAATATTTGCATAGGAGAAACCATATGATACCGTGGTGACTGTAGTTAAAGAAAAAAAAAAATTATCAGACCTGATTAAAAAACCAGGGCGGGCCGTGGACCGGACACACCGTTGGAGAAAGTAATTTATCAGGTAAACATAAATTCTGTTTTCTCCAACATAGGTGTGTCCGGTCCACGGCGTCATCCTTACTTGTGGGAACCAATACCAAAGCTTTAGGACACGGATGAAGGGAGGGAGCAAATCAGGTCACCTAAATGGAAGGCACCACGGCTTGCAAAACCTTTCTCCCAAAAATAGCCTCAGAAGAAGCAAAAGTATCAAACTTGTAAAATTTGGTAAAAGAGTGCAGTGAAGACCAAGTCGCTGCCCTACATATCTGATCAACAGAAGCCTCGTTCTTGAAGGCCCATGTGGAAGCCACAGCCCTAGTGGAAGGAGCTGTGACCCTTTCAGGAGGCTGCCGTCCGGCAGTCTCGTAAGCCAATCTGATGATGCTTTTAATCCAAAAAGAGAGAGAGGTAGAAGTTGCTTTTTGACCTCTCCTTTTACCAGAATAAACAACAAACAAGGAAGATGTTTGTCTAAAATCCTTTGTAGCATCTAAATAGAATTTTAGAGCGCGAACAACATCCAAATTGTGCAACAAACGTTCCTTCTTCGAAACTGGTTTCGGACACAGAGAAGGCACGACTATCTCCTGGTTAATGTTTTTGTTAGAAACAACTTTTGGAAGAAAACCAGGTTAGTACGTAAAACCACCTTATCTGCATGGAACACCAGATAAGGAGGAGAACACTGCAGAGCAGATAATTCTGAAACTCTTCTAGCAGAAGAAATTGCAACCAAAAACAAAACTTTCCAAGATAATAACTTAATATCAACGGAATGTAAGGGTTCAAACGGAACCCCCTGAAGAACTGAAAGAACTAAGTTGAGACTCCAAGGAGGAGTCAAAGGTTTGTAAACAGGCTTGATTCTAACCAGAGCCTGAACAAAGGCTTGAACATCTGGCACAGCTGCCAGCTTTTTGTGAAGTAACACAGACAAGGCAGAAATCTGTCCCATCAAGGAACTTGCAGATAATCCTTTTTCCAATCCTTCTCGAAGGAAGGATAGACTCTTAGGAATCTTAACCTTGTCCCAAGGGAATCCTTTAGATTCACACCAACAGATATATTTTTTCCAAATTTTGTGGTAAATTTTTCTAGTTACAGGCTTTCTGGCCTGAACAAGAGTATCAATAACAGAATCTGAGAACCCTCGCTTTGATAAGATCAAGCGTTCAATCTCCAAGCAGTCAGCTGGAGTGGGACCAGATTCGGATGTTCGAACGGACCTTGAACAAGAAGGTCTCGTCTCAAAGGTAGCTTCCATGGTGGAGCCGATGACATATTCACCAGATCTGCATACCAAGTCCTGCGTGGCCACGCAGGAGCTATCAAGATCACCAACGCCCTCTCCTGATTGATCCTGGCTACCAGCCTGGGGATGAGAGGAAACGGCGGGGAATACATAGGCTAGTTTGAAGGTCCAAGGTGCTACTAGTGCATCTACTAGAGTCGCCTTGGGATCCCTGGATCTGGACCCGTAGCAAGGAACCTTGAAGTTCTGATGAGAGGCCATCAGATCCATGTCTGGAATGCCCCACAGTTGAGTGATTTGGGCAAAGATTTCCGGATGGAGTTCCCACTCCCCCGGATGCAATGTCTGACGACTCAGAAAATCCGCTTCCCAATTTTCCACTCCTGGGATGTGGATTGCAGACAGGTGGCAGGAGCGAGTCTCCGCCCATTGAATGATTCTGGTCACTTCTTCCATCGCCAGGGAACTCCTTGTTCCCCCCTGATGGTTGATGTACGCAACAGTCGTCATGTTGTCTGATTGAAACCGTATGAACTTGGCCCTCGCTAGCTGAGGCCAAGCCTTGAGAGCATTGAATATCGCTCTCAGTTCCAGAATATTTATCGGTAGAAGAGATTCTTCCCGAGACCAAAGACCCTGAGCTTTCAGGGATCCCCAGACCGCGCCCCAGCCCATCAGACTGGCGTCGGTCGTGACAATGACCCACTCTGGTCTGCGGGAGGTCACCCCTTGTGACAGGTTGTCCAGGGACAGCCACCAACGGAGTGAGTCTCTGGTCCTCTGATTTACTTGTATCTTCGGAGACAAGTCTGTATAGTCCCCATTCCACTGACTGAGCATACACAGTTGTAATGGTCTTAGATGAATGCGCGCAAAAGGAACTATGTCCATTGCCGCTACCATCAAACCTATCACTTCCATGCACTGCGCTATGGAAGGAAGAGGAACGGAATGAAGTATCCGACAAGAGCTTAGAAGTTTTGTTTTTCTGGTCTCTGTCAGAAAAATCCTCATTTCTAAGGAGTCTATTATTGTTCCCAAGAAGGGAACTCTTGTCGACGGAGATAGAGAACTCTTTTCCACGTTCACTTTCCATCCGTGAGATCTGAGAAAGGCCAGGACTATGTCCGTGTGAGCCTTTGCTTGAGGAAGGGACGACGCTTGAATCAGAATGTCGTCCAAGTAAGGTACTACAGCAATGCCCCTTGGTCTTAGCACCGCCAGAAGGGACCCTAGTACCTTTGAGAAAATCCTTGGAGCAGTGGCTAATCCGAAAGGAAGCGCCACGAACTGGTAATGTTTGTCCAGGAATGCGAACCTTAGGAACCGATGATGTTCCTTGTGGACAGGAATATGTAGATACGCATCCTTTAAATCCACCGTGGTCAAGAATTGACCTTCCTGGATGGAAGGATTGTTCGAATGGTTTCCATTTTGGACGATGGAACCTTGAGAAACTTGTTTAGGATCTTGAGATCTAAGATTGGTCTGAACGTTCCCTCTTTTTTGGGAACTACGAACAGATTGGAGTAGAACCCCATCCCTCGTTCTCTTAATGGAACAGGATGAATCACTTCCAGAAGATAACCTTGGGAGACTATTTCTAGCGCCCAAGGATCCAGAACATCTCTTGCCCAAGCCTGAGTGAAGAGAGAGAGTCTGCCCCCCACCAAATCCGGTCCCGGATCGGGGGCCCCGCATCTCATGCTGTCTTGGGAGCAGTGGCAGGTTTCTTGGCCTGCTTTCCTTTGTTCCAGCCTTGCATAGGTCTCCAGGCTGGATTGGCTTGAGAAGTATTACCCTCCTGCTTAGAGGACGTAGCACTTGGGGCTGGTCCGTTTCTGCGAAAGGGACGAAAATTAGGTTTATTTTTGGCCTTGAAAGACCTATCCTGAGGAAGGGCGTGGCCCTTGCCCCCAGTGATATCAGAGATAATCTCTTTCAAGTCAGTGCCAAACAGTGTTTTCCCCTTGAAAGGAATGTCAAGCAATTTGTTCTTGGAAGACGCATCCGCTGACCAAGATTTTAACCAAAGCGCTCTGCGCGCCACAATAGCAAACCCAGAATTTTTCGCCGCTAACCTAGCCAATTGCAAGGTGGCGTCTAGGGTGAAAGAATTAGCCAATTTAAGAGCACGAATTCTGTCCATAATCTCCTCATAAGAAGAAGAATTACTAATAATCGCCTTTTCTAGCTCATCGAACCAGAAACACGCGGCTGTAGTGACAGGGACAATGCATGCAATTGGTTGTAGAAGGTAACCTTGCTGAACAAACATCTTTTTTAGCAAACCTTCTAATTTTTTATCCATAGGATCTTGGAAAGCACAACTATCTTCTATGGGTATAGTGGCGCGCTTGTTTAGAGTAGAAACCGCCCCCTCGACCTTGGGGACTGTCTGCCATAAGTCCTTTCTGGGGTCGACTATAGGAAACAATTTTTTAAATATGGGGGGAGGTACGAAAGGTATACCGGGCCTGTCCCATTCTTTATTAACAATGTACGCCACCCGCTTGGATATAGGAAAAGCTTCGGGGGGCCCCGGGGCCTCTAGGAACTTGTCCATTTTACATAGTGTTTCTGGAATGAACAGATAATCACAATCATCCAAATTGGATAACACCTCCTTAAGCAGAGCGCGGAGATGTTCCAACTTAAATTTAAAAGTAATCACATCAGGTTCAGCTTGTTGAGAAATCTTTCCTGAATCTGAAATTTCTCCCTCAGACAAAACCTCCCTGGCCCCCTCAGACTGGTGTAGGGGCCCTTCAGAAACAATATCATCAGCGTCCTCATGCTCTTCAGTATTTTCTAAAACAGAGCAGTCGCGCTTTCGCTGATAAGTGGGCATATTGGCTAAAATGTTTTTGATAGAATTATCCATTACAGCCGTTAATTGTTGCATAGTAAGGAGTATTGGCGCGCTAGATGTACTAGGGGCCTCCTGTATGGGCAAGACTGGTGTAGACGAAGGAGGGGATGATGCAGTACCATGCTTACTCCCCTCACTTGAGGAATCATCTTGGGCATCATTTTTACTAAATTTTTTATGACATAAATCACATCTATTTAAATGAGAAGGAACCTTGGCTTCCCCACAGTCAGAACACAATCTATCTGGTAGTTCAGACATGTTAAACAGGCATAAACTTGATAACAAAGCACAAAAAAACGTTTTAAAATAAAACCGTTACTGTCACTTTAAATTTTAAACTGAACACACTTTATTACTGCAATTGCGAAAAAGTATGAAGGAATTGTTCAAAATTCACCAAAATTTCACCACAGTGTCTTAAAGCCTTAAAAGTATTGCACACCAAATTTGGAAGCTTTAACCCTTAAAATAACGGAACCGGAGCCGTTTTTATATTTAACCCCTTTACAGTCCCTGGAATCTGCTTTGCTGAGACCCAACCAAGCCCAAAGGGGAATACGATACCAAATGATGCCTTCAGAAAGACTTTTCTATGTATCAGAGCTCCACACACATGCAGCTGCATGCCATGCTGTTCTCAAAAACAAGTGCGCCATACCGGCGCGAAAATGAGGCTCTGACTATGATTAGGGAAAGCCCCTATAGAATAAAGTGTCTAAAACAGTGCCTGCCGATATTATTTTACAAAAAATACCCAGATTAAATGATTCCTCAAGGCTAAATATGTGTAAATATGATCGATTTAGCCCGGAAAATGTCTACAGTCTTAATAAACCCTTGTGAAGCCCTTATTTACTGTCTGAATAAAAATGGCTTACCGGATCCCATAGGGAAAATGACAGCTTCCAGCATTACATCGTCTTGTTAGAATGTGTCATACCTCAAGCAGCAAAAGACTGCTCACTGTTCCCCCAACTGAAGTTAATTCCTCTCAACAGTCCTGTGTGGAACAGCCATGGATTTTAGTAACGGTTGCTAAAATCATTTTCCTCATACAAACAGAAATCTTCATCTCTTTTCTGTTTCAGAGTAAATAGTACATACCAGCACTATTTTAAAATAAACTCTTGATTGAATAATAAAAACTACAGTTAAACACTAAAAAACTCTAAGCCATCTCCGTGGAGATGTTGCCTGTACAACGGCAAAGAGAATGACTGGGGTAGGCGGAGCCTAGGAGGGATCATGTGACCAGCTTTGCTGGCTCTTTGCCATTTCCTGTTGGGGAAGAGAATATCCCACAAGTAAGGATGACGCCGTGGACCGGACACACCTATGTTGGAGAAATAAAAACCCTAAATTACAAATGTAAATAATCATAATACTACGAAATAAATAAAAAAAATCTAACATTCAACTCTTTTACTGCCCATCAAAACTCTAATCTAAAAAAAAAAAAACACCCCCCAAAATTAACACTAACCCCAGAAAACCTACTCACGGTTCCTTAAGTCCGGACCTCCATCTTCATCCAGGCGGCGAGAAGTCTTCAACCAGACGGCGACATCTTGATCCATCGCGGGGGCATCTTATTTCTTCATCCCGGTGTCGCGGAGCTGTGGAGGCATGGAGCATCTTTCCCGGCGGCATGGACATCCAACGTGGAGGATCCTCTTCATACGGTCACCACCGTATACTAAAGCTTGAATGCAAGGTACCCGTTTAAATATGGGGTACCTTGCATTCCTATTGGTAGACATTTTCAAATCAGCCAACAGGATGGGAGCTACTGAAATCCTATTGGCTGTTGGGGTGGAGTTTTTTTTTAGATTAGGGTTTTGATGGGCAGTAAAAGAGCTGAATGCCTTTTTAAGGGCAGTAAAAGAGCTGAATGCCTTTTTAAGGGCAGTAAAAGAGCTGAATGCCCTTTTAAGAGCAATGCCCATACAAATGCCCATTTAGGTGCAGCAGGTATTTTAAGATTTTTTTAGACTTCGGTTTTTTATTTTGGGGGGTTGGTTGGTTGGGGCGTTTTACTTAGGGGGGACTTTGTCATTTTTTTTAGGTAAAAGAGCTGTTTAACTTAGGGCAATGCCATACAAAAGGCCCTTTTAAGGGCTATTGGTAGTTTGTTAGGATAGGGTTTTTTTATTTTGGGGGGGCTTTTTTATTTTTTATAGGGCTATTAGATTACGTGTAAATTTGATTATCTTGGATAATCAAGTTTATTATTTTTTCTAATCTTAAGAGTTTTTTTATTTTTCGTAATTTTAGTGTTTATTATTTTTTGTAATGTTAGTTTTTCTTATTTTATTCGTAGTGTTAGGATTATTTTATATTGTAATGTTAGGTTTTTTATTTTTCGTTTATTTTATTTATTTAAAATAGTAATGTAAGTTTAATTTATAGTTTAAACTTATTTTTTTTATTTCACAGGCAAGTTTTTATTTATTTAAAGATAGTTATATTGTAAGTTTAATTTAAAGTTAGGGGGTGTTAGGTTAGGGGGTTAATATTTTAATTTAGTGTGTTGCGATGTGGGGGGCCGGCGGTTTAGGGGTTAATAGATTTAGTTTATTTGTACCGATGTGGGGGGGGGGGGGGGGCGGTGGTTTATTAGTAAATTGTTTTATTTAGTGTCGGTGATGTTGGGGGCGGCAGTTTAGGGGTCAATAGCTTTAATTAGTGCCAGCAATGTCGGGGGCGGTGGTTAGGGGGTTAATAGCTTTAATTAGTGTCAGCGATGTTGGGGCATGGCGGTTTAGATGGTAATCATTTTATTTAGTGTCTGCAATGTCAGAGCAGCGGATTAGGGGTGTTTAGACTAGGGGTTTATGTTAGGCCTAAATGTAACTTTCTTTTCCCCATAGACATCAATGGGGTGCGTTACGGCGATTTGCCATTCCGCAATTGCAAGCATTAGTTTTTTTCTAACCCTTTCTCCCCATTGATGTCTATAGGGGAAAGCGTGCACGAGCACGTAAACTCAGCCCTTGGCTTTTGTGCGGTATGGAGCTTAACGCACAGCACAAGGAGGTTTTTCAGTAACTCCTAATGGCAGTGCTATGGAAAGTGTGATACCGCTAACTTTTTAACGTTCTTTACGCACTCGGTGTAGCGCAAAACTCATAATCTAGGTGCATGAGAGAAAAAATGTGCACTAGAGACAGGTATGATAAAAACATGAAGATAACAGATAGGCCCCATTTATCAAATCCCAAGCAGAGAACCTGTCCGTGATATTGGCGAGCCAGCAGCACGAATCTTTAGGCAGCGCTGCACTTTGCTATCTACTGGGTCTGTCAGTCACCCCAAGCAATTACATTTAGGGTGTTTAACTCCACCTAATCTGAGATGGCAGAGAGGTTAAGAAGTGGCGGTTGGATGAGTTCTGCTTCTTAATTTGTGTCAAGCAGGCTTGCATTAATTACATATTAGAGAGTGAGAAACAGAAAGAAAAAGGATATCTTAAGAGAAATAGTTAATAAAAGATAATAAAACTGTGTGATCAGACAGAGAGAAAAGTAAAAGATTCAAACACAGATGGGTAAAGAAGAGCAAAAGAAAGGGAGGTTCAGGGTAATACAGAGAGTAAAACGGATACAAAAGCAGAGGAAGAGACAGAAGTAAAGACAGAGGAGTGGAAGTTTTAATGAAAAATAAAAAAGCTAAAAGATAATTTTAATGGGCATTAGAGTAGATCTCCTAACTGTCAGCACTTAAATCTGAGCTCTGTCATGTGCTTTCCTTCTGAGACAACCATATGTCCTGATTTGCTGAAAATACCTCAGCCCTGCCCATAGATCACCTAGACACACCCACAAAGCACCCAGACACGCCCCCTGACTGCTCAGACACAACCATGATCCCACCCACTGTCCACACATGTCCTCTCCCAACTCGGCCCCACCCACAAAACAATGACTGCCCCCCAACCTCCTGAGTCTCTAATACCTAGCCACAAATGTTTGGAGGTATGCATTAAAGGGAGAAAAAAAACAATGATACAATGTTTTATATAAAGCATATTATTATTGCACTGCTGCTTGAACAGAACTATTTGTTTAACCTCAACAAAGGAAAACAAGCTCTAGACCAGCAAAACACTTCTGAGCGCACCCAACGATTAGAGGCTAGACATGCAGTCCCCGATTGGCTCATGTTCAGCTCCAGTAGTGCACTGTCTTTGTGTTAGTAAAATGTACAGGGTTTTGGAAATCCAGAGCAGTCAATGTTACAACCTTTTTGAGTAGGTTTACCTGGTCTCTTTTGTTTTGGCCAGTCAGATGCAAATAAGCCGTTCACCAATCTGTGTAATTATGTGAAGCATGTAGCAGGGTAAAGCAACTTCTGAATATTTAAAGGGCCATAATACCCAAATGTTTAAACACTTGAAAGTGATGCAGCATAGCTGTAAAAAACTGATAAGAAAATATCACCTGAACATCTCTATGTAAAAAAGAAAGATATTTTACCTCAAAAGTTCCTCAGTAGCCACCTCCCATTGTGAAGGATTTCTAAGCAGCATATTAGTATGTCTGTCCCGGGACAACTGAAAGGATGAGCTTCGTGCACTCTCATATTATTTCACCAATCAGGTAAAGGAAGCTTACTATGAAATCTCATGAGAGTTAAGTCAAATCTCATGAGATCACAGTAAGAGTTCATGACCTCAGCACTGCTGATGCTGATTGGCTGCTGTTCATTTCTTCATTTTTTTAATTTTTTTACCTGCAGCTGGGAGCAGGTGAAATATAACTTTTTACACAGAACTTACTCTGGTGAGCTGAGGAAATTGTGAGGTAAAATATCTTCCTTTTTTACATAGAGATGCTCAGGTGATATTTTCCTGTCAGCTTTTTACAGTTATACTGCATCAGTTTCAAGTGATTTAGCATATGAGTATTATGTCCCTTTAAGTATGCACTCCAGCCCATATGCAGGCAATGAAAAAAAAAAACACACCATTTGCGAGAGTAAATAAACAAAATAAATATTAACTATACCCCACATTTTTTACTATGTAAACAAGTTGGGAGAGATCCAAGTTCATCTACGTTTTTTAATGGACAACGTTACTATTGTTTGTGCTGCTATAAGTTACGATTCGCTTATAAATTCTACAGAAAACATGGCAGGTGTTATATCTGCAGTATTGGGGCTTCTGAAACTAGATGAAAAGTGAAACTACCATTATGATAAAGATGCCAAAATGAAGCCACCATTAAATAAGAATTATTTTTTGTCTCAGCTTTTGCCATTTCATTGATATCTTGTCCCTGATGGTGGATTTAGTTTTCGGTTGAAGGAAGGACAGAGGGAAGAGATGAAAAGACAGTTCAGATAGGATGACAAGTAGACAAAATACAGTAAGATATTAAGTAAACTCATGGTGAGATGAGGATTTGATTGAGAGGATGAGAGTGTCAGATATCAGTAGAAGAGGCAGAGAGACAGGCAGGGAGAGAATGGAAGAGAAAGACCAGAAGTTGGGAAATATTAAACAATTGTGAAAAGAGGGAGAGTTGGAAGAAAATCAGAAGAAAAGAAAAAACTGACTACTCTAAGAGAGGAGGAAATACAAGGACAAAAAGCTGCAGACGATGGGAAAGATAAGACGTAGAGATACAGAAGTATCCTACGGAAATACCAACAGCGCCATCTTCATATGAAGAAACTGATGTAGGAAGTTGCTATTTGCAACCGAATGTTAAGAATCAGCGGTTGTTGCTTCTTAACCTGTCCACAACCTCAGAGGTTGCAGATGCCAAACATGCTGGACTTATTTGGCCGGAATGACTGACAGGCAAAGGGGGGGGGGGGGGGGGTTGTGGCTGCATAAGCGTTTGCTTGTGCAATGTTAAATTCCGACATTGCAGGCCTTAAATATGTGAGTATAGGTTCCTAAATCTAATGACAGTTGCAATTTAACATATTTACATCATACCATGCACAGGTCAGGCAGAGAAAGGTTAAAGGTATAGCCTAGAGAAAAATGGGGCTGTTTCACCCCAATTGCTATTTTATTACAACTTTTTAATATACTCTAATTAAAGTCTTTGTAGCTATTTTACTATGACATTGCCTCATTTTGTTCATCCCCATAAAATACAGAGCTGCTAGTTTAATACTAACAGTATGTAAACAAACAAAGGAACAGTTGTTCTCCAGAAAAATAAGGATAGGGCAATAACTGGAGCATACGTAGATAGGCAAACGCCTGATTGGTTCATTGGCCTAATCATTTGAAGTGACACAGGAACAAGCCACGTGCATGGCCCCATCCAGTTCTTTAGCACACAAGAAGAAAAGAATGTGTCCAAAAATGTTCTTTAAAAACAAACAAAGAACCTTTTTTTTTTTTAAACTAGAATTGTCCTTTAAAACAGAGCAGATTGAGATTTTATCTACAAAGCTCCCAGGGCAATTAAATGTTTGCATCTCAGGTCATTTCTCACAGCAACCAACAGGAAAACGTAACAGGTTCCCCAGGGGGCCACAAGCCCAGAAGTGGGTGTAAACAGTGCAGACATGTACTCACAGCGGTAATTACTGCAGGGACAATCTATTTACCTGACAACCAACACCTAACAGGCAGCAGCTGCCGGAACAGAGGAAAGTAGGACAGCCCGAAAGACGGCAGGATGAGAGAGCGAGAGATCAGAGACACAAGCAAACAAAGGGAGAGGAAAAAGGCAGATTTGGATATTGGAATAAAGATGAATAAATGAAAGAGATGTGGATATCAGCAAATAAAAAAAATTTCAAAGAGCAAAATGCTTAATTAAAGAGCATAGATGGGGAAATAAAGCAAAACTAGACATTTTTTGTAAAGAGAAGGGGAGGGAGGAGAGAGAGGAGGGTGAGATACGTAAGAGAGAGAGCCAAAAAAATATGAATATATAGGAAAACAGAGAAGGGAAATTGTTAAGATGTAATTTGCAAATATTTTATTTTATAAAAGTGTTTTAGATACATATAATTTCATTTCAGCAGAGGTGGTAGTGACAAATACAATAAAAGCATTGAAGGATTTCAGCAAAAGCTTATTCTGATAGGATTACAGAGAGGGTAGGAGAGGGTAATATGAGATTTAGGTAGGGGAGAGGGAGAAAAAACAGAGAGAGAGGCAAGAGGAGGAGGAGAGAGAGGCAAGGGGGGGGGAGACAAGAGGGGGAGAGAGAGAGAGAGAGAGAGAGAGAGACAAGAGGGGGGGAGAGAGAGAGAGAGAGAGAGAGAGAGAGAGAGAGAGAGAGAGAGAGGCAAGAGGAGGAGGAGAGAGAGAGGCAAGGGGGGGGAGAGAGGCAAGGGGGGGAGAGAGGCAAGGGGGGGAGAGAGAGAGAGAGAAAGAGGCAAGAGGGGGAGAGAGAGGCAAGAGGGGGGGGGAGGCAAGAGGGGGAGAGAGAGAGGCAAGAGGGGGAGAGAGAGAGGCAAGAGGGGGAGAGAGAGAGGCAAGAGGGGGAGAGTGAGAGGCAAGAGGGGGAGAGAGAGAGGCAAGAGGGGGAGAGTGAGAGGCAAGAGGGGGAGAGAGAGAGGCAAGAGGGGGAGAGAGAGAGGCAAGAGGGGGAGAGAGAGAGAGAGAGAGAGAGAGAGAGGCAAGAGGGGGAGAGAGAGAGAGGCAAGAGGGGGAGAGAGAGAGGCAAGATGGGGAGAGAGAGAGGCAAGAGGGGGAGAGAGAGAGAGGCAAGAGGGGGGGGGAGAGAGAGAGAGGCAAGAGGGGGAGAGTGAGAGAGAGAGAGAGAGAGAGAGAGAGAGAGAGAGAGAGGCAAGAGGGGGGAGAGAGAGGCAAGAGGGGGGAAAGAGAGGCAAGAGGGGGGGGAGAGAGAGGCAAGAGGGGGAGAGTGAGAGGCAAGAAGGGGAGAGTGAGAGGCAAGAGGGGGAGAGTGAGAGGCAAGAGGGGGAGAGTGAGAGGCAAGAGGGGGAGAGAGAGAGGCAAGAGGGGGAGAGAGAGGCAAGAGGGGGGGGAGAGAGAGGCAAGAGGGGGGGGAGAGAGAGGCAAGAGGGCGAGAGAGAGAGAGAGAGAGAGAGGCAAGAGGGGGAGAGAGAGAGGCAAGAGGGGGAGAGAGAGAGAGGCAAGAGGGGAAGAGAAAGAGGCAAGAGGGGAAGAGAGAGAGACAAGAGGGGAAGAGAGAGAGGCAAGAGGGGAAGAGAAAGAGGCAAGAGGGGAAGAGAGAGAGACAAGAGGGGAAGAGAGAGAGGCAAGAGGGGAAGAGAGAGAGGCAAGAGGGGAAGAGAGAGAGGCAAGAGGGGGAGAGAGAGAGGCAAGAGGGGGAGAGAGAGAGGCAAGAGGGGGAGAGAGAGAGGCAAGAGGGGGAGAGAGAGAGGCAAGAGGGGGAGAGAGAGAGGCAAGAGGGGGAGAGAGAGAGGCAAGAGGGGGAGAGAGAGAGGCAAGAGGGCGAGAGAGAGAGAGAGAGAGGCAAGAGGGGGAGAGAGAGAGGCAAGAGGGGGAGAGAGGAGGAAGAGTAGAAGACAGAGATGAGCGAATGAGAGAGGGGGGGAGAGGAGGAAGAGTAGGAGACAGATGAGTGAATGAGAGAGACAGAAATGGAAAAGACAGCGATGCACAAGTAGGGTTATGAGGATAAGAGTGTATGAGAGCAAGTGAGATAGCAGAGAGGAATATAAATGTGTTTTACAGACAGTAAATGAAGAAGAGGTAAAGAGAGCAAATAGAGAGATTTAACAGGAAACAATGATGAAAAGGGATTGTGTGACAAAAACATAATTAGAGCGAGAGATGAAGAGTAGAAGGGTGAGTGAGAGAGGATGGAGAGAGCTGCAGGGGTGGGTCCTGCGGTACCTTGTTGGGGATGTGTAAACTGTGTGTGGCTTGTAGCAGATCCTCAGTGTCCTGTGCCCCACGGTCTCCACACAAGATTATCTGGAACACAACACAAAATAACTAAACAGGTGTCAGAGTCAGACTATTGGTTCCCCCAGGGACATTGGTCACAAACTACAGCCACTATCACCCATGAATATCCCCTATAGACACCAGAAAAATATAATTTATGTAAGAACTTACCTGATAAATTCATTATTTTCATATTGGCAAGAGTCCATGAGCTAGTGACGTATGGGATATACATTCCTACCAGGAGGGGCAAAGTTTCCCAAACCTTAAAATGCCTATAAATACACCCCCCACCACACCCACAATTCAGTTTAACGAATAGCCAAGAAGTGGGGTGATAAGAAAGGAGTGAAAGCATCAACAAGGAATTGGAATAATTGTGCTTTAGACAAAAAAAATCATAACCACCATAAAAAGGGTGGGCCTCATGGACTCTTGCCAATATGAAAGAAATTAATTTATCAGGTAAGTTCTTACATAAATTATGTTTTCTTTCATGTAATTGGCAAGAGTCCATGAGCTAGTGACGTATGGGATAGCAAATACTCAAGATGTGGAAGAGGGAGGGATAAAAAACACAATTTATGCTTACCTGATAAATTTATTTCTCTTGTGGTGTATCCAGTCCACGGATCATCCATTACTTGTGGGATATTCTCCTTCCCAACAGGAAGTTGCAAGAGGACACCCACAGCAGAGCTGTATATAGCTCCTCCCCTAACTGCCATATCCAGTCATTCGACCGAAACAAGCCGAGAAAGGAGAAACCATAGGGTGCAGTGGTGACTGTTGTTTAATCTAAAATTTTGACCTGCCTTAAAATGACAGGGCAGGCCGTGGACTGGATACATCACAAGAGAAATAAATTTATCAGGTAAGCATAAATTGTGTTTTCTCTTGTAAGGTGTATCCAGTCCACGGATCATCCATTACTTGTGGGATACCAATACCAAAGCTAAAGTACACGGCTGAAGGGAGGGACAAGGCAGGTACTTAAACGGAAGGTACCACTGCCTGTAAAACCTCTCCCCCAAAAATAGCCTCCGAAGAAGCAAAAGTATCAAATTTGTAGAATTTGGAAAAAGTATGAAGCGAAGACCAAGTCGCCGCCTTGCAAATCTGTTCAACAGAATCCTCATTTCTCTTGTAAGGTGTATCCAGTAAACGGATCATCCATTACTTGTGGGATATTCTCATTCCCAACAGGAAGTTGTAAAAGGACGCCCACAGCAGAGCTGTAATATAGCTCCTCCCCTAACTGTCATACCCAGTCATTCTCTTGCAACTCTCAACAAGCAAGGACGTTGTAGGAGAGAGTGGTTAAATATAGCTAGTTTATTTTCTTCAATCAAAAGTTTGTTATTTTTAAATAGTACCGGAGTTGTGCTATTTTATCTCAGGCAGTAAATAGAAGAAGAATCTGCCTGAGGTTTCTATGATCTTAGCAGGTTGTAACTAAGATCCATTGCTGTTCTCACATATGTCTGAGGGGATTACACAGATGAGGTAACTTCAGCAAGAGAATGGCGTGCAGTTTATTCTGCTATCAGGTATGTGCAGTTATAATTTTTTCTAGAGATGGAAAACACTAGAAAATGCTGCTGATACCGGATTAATGTAAGTTAAGCCTGAATACAGTGATTTAATAACGACTGGTATCATGCTTACTCCCAGGGGTAATACCCTTATGATATTGCAATATAAAACGTTTGCTGGCATGTTTAATCGTTTTTATATATGCTTTGGTGATAAAACTTTATTGGGGCCTAGTTTTTTCCACATGGCTGGCTTAAATTTTGACTAGAAACAATTTCCACTGTTGTAGTATAAAAGTTACAGTTGGTGCAGTTAAAATTACAAACTGTGACATCCAGCTTCCCTCAAAGGCCCTCTGAATGCTATAGGACATCTCTTAAGGGCCCAAAGGCTTTCCAAAGTCATTTATTGGGGAAGGTAGGGCCACAGCTTGCTGTGGCAGTTGGTTGTGACTGTTAAAAAACGTCTATTTCGTTTTTCTGATCCGTTTTTTGAACTAAGGGGTTAATCATCCATTTGCAAGTGGGTGCAATGCTCTGTTAGCCTATTATACACACTGTAAAAATTTTGTTTGATTTACTGCATTTTTTCACTGTTTTTCAAATTCTGACAAAATTTGTTTCTCTTAAAGGCACAGTACCGTTTTTTATATTTGCTTGTTAACTTGATTTAAAGTGTTTTCTAAGCTTGCTAGTCTCATTGCTATTCTGTATAAACATGTCTGACATAGAAGAAACTCCTTGTTTATTATGTTTAAAAGCCATGGTGGAACCCCCTCTTAGAATGTGTACCAAATGTACTGATTTCATTTTATGCAATAAAGATCATTTTCTGTCTTTAAAAAATGTATCACCAGAGGAATCTGACGAGGGGGAAGTTATGCCGACTAACTTTCCCCACGTGTCAGACCCTTTGACTCCCGCTTAAGGGACTCACGCTCAAATGGCGCCAAATACATCTAGGGCGCCCATAGCGTTTACTTTACAAGACATGGCGGCAGTCATGGATAATACACTGTCAGCGGTATTAGCCAGACTACCTGAACTTAGAGGTAAGCGAGATAGCTCTGGGGTGAGACAAAATGCAGAGCATACTGACGCTTTAAGAACCATGTCTGATACTGCCTCACAATATGCAGAAGCTGAGGAAAGAGAGCTTCATTCAGTGGGTGATGTTAATGACTCAGGAAAGATACCTGATTCTAATATTTCTACATTTAAATTTAAGCTTGAACACCTCCGCGTGTTGCTTAGGGAGGTTTTAGCTGCTCTGAATGACTGTGATACCATTGCAGTGCCAGAGAAATTGTGTAGACTGGATAAATACTTTGCAGTGCTGGTGTGTACTGATGTTTTTCCAAATACCTAAAAGGTTTACAGAAATTATTAATAAGGAATGGGATAGACCAGGTGTGCCGTTCTCTTCCCCTCCAATTTTTAGAAAAATGTTTCCAATAGACGCCACCACACGGGACTTATGGCAGACAGTCCCTAAGGTGGAGGGAGCAGTTTCTACTCTAGTAAAGCATACTACTATCCCTGTCGAGGACAGTTGTGCTTTTTTTTTTAGATCCAATGGATAAAAAATTAGAGGTTACCTTAAGAAAATATTTATTCAACAAGGTTTTATCCTACAGCCCCTTGCATGCATTGCCCCTGTCACTGCTGCTGCGGCGTACTGGTTTGAGTCTCTGGAAGAGGCTTTACAGGTAGCGACTCCATTGGATGACATACTTGGCAAACTTAGAGCACTTAAGCTAGCCAATTCTTTTATTCTGATGCCATTGTTCATTTGGCTAAACTAACGGCTAAGAATTCTAGTTTTGCTATACAGGTGCGCAGAGCGCTATGGCTTAGATCATGGTCAGCTGACGTGACTTCAAAATCTAAGCTACTTAACATTCCCTTCAAGGGGCAGACCCTATTCGGGCCTGGTTGAAGGAGATTATTGCTGATATCACTGGACGAAAAGGTCATGCCCTTCCTCAGGACAGGTCCAAATCTAGGGCCAAACAGTCTAATTTTCGTGCCTTTCAAAACTTCAAGGCAGGTGCGGCATCATCTTCCTCTAATAATAAACAAGAGGGAACTTTTGCTCAATCCAAGACGGTCTGGAGACCAAACCTGACCTGGAAAAAAGGTAAGCAGGTAAAAAAGCCTGCTGCTGCCTCTAAGACAGCATGAAGGAATGGCCCCCTATCCGGGAACGGATCTAGTAGGGGGCGGACTTTCACTCTTTGCCCAGGCGTGGGCAAGAGATGTTCAGGATCCCTGGGCGTTGGAAATTATATCCCAGGGATATCTTCTGGACTTCAAAGCTTACCCCCCAAAAGGGAGATTTCACCTTTCACAATTATCTGCACACCAGATAAAGAGAGAGGCATTCTTACACTGTGTACGAGACCTCCTAGTTATGGGAGTGATCCATCCAGTTGCAAAGGAGGAACAGGGACAGGGTTTTTACTCAAATCTGTTTGTGGTTCCCAAAAAAGAGGGAACCTTCAGACCAATTTTGGATCTAAAGATCTTAAACAAATTCCTCAAAGTTCCGTCGTTCAAGATGGAAACTATTCGTACCATCCTACCACTGATCCAGGAGGATCAATATATGACTACAGTGGATCTAAAGGATGCTTATCTTCACATTCCGATACACAAAGATTATCATCGGTTTCTCAGGTTTGCCTTTCAAGACAGGCATTACCAGTTGTAGCTCTTCCCTTGGGATTAGCTACAGCCCCAAGAATCTTTACAAAGGTTCTAGGGTCGCTTATGGCGGTCCTAAGGCCGCGGGGCATAGCAGTAGCCCCTTATTTAGACGACATCCTGATACAGGCATCAAACTTCCAAATTGCCAAGTCTCATACGGACGTAGTACTGGCATTTCTGTGGTCGCATGGGTGGAAAGTGAACGAGGAAAAGAGTTCTCTATCCCCACTCACAAGAGTTTCCTTTCTAGGGACTCTGATAGATTCTGTAGAAATGAAAATTCACCTGACGGAGTCCAGGTTATCAAAGCTTCTAAATTCCTGCCGGGTTCTTCATTCCATTCCGCGCCCTTCGGTGGTTCAGTGTATGGAAGTAATCGGCTTAATGGTAGCGGCAATGGACATAGTGCCGTTTGCACGCTTACATCTCAGACCGCTGCAACTATGCATGCTCAGTCAGTGGAACGGGGATTACACAGATTTGTCCCCTCAACTGAATCTGGACCAAGAGACCAGGGATTCTCTTCTCTGGTGGCTATCTCGGGTCCATCTGTCCAAAGGTATGACCTTTCGCAGGCCAGATTGGACAATTGTTACAACAGATGCCAGCCTTCTAGGTTGGGGTGCAGTCTGGAACTCCCTGAAGGCTCAGGGATCATGGACTCAGAAGGAGTCTCTCCTTCCATTAAATATTCTGGAACTAAGAGCGATATTCAAGGCTCTTCAGGCTTGGCCTCAGTTAACAACTCTGAGGTACATCAGATTTCAGTCGGACAACATCACGACTGTAGCTTACATCAACCATCAAGGGGGAACGAGAAGTTCCCTAGAGATGTTAGAAGTTTCAAAAATAATTCGCTGGGCAGAGATTCACTCTTGCCACCTATCAGCTATCCATATCCCAGGTGTAGAGCACTGGGAGGCGGATTTTCTAAGTCGTCAGACTTTTCATCCGGGAGAGTGGGAACTCCATCCGGAGGTATTTGCACAATTGATTCATCGTTGGGGCAAACCAGAACTGGATCTCATGGCGTCTCGCCAGAACGCCAAGCTTCCGTGTTACGGATCCAGGTCCAGGGATCCCAAGGCGACACTGATAGATGCTCTAGCAGCGCCCTGGTCTTTCAACCTGGCTTATGTGTTTCCACCGTTTCCTCTGCTCCCTCGACTGATTGCCAAGATCAAGCCAGAGAGAGCATCGGTGATTCTGATAGCACCTGCGTGGCCACGCAGGACCTGGTATGCAGATCTAGTGGACATGTCATCCTTTCCACCATGGTCTCTGCCTCTGAAACAGGACCTTCTACTTCAGGGTCCTTTCAACCATCCAAATCTAATTTCTCTGAGGCTGACTGCCTGGAGATTGAACGCTTGATTTTATCAAAGCGTGGCTTCTCCGAGTCAGTTATTGATACCTTAAGACAGGCACGAAAGCCTGTCACCAGGAAAATTTACCATAAGGTATGGCGTAGATATCTTTATTGGTGTGAATCCAAGGGTTACTCATGGAGTAAGGTCAGGATTGCTAGGATATTATCTTTTCTCCAAGAAGGTTTGGAAAAAGGATTGTCAGCTAGTTAAGCGTCTGGCAGATGTTCCAGACGTTCAGGCATTTTGTCAGGCTTTAGTTAGAATCAAGCCTGTGTTTAAACCTGTTGCTCCACCATGGAGCTTAAACTTGGTTCTTAAGGTTCTTCAAGGAGTTCCGTTTGAACCTCTTCATTCCATAGATATCAAGCTTTTATCTTGGAAAGTTCTTTTTTTGGTAGCTATTTCCTCGGCTCGTAGAGTCTCTGAGCTATCTGCCTTACAATGTGATTCTCCTTATCTGATTTTTCATACGGATAAGGTAGTCCTGCGTACCAAACCTGGGCTCTTACCTAAGGTGGTATCTAACAAGAATATCAATCAAGAGATTGTTGTTCCATCCTTGTGTTACACAATCTGGACGTGGTCCGTGCTTTAAAGTTTTACTTACAAGCTACTAAAGATTTTCGTCAAACATCTGCTTTGTTTGTTGTCTACTCTGGACAGAGGAGAGGTCAAAAGGCTTCGGCAACCTCTTTTTCTTTTTGACTAAGAAGCTTAATCCGTTTAGCCTATGAGACTGCTGGACAGCAGCCTCCTGAAAGGATTACAGCTCATTCCACTAGAGCTGTGGCTTCCACTTGGGCCTTTAAAAATGAGGCTTTTTTTGATCAGATTTGCAAGGCGATTTTTTCAAAATTTTACAAATTTGATACTTTTGCTTCTTCGGAGGCTATATTTGGGAGAAAGGTTTTACGGGCAGTGGTTCCTTCCATTTAAGTTCCTGCCTTGTCCCTCCCTTCATCCGTGTACTTTAGCTTTGGTATTGGTATCCCACAAGTAATGGATGATCCGTGGACTGGATACACCTTACAAGAGAAAACACAATTTATGCTTACCTGATAAATTTATTTCTCTTGTGGTGTATCCAGTCCACGGCCCGCCCTGTCATTTTAAGGCAGGTAATTTTTAAATTTAAACTACAGTAACCACTGCACCCTATGGTTCCTCCTTTCTTTGCTTGTTTTCGGTCGAATGACTGGCTATGACAGTTAGGGGAGGAGCTATATTACAGCTCTGCTGTGGGTGTCCTCTTGCAACTTCCTGTTGGGAATGAGAATATCCCACAAGTAATGGATGATCCGTGGACTGGATACACCACAAGAGAAATAAATTTATCAGGTAAGCATAAATTGTGTTTTTTAAAGGCCCAAGTGGGAGCCATAGCTCTAGTAGAATGAGCTGTAATCCTTTCAGGAGGCTGCTGTCCAGCAGTCTCATAGGCTAAGCGGATTATGCTTCTTAGCCAAAAAGAAAGAGATGTTGCAGAAGCCTTTTGACCTCTTTTCTGTCCAGAGTAAACAACAAACAAAGCAGATGTTTGACGAAAATCTTTAGTAGCTTGTAAGTAAAACTTTAAAGCACGAACCACGTCCAGATTATGTAAAAGACGTTCCTTCTTTGAAGAAGGATTAGGACACAATGATGGAACAACAATCTCTTGATTGATATTCTTAGTAGATACCACCTTAGGCAAATACCCAGGTTTTGTACGCAGAACTACCTTATCTGCATGGAAGATCAGATAAGGAGAATCACACTGTAAAGCAGATAACTCGGAGACTCTACGAGCCGAGGAAATAGCCATCAAAAAAAGAACTTTCCAAGATAAAAGCTTGATATCTATGGAATGAAGAGGTTCAAACGGAACCCCTTGAAGAACTTTAAGAACCAAATTTAAGCTCCATGGGGGAGCAACAGGTTTAAACACAGGCTTGATTCTAACCAACGCCTGACAAAACGCCTGAACATCTGGAACATCCGCCAGACGCTTGTGCAAAAGAATAGACAGTGCAGAGATCTGTCCCTTCAAAGAACTAGCTGATAATCCTATCTCCAAACCCTCTTGGAGAAAAGATAATATCCTGGGAATCCTGACCTTACTCCATGAGTAGCCCTTGGATTCACACCAATAAAGATATTTACGCCATATCTTATGGTAGATTTTCCTGGATCCTGGCTTTTGTGCATGTATTAAAGTATCAATGACAGACTCGGAGAAGCCACGCTTTGATAAAATCAAGCGTTCAATCTCCATGCAGTCAGTCTCAGAGAAAGTAGATTCGGATGGTTGAAAGGACCTTGTATTAGAAGGTCTTGTCTCAGAGGCAGAGTCCAAGGTGGAAAGGATGACATGTCCACTAGGTCTGCATATTCGAAAGAATAAGAGGGCGCTAAAGCTAAGATCCCACCACACTTAGTCAAAGGTAATAAAAACAACAAAGTGCAAATTAATAACTTTACTTCACAATTATAAATACAGTTCATATAACAATGTTAAGAAAAAGGGACGTCTCCCTTAAGAAAATAAAAATGAGAATAAAAAGTAAAATAGACTGGATTACCACCTTTAAAAAGATAAAAATATAAAAATATATACTGTAGCTAGTTCAATGAGCGTTATTAATCCAGTGAGATAGGCTACACTTAAGTGGGTAGCTGCACTTTTGAAACAATGTTCCTTATATAGGCTGATCAAGGAAAAAACGTGTTACTGTCCATCGTATGGTTATAACATAGAGAAATTGTGTTCTTATTCCTTGTGTGACTCTTTATGATGTGGTTCAAACAGTCAATAATACACACCTTAGAGTAAAAAGGATTATTACAATCTTTTTAGACTCACACTGTCAGATGTATGTCCAGGTAAACGGTATCCTCCACTGTTATTTTGCTCTTGTCACTTAGCGTGAATCACGCGCGGGTTAGAAATTCTTGACTAGGTACCTAGATAAGAGATAAAGTAGAGTCCTTTGCAGGGAACAACTGGAAATCAGTCTACGCGTTTCACCCGTTAGCAGGGCTTTTTCAAGATGCCGGTATGTTCCCGGGACAGAGTTTAAATATTCATCGGAGTGTGCTGATTGGTGTGACGCTTTTCCAATAAAAGGTGGAGTTTGATCCAAATTCTTAATAGTTTTATTTAAGGTGGTATATTTAGTTTAGACCAGACGATCATGTTTACTTTCCAAGAATAGGTGTTAAGTCTTGTGATGGTGTGTTTTTTTGTTGGATAAAGAGTTTTTTAACGCTCAACATGAACAAAACAGCTTATAAAGAGAAAATAAAGGTGATAAAACCAGAGGTGGTATTCCATATTACACAAAAGAATTTTTAATTTTTAATTTTTAATTTGATTTGTATGGTGTGTCGAATCAGACTAACAGTAGAAAAATTAATAAAGGTTATATAATTCATTAAATCTAAAAATTCATTGTCTGTTAAATCCCAATTATAAAAATTGGAAATATATAAAAATATATAAAAAATTGGAAATATATAAAAAATAAAATTAGAAAATAATAAGGATGTAAAATATTGCTTTTAATTTTATTTCATTTTTATTCAGCACTAGAAAAAATAGTTCACCTTATATTTCTCTATTTAAAAAACAGTAAGAGTTAATTAAATTTTTTAAAAATTAGATTTTAACTCCTAGGAAAGGGGACAGGTCTATTTCGGAGTTTAGGCCTCGGGGGAAGAGGGTATCGAATTTATAGATTAGTTCAGCTTCTTTTTTCAGTAGCTTACTTTCAAAATTACCCCCTCTCCAGTCACCTCTGACCTTACATATTCCCCAAAATTTTAAGTGTTCTAATTTATTTTTATGTATCTCTCTGAAATGTTTGTATAAATGAGTGTCTAAATTACCCTTTTCAATATTACAGAGATGTTCTCTGATCCTGTCACGTAGAAGTCTAGTTGTTTCTCCAATGTAAAACAGATCACATGAACATTTTAAAATATATATAATGCCTTTATTTGAACATCTTATTGTGTCTTTAATTTTGAAATTTTCATTTGTGCCTGTTATCTGGATAGAACTAATTTTGCTACTATATTTACAGGCCCTGCAGGAAATACAGGGGAAAAAACCTTTCAAATTATTCCCTCTAAGATCTTGGTCTACCATAGTGGTGTTTTCTTTTTGTAAAACACTGGGAGCAAGAATTTGTTTTAAATTCCTAGCTTTCCTGAAGATGATTTTCGGTTTATATGCTAAGAGGTCTCCTATCAAGGGATCTTTTTTGACTATATGCCAGTGTTTTGTAATGATTTTCCGTAATGCTTGGTGGTCATCGTTGTAGTTAGTTATTAGCGCTACATCATATTCATTTTTGTTATCTCTTATGTCCAATGTACTTTTCTCTTTATATTGTAAGAGAGAACTTCGTTCGGTAGTCTTAGCTCTAGTCATGGCTCCTTCTAGTTCTAGTTCACTGTAACCTCTTTCATGGAATCTTTGTTGGAGAACATTTACTTGGGTTTCAAAATCTATAAGCCTTGAACAATTTTTCTTAATTCTAAGGTACTGGCCTATAGGTATATTACCTTTCCATCTCTCATGGTGGCAACTCTTTTTGTGGACGTACCCATTACAATCTACTTGTTTAAAGTACGTTCTGGTAGCTAGACTACTTTCATCTGCAAATATTTCTAAATCCAGAAAGGAGATGGAAGTGTTACTGTAGTGATAAGTGAAATGGAGATTTTTATCATTATTATTCATTGCTTGAAAGAACAAATTTAGATTTTCCTCAGAACCTTTCCATATAATTAGTATATCGTCTATATACCTCTTGAAGAGCACGAGGTCCGCGCCAAATTCATGTGACCTAAGGAAATTATCCTCCCAGTCTCCCATGAATAAATTGGCATAACTTGGCGCGAACCTCGTGCCCATCGCGGTACCCTCTAGTTGAAGATAATATTTTCCATTGAACTCAAAATAATTGTTTTCTAATATAAATTTTATTCCCTTTAAAATAAACTGTCTAAGATGTATATCTATGTCTTTGTCTAATTCAAGGGTATTTTCAATGGCCTTAAGGCCCTGTTCATGGTCAATAATTGTGTAAAGGGATGTAACATCACTAGTAGCAAGTATATAATTGTCTTCCCATTTAATTTTTTCTATTAATTGCAATACTTGAGTAGAGTCTTTAAGATAGGTTTTTAAATTTTTCACATATTTCTGAAGAAAAATATCCACATATCTGGAAAGGTTAGATGTTATAGAACCTATTCCAGATATGATGGGTCTCCCTGGAGGGTTAATAAGATCTTTGTGAATTTTCGGGAGAAAGTAAAAGATGGGGGTTCTGGGAAACTCAGGATATAGATAATTAAATTCATTATCGTTAATAATGCCCCCATCTTTTCCTTCCTCCAATATACAGAGTAAGCTTTTTTTGATTTTTTTAATCGGATTTAATTCTAATGTTTTGTACGTCTTAGGATCATTCAATATTCTATTTGCTTCTGCGATATAGTTTGTTCTATTCATAATGACAACCCCCCCACCCTTATCAGCTGGCTTTATGATCACATCTTTGTTTTTTTGTAGTTTGTCTATGATCTCTTTGTCTTTTTTTGATAGGTTAAAGTTAGGTTTCGATTTTTTGGGATTAAAGTCTTTCAGATCTTGTAGGACCATTTTTTCAAAGGTTTCTATATTGGACCCTTTAGCATATGAAGGATAAAATTTGGAAGTCGGTTTGAGATTAGTATAGATTCTCTTACTATCATTAGCTATTATATTTTTTGGGAATTTTGATGGATTTACCTGTCTTTCTATGGGATTTTTCAAAAAATAACGTTTCAACGTTAACTTTCTGGTGAATTGTTTTATATTAATGTGGGGTGTTGAATTTGTTCAAATTTGTGGTAGGGGCAAAAGATAAACCTAATGACAATATCCTTTTTTCGTCATTATCTAATTCTTTATTGCTCAGATTGAAAATGCCTGTATTCTCAGTTATTATCTCACTCTCTTTGCCTCTCCTTCTATTCTTTCCTCCTCTTTGTCCTCTAGTTGTCTTTTTTTTATGTTTAATGGGGTGTATGTTCTCTCTCTCTTCTCTAGAGCTGTAAGACTTTTTGAGGTGCCCTCCCTCGGAGGGCTGTGGCCTAAAAAATCTTTTCCGTTATTAATTGTTCCAATTTCACATTCATTATCTAAAGCTGAAAATCTATTGTTAGTATCTAGATGCCAACTATCCTTCCTCGATCTATTTCTCCTATTGTCATAGTATTCGTTATTTGGGTCATAATATTGATTTCTTGGTTGTATTGGATTTTGCCAATAGTTGGAGTTATTACGATTCCTATTGCCATAGTAGTGTGGCCTATAATCATTTCTATATGTGTTTCTATAATTCTGGGGCATTCTGTTGCCGTAATCAGAATGTTCTTGATATGTTCTATTTTGATGTTTATAGTTACTGTGATATTGTTGAAAAGGAGCTTTATATCCATAATTGGAACGATCCCTCCAATTGGTATTGGACTGATAATATTCAGGATATTGTATATCATAAGAGTTCTCTGGCTTACCATTGTATATATTTCTATTCCCATATGTGTTAAAAGTTCTATCTTTAGGTGTGTTCAGTGATGTATGACCTCTGGAGTGTTGTTGATTGTTATAATCGTGTTTATTCCAATCATCTGAATGTGATGTACCTTTATTTGCATTTTCGATCTTGTCTTTCAATTCTTTAGTTTGTTCTATTAAGTCATTCCTATCCCTTTCTAATTTCTTCCATTTAGTGTCTAATAAGCCATGTTTTAGTTCTAACAATTTATTTACTAAAATATTTTGCCTTTCTTTAAAGTTAGGATGTTCTTTTTTATTTTCTAGTTGGTTTTTTAAAATTTAATTAACTCTTACTGTTTTTTAAATAGAGAAATATAAGGTGAACTATTTTTTCTAGTGCTGAATAAAAATGAAATAAAATTAAAAGCAATATTTTACATCCTTATTATTTTCTAATTTTATTTTTTATATATTTCCAATTTTTTATATATTTTTATATATTTCCAATTTTTATAATTGGGATTTAACAGACAATGAATTTTTAGATTTAATGAATTATATAACCTTTATTAATTTTTCTACTGTTAGTCTGATTCGACACACCATACAAATCAAATTAAAAATTAAAAATTAAAAATTCTTTTGTGTAATATGGAATACCACCTCTGGTTTTATCACCTTTATTTTCTCTTTATAAGCTGTTTTGTTCATGTTGAGCGTTAAAAAACTCTTTATCCAACAAAAAAACACACCATCACAAGACTTAACACCTATTCTTGGAAAGTAAACATGATCGTCTGGTCTAAACTAAATATACCACCTTAAATAAAACTATTAAGAATTTGGATCAAACTCCACCTTTTATTGGAAAAGCGTCACACCAATCAGCACACTCCGATGAATATTTAAACTCTGTCCCGGGAACATACCGGCATCTTGAAAAAGCCCTGCTAACGGGTGAAACGCGTAGACTGATTTCCAGTTGTTCCCTGCAAAGGACTCTACTTTATCTCTTATCTAGGTACCTAGTCAAGAATTTCTAACCCGCGCGTGATTCACGCTAAGTGCGGACCTGCGGACCTCATCTCTCACCTTTTGGTATCAAATACCTACACATAAGAAATTGGAGTGACAAGCTGTTTCCATACATGCTGACCGGGTTCAGCTCCAGCAAGTGACAAGAGCAAAATAACAGTGGAGGATACCGTTTACCTGGACATACATCTGACAGTGTGAGTCTAAAAAGATTGTAATAATCCTTTTTACTCTAAGGTGTGTATTATTGACTGTTTGAACCACATCATAAAGAGTCACACAAGGAATAAGAACACAATTTCTCTATGTTATAACCATACGATGGACAGTAACACGTTTTTTCCTTGATCAGCCTATATAAGGAACATTGTTTCAAAAGTGCAGCTACCCACTTAAGTGTAGCCTATCTCACTGGATTAATAACGCTCATTGAACTAGCTACAGTATATATTTTTATATTTTTATCTTTTTAAAGGTGGTAATCCAGTCTATTTTACTTTTTATTCTCATTTTTATTTTCTTAAGGGAGACGTCCCTTTTTCTTAACATTGTTATATGAACTGTATTTATAATTGTGAAGTAAAGTTATTAATTTGCACTTTGTTGTTTTTATTACCTTTGACTAAGTGTGGTGGGATCTTAGCTTTAGCGCCCTCTTATTCTTTCGAATTTGTTTTACTTGTGACAATCCAGGGGGGATTGTCTTAGAGTGGCCGAGGTCTACTTTAGCTATTAGCGCTATATATTTGTACTCACTAGGTCTGCATACCAGGTCCTGCGTGGCCACGCAGGCGCTATCAAAATCACTGATGCTCTCTCCTGCTTGATTTTGGCAATCAGTCGAGGGAGCAGAGGAAACGGTGGAAACACGTAAGCCATGTTGAAAGACCAAGGCGCTGCTAGAGCATCTATCAGCGTCGCTTCCCCACTCTCCTCTTACTACCTCCATCTTTGTTGAGAGTTGCAAGAGAATGACTGGATATGGCAGTTAGGGGAGGAGCTATATACAGCTCTGCTGTGGGTGTCCTCTTGCAACTTCCTGTTGGGAAGGAGAATATCCCACAAGTAATGGATGATCCGTGGACTGGATACACCTTACAAGAGAAATAAAGACAGACAATTCCGCTGAAAAAAAGAATCCACAACCCAAATCAAAAAGTTTTAATCTTATAAAGAAAAAAACTAAAATATAAAGCAGCAGAATCTAACTGAAACTGCTGCCTTAAGAAATTTTCTACCAAAAACTGCTTCTGAATTAGAAAAAACATCAAAATGGTAGAATTTAGTAAAAGTATGCAAAGAAGACCAAGTTGCTGCTTTGCAAATCTGATCAACAGAAGCTTCATTCTTAAAAGCCCAGGAAGTAGAAACTGACCAAGTAGAATGAGCCGTAATTTACCCGACTCCACATAAGCATGATGAATCAAAAGCTTTAACCAGGAAGCCAAAGAAATAGCAGAAGCTTTCTGACCTTTCCTAGGACCAGCAAAGATAACAAATAGACTAGAAGTCTTCCTGAAATCTTTAGTAGCTTCAACATAATATTTCAAAGCTCTTACCACATCCAAAGAATGCAAAGATTTTTACAAAGAATTCTTAGGATTGGGACACAACGAAGGGACAACAATTTATCTACTAATGTTGTTGGAATTCACAACCTTAGGTAAAAATTGAAATGAAGTCCGCAAAACCGCCTTACCCTGATGAAAAATCAGAAAACGAGACTCACAAGAAAGAGCAGATAATTCTGAAACTCTTCTAGCAGAAGAGATAGCCAAAAGAAACAATACTTTCCAAGAAAGTAACTTAATATCCAAAGAATGCATAGGCTCAAACGGAGGAGCCTGTAAAGCTCTCAAAACCAAATTAAGACTCCAAGGAGGAGAGATTGACTTAATGACAGGCTTGATACGAACCAAAGCCTGTACAAAACAACGAATGTCAGGAAGATTAGCAATTTTCCTGTGAAACAGAACAGAAAGAGCAGAGATTTGTCCTTTCAAGGAACTTGCAGACAAATCCTTATCTAAACCATCCTGAAGAAACTGTAAAATTCTAGGAATTCTAAAAGAATGCCAAGAGAACTTATGAGAGGAACACCATGAAATGTAAGTCTTCCAAACTCGGTAATAAATCTTTCTAGACACAGATTTACGAGCCTGCAACATAGTATTGATCACTGAGTCAGAGAAACCTCTATGACTAAGCACTAAGCGTTCAATCTCCATACCTTCAAATTTAATGATTTGAGATCCCGATGGAAAAACGGACCTTGAGATAGAAGGTCTGACCTTAACGGAAGTGGCCAAGGTTGGCAACTGGTCATCCGAACAAGATCCGCATACCAAAACCTGTGTGACCATGCTGGAGCCACCAGAAGTACAAACGAACGTTCCATTATGATTTTGGAAATCACTCTTGGAAGAAGAACTAGATGCGGAAAGATATAAGCAGGTTGATAATTCCAAGGAAGTGACAACGCATCCACTGCTTCCGCCTGAGGATCCCTGGATCTGGACAGATACCTGGGAAGTTTCCTGTTTAGATGAGAAGCCATCAGATCTATTTCTGGAAGCCCCCATATCTGAACAATCTGAAGAAACACATCTGGGTGTAGAGACCATTCTCCCGGATGTAAAGTCTGGCGACTGAGATAATCCGCTTCCCAATTGTCTATACCTGGGATATGAACTGCAGAGATTAGACAGGAGCTGGATTCCGCCCATGCAAGTATCCGAGATACTTCTTCCATAGCTTGAGGACTGCGAGTCCCACCTTGATGATTGACATACGCCACGGTTGTGACATTGTCTGTCTGAAAACAAATAAACGATTCTCTTTTCAGAAGAGGCCAGAACTGAAGAGCTCTGAAAATCGCACGGAGTTCCAAAATGTTGATTGGTAATCTCGCCTCTTGAGATTTCCAAACCCCCTGCGCTGTCAGAGACCCCCAGACAGCTCCCCAACCTGAAAGACTCGCATCTGTTGAAATCACAGTCCAGGTTGGACGAAGAAAAGAGGCCCCTTGAACTAAACGGTGGTGATTTAACCACCAAGTCAGAGATAGTCGAGTATTGGGATTTAAGGATATCAATTGTGATATCTTTGTATAATCCCTGCACCATTGGTTCAGCATACAAAGCTGAGGAGGTCTCATGTGAAAAGGAGCAAAGGGGATCGCGTCCGATGCTGCAGTCATGAGACCTAAAACGTTCATGCACATAGCTACTGAAGGGAATGATTGAGACTGAAGGTTCCGACAATCTGAAACCAATTTCAGACGTCTTTTGTCTGTTAGAGACAAAGTCATGGATACTGAATCTATTTGGAATCCTAAAAAGGTTACCCTTGTCTGAGGAATCAAAGAACTTTTTGGTAAATTGATCCTCCAACCATGTTCTTGAAGAAACAACACAAGTTGATTCGTGTGAGATTCTGCAGAATGTAAAGACTGAGCAAGTACCAAGATATCGTCCAAATAAGGAAACACTGCAATACCCGCTCTCTGAATACAGAGAGAAGGGCACCGAGAACCTTTGAGAAGATCCTTGGAGCTGTTGCTAGGCCAAAAGGAAGAGCAACAAATTGGTAATGCTTGTCTAGAAAAGAGAATCTCAGGAACTGATAGTGATCTGGATGAATTGGAATATGAAGATAACCCTAACCCTTGCAGAACAAAAGGCAGAATAGCCCTTATAGTCACCATCTTGAATGTTGGTATTCTTACATAACAATTCAAAATTTTTAGATCCAGAACTGGTCTGAAAGAATTCTTTCTTTGGTACAATGAACAGATTTGAATAAAACCCCAGACCCCGTTCCTGATATGGAACTGGCACAATTACCCCATATGACTCCAGGTCTGAAACACATTTCAGGAAAGCCTGAGCCTTTACTGGGTTCACTGGAATGCGTGAGAGAAAGAACCTTCTCACAGGCGGTCTTATCTTGAAACCTATTCTGTACCCTTGAGAAACAATGTTCTGAATCCAATGATTTTGGACTGAATTGATCCAAACATCTTTGAAAAATCGTAGCCTGCCCCCTACCAGCTGTGCTGGAATGTGGGCTGCACCTTCATGTGGACTTGGGGGCTGGTTTTGATTTTCTAAAAGGCTTGGATTTATTCCAACTGGAGAAGGCTTCCAATTGGAAACAGTTCCTTTAGGGGAAGAGTCAGGCTTCTGTTCCTCATTCTGGCGAAAGGAACGAAAATGGTTAGCAGCCCTAAATTTACCCTTAGATTTTTTATCCTGAGGCAAAAAAAGCTCCCTTCCCCCCAGTGACAGTTGAAATGATAGAATCCAACTGAGAACCAAATCATTTATTACCTTGGAAAGAAATAACTCTTATCTTTTGCCTGCCCGTCTGTTCAAATTCTATTCTGATAAAAGCTACCGTTGTGAACATTGTGCCTTTAGCCGTGCTGATCTCCGCCACATGTTATGGACCTGCCCGAAGATATCTCAGCTTTGGGCGAAAGTCCAATTTTGGTACAACCGATTGTTTAATTCTACTATTTCGTTTACATATGAGGAAATAGTCCTACTTTTTCATGAAATAAGAAGAGGGGATAGATTAAATACTCTTAACACAATTATACTTATAGTCAGATATAATATTTTTAAAAATTGGATGGTGAAGAAGGCCCCTAGCTTGTCTCAAGTCTTAAGAGATATACAAGCGCAGATTATTTTTGAATCCTTCCATATACAATTTGTCTCTGAAAGGAAAATTTGAAATTTCTTGGAAGATTGGGCGGTGGTCATTAAGACATTTCCTATAGGCTCACAGAGACAGATCCTGAGACCCTTTGTGGCTTCAATAAGTTTTGCAGAACTGGTTATACATGGGGTGTTTCCAGATTCATGGATAAGAAATAGGAATATGGTTGGATAATCCCTATTTTGGGCTGATATTTTAGGTAAATTCCGGTGTGAGGAGGATTGGGGGGGGGGTTTCTTTTTTCCTTCCCTTTTATTTTTTTTTATTTTTTTTTGTTGTTGTTTTTTTGTCTTGTTTTTTTTTGTTTTGTAATGTTTTGAGCAGGAAAATAGGAAAAAAAGGAATAGCCACTTTTAGGATAATCTCCTATTAGAGTCATTCAGATTCTATAATAGGACTACGGTTGTAAGATTATGCAAAAATTCTTTGAATGATGATATATTCTTGAATTATTTAGGATTTGTTAGACTCTATTGATCCGGTGAGGACATGATTATGTTATTTGTATGTCATTTCTTATTTTTTTTCATTGGAGATTTATCCTTGCATTTCTCTTTTGTGTTGTTATATGGCTATGACTAATAAAAATTATTTTGACGGTGGTATAACAGACAGGGCCTTCTGAAAAGAATTAGAAACAAATTCTCTTACATTAACAGGAATATCCTGAACATTAGATGTTGAAGGAACAACAACAGGTAATGGACTACTACTAATGGAAATATTGTCTGCTTTAGAAAGTTTATCATGACAACCAACACAAACTACAGCTGGAGGAACAGTTATCCGATGTTTACAACAAATGCACTTAGCTTTGGTAGAACCGACATCTGGCAGCAGCATTCCAGAAGTAGATTCTGATACAGGGTCAGCTTGAGACATCTTGCAATATGTAATAGAAAAAACAACATATAAAGCAAAATTATCAAATTCCTTAAATGACAGTTTCAGGAATGGGAAAAAATGCAAACAGAATAAGCCTCTGAGAACCAGAAGCAAAAAGAAACAAAGACTTAAATAATGTCAAAAAAACTGGCGCCAAGTATGACGCCCACATTGACAAAACTTTTTTGGCGCCAAAAACGTCTGCAACAAACACGAGCGTCATAGATGACGCAAGTACGTGAAAACTCTCAGCGTCAACTACAACGCCGGAAATGACGACATTAACGTCAACAAACGTAATTCTCGCGCCAAAAATGACGCAATAAATTCTAGCATTTTTTGCACCCGCGAGCCTAACAGCCTGCAATTTAGAAAGAAAAGTCAATTTGATAAATCTTCAGGTAAGAACATTTTTTATTCATATGCATTTCCCAAAAAACTTAAACTGACAGTCTGTTAAGAAGGAAATATACTGATTAACCTGAATCATGGCAAATATAAGTATAAAACATATATTTAGAAATTTACATATAAAGTGCTAAACCATAGCTGAGAGTGTCATAAATAAAATAAGACATACTTACCAAAAAGACACTCATCTACATATAGTAGATAGTCAAACCAGTACTGAAACGAGAATCAGCAGAGGTCATGGTATATAAGTATATCGTCGATCTGAAAAGGGAGGTAGGAGAAGAATCTCTACGACCGATAACAGAGAACCTATGAAATACATCCCCGATAGGATGACCATAGCATTCAATATGCAATACTCCCTTCACATCCCTCTGTCATTCACTGCACTCTGAGAGGAAAACCGGGCTTCAGCATGCTGCGAAGCTCATATCAACGTAGAAATCTAGCACAAACTTACTACACAACCTCCATAGGAGGCAAAGTTTGTAAAACTGAATTGTGGGTGTGGTGGGGAGTGTATTTATAGGCATTTTGAGGTTTGGGAAACTTTGCCCCTCCTGGTAGGAATGTATATCCCATACGTCACTAGCTCATGGACTCTTGCCAATTACATGAAAGAAAGTACACAACCAGTAAACACAAAGTCCACAGAACACACTATTTACACCACCACAGAGAGCCACAGAACACACTATTTACACCACTCACAGAGAGCAACTGAACACACTATTTACACCACTCACAGAGAGCCACAGAACACACTATTTACACCACTCACAGAGAGCCACAGAACACACTATTTACACCACTCACAGAGAGCCACAGAACACACTATTTACACCACTCACAGAGAGCAACTGAACACACTATTTACACCACTCACAGAGAGCCACTGAACACACTATTTACACCACTCACAGAGAGCAACTGAATACACTATTTACACCACTCACAGAGAGCCACTGAACACACTATTTACACCACTCACAGAGAGCCACTGAACACACTATTTACACCACTCACAGAGAGCCACAGAACACACTATTTATACCATTCACAGGGAGCAACTGAACACACTATTTACACCACTCACCGAGAGCCACTGAACACACTATTTACACCACTCACAGAGAGCCACAGAACACACTATTTACACCACTCACAGAGAGCCACAGAACACACTATTTATACCATTCACAGTGAGCCACAGAACACACTATTTACACCATTTACAGAGAGCCACAGAACACACTATTTACACGATTCACAGAGAGCCACAGAACACACTATTTACACTATTCACAGAGAGCAACTGAACACACTATTCGCACCATTCACAGAGAGCCACAGAACACACTATTCACACCATTCACAGAGAGCCACAGAACACACTATTTACACCACTCACAGAGAGCAACTGAACACACTATTCACACCATCCACAGAGAGCCACAGAACACACTATTTACACCACTCACAGAGAGCAATTGAACACACTATTTACACCACTCACAGAGAGCAACTGAACACACTATTTACACCACTCACAGAGAGCCACAGAACACACTATTTACACTATTCACAGAGAGCCACAGAACACACTATTTACACCACTCACAGAGAGCCACAGAACACACTATTTAAACCACTCACAGAGAGCCACAGAACACACTATTTACACCATTCACAGAGAGCCACAGAACACACTATTTATATTATTCACAGAAAGCCACTGAACACACTATTTACACCACTCACAGAGAGCCACTGAACACACTAGTTACACTATTCACAGAGAGCCACTGAACACACTAGTTACACCATTCACAGAGAGCCACTGAACACACTAGTTACACCATTCACAGAGAGCCACAGAACACACTATTTACACCACTCACAGAGAGCCACAGAACACACTATTTACACCACTCACAGAGAGCCACTGAACACACTAGTTACACCACTCACAGAGAGCCACTGAACACACTAGTTACACCATTCACAGAGAGCCACTGAACACGATATGTACACCATTCACAGAGAGCCACTGAACATACTATTTACACTCTTCAGAGAGCCACAGAAAACACTATTCACAAGATTCACAGAGAGCCACTGAACATACTATTTACACTCTTCAGAAAGCCACAGAAAACACTAGTTACACCATTCACAGAGAGCCACAGAAAACACAGGTGGAAGAAAAATGGTGGAACCTGGAAGTCTCCGAGAGAGGAGAGCTGCCTCCCATAAACAGTAATAAGGCTCTCTTGGATAGAGAAGATCACAGTCGAGAGTGAGGTTAACAGGGAAGCACCTGGCACTGATATACACTCGGAATCTGCAGCAAATACAAATTAAACTGAAATGTTTTCAATACAGTTTAACTTGTATTTGCCTCTAGTTTAGTAATAATACTTTTCTGTCAGTCAGGTAAGTGTATTAAAGAAAACTTCACCTGAATACAATTAGTGAGATAAAACAGTGAAATCTACAGGTGTAAAATGTTAAGAGAAAATAATGAGAGTTGCAAATGAGTTTCAGACACACACTGTAATGCCCCTGTTCAGACCAGGAAATTCCCCTGCCCTCCCATTGTGTTGAGCTGTCAGGCTTATTTCACATAGAACAAATACAAAGTAGAAGGTAATTTGTAAAATAAACGAAAATATACAAATTATTATCCTAATTTGTTAAAGTAGCAATCCCAATCCTAAATACAAAGCTTTATACAGAATATAATTGCATTAAAATGCAAAACTGAAGTGCAAAGCTTAAATATAATAAAGCTTAAAGTACACAATTTTAAAGTAATAGTAAATCCTAGCGTTTTTTAAATGCTAGGATTTACCAGTGCTACAAATAAAGGGGACTTTCAATAATGAAGTATAAAAAAAACTTCATGCTGAAAGTTCCTTTATTTGCAACCAGTTTATGACAAGCTGAGAGCTTCCGGCCGCCCACGAGCCAAACGTTATTTCCCCAATGAAGTGATGTTTCCATCTCTTAGCCAATAATGTGCAAACCATCCAGCATAAGGCTGATTAACGCACATGGCTATTGGCTAAGAGGTGGAAACGTCATCTCATTGAAAAAAAGGAAATTTATGCTTACCTAATAATTTTGTTTCTTTTACGATATGACGAGTCCACGGATTTCATCCTTACTTATGGGATATCGCCTCCTGGTCAGCAGGAGGAGGCAAAGAGCACCACAGCAGAGCTGTATATATAGCTCCTCCCTGCCCTCCCACTCCAGTCATTCGACCGAAGTTAGGAAGAGAAAGGAAAAGCCAAGGTGCAGAGGTGACTGAAGTTTAACAAAATAAAGACCTGTCTTAGAAAATGACAGGGTGAACCGTGGACTCGTCATATCGTAAAAGAAACAAATTTATCATGTAAGCATAAATTTCTTTTTTTCTTTTACAAGATATGACGAGTCCACGGATTTCATCCTTACTTATGGGATACAATACCAAAGCTATAGGACACGGATGAACGGGAGGGACAAGACAGGAAAATAAACGAAAGGCACCACTGCTTGAAGAACCTTTCTCCCAAAAACAGCCTCAGACGAGGCAAAAGTATCAAATTTGTAAAATTTGGAAAAAGTGTGAAGAGACGACTAAGTTGCAGTACTGAAACGAGAATCAGCAGAGGTAATGGTATATAAGTATATCGTCGATCTGAAAAGGGAGGTAGGAGAAGAATCTCTACGCCCGATAACAGAAAACCTATGAAATACATCCCCGATTGGATGACCATAGCATTCAATAGGCAATACTCCCTTCACATCCCTCTGTCATTCGATGCACTCTGAGAGGAAAACCGGGCTTCAGCATGCTGCGAAGCGCATATCAACGTAGAAATCTAGCACAAACTTACTTCACAACCTCCATAGGAGGCAAAGTTTGTAAAACTGAATTGTGGGTGTGGTGGGGAGTGTATTTATAGGCATTTTGAGGTTTGGGAAACTTTGCCCCTCCTGGTAGGAATGTATATCCCATACGTCACTAGCTCATGGACTCTTGCCAATTACATGAAAGAAAGTAC
Organism: Bombina bombina; assembly: GCF_027579735.1. Lineage (NCBI taxonomy): Eukaryota > Metazoa > Chordata > Amphibia > Anura > Bombinatoridae > Bombina > Bombina bombina. The sequence goes on from NC_069499.1 coordinate 1,542,096,549, forward strand.
ACAACCAGTAAACACAAAGTCCACAGAACACACTATTTACACCACTCACAGAGAGCCACAGAACACACTATTTACACCACTCACAGAGAGCCACAGAACACACTATTTACACCACTCACAGAGAGCAACTGAACACACTATTTACACCACTCACAGAGAGCCACTGAACACACTATTTACACCACTCACAGAGAGCCACAGAACACACTATTTACACCACTCACAGAGAGCCACAGAACACACTATTTATACCATTCACAGAGAGCAACTGAACACACTATTTACACCACTCACAGAGAGCCACTGAACACACTATTTACACCACTCACAGAGAGCCACAGAACACACTATTTACACCACTCACAGAGAGCCACAGAACACACTATTTATACCATTCACAGAGAGCCACAGAACACACTATTTACATGATTCACAGAGAGCCACAGAACACACTATTTACACCATTCACAGAGAGCAACTGAACACACTATTTACACCACTCACAGAGAGCCACAGAACACACTATTTACACCATTCACAGAGAGCCACAGAACACACTATTTACACCACTCACAGAGAGCAACTGAACACACTATTTACACCACTCACAGAGAGCAACTGAACACACTATTTACACCACTCACAGAGAGCCACAGAACACACTATTTACACTATTCACAGAGAGCCACAGAACACACTATTTACACCACTCACAGAGAGCCACAGAACACACTATTTACACCATTCACAGAGAGCCACTGAACACACTATTTACACCACTCACAGAGAGCCACAGAACACTATTTACACCACTCACAGAGAGCCACTGAACACACTAGTTACACCATTCACAGAGAGCCACTGAACACACTAGTTACACCATTCACAGAGAGCCACTGAACACACTAGTTACACTATTCACAGAGAGCCACAGAACACACTATTTACACCACTCACAGAGAGCCACAGAACACACTATTTACACCACTCACAGAGAGCCACTGAACACACTAGTTACACCACTCACAGAGAGCCACTGAACACACTAGTTACACCATTCACAGAGAGCCACTGAACACACTAGTTACACCATTCACAGAGAGCCACTGAACACGATATGTACACCACTCACAGAGAGCCACTGAACATACTATTTACACTCTTCAGAGAGCCACAGAAAACACTATTCACAAGATTCACAGAGAGCCACTGAACATACTATTTACACTCTTCAGAAAGCCACAGAAAATACTAGTTACACCATTCACAGAGAGCCACAGAAAACACAGGTGGAATAAAAATGGTGGAACCTGGAAGTCTCCGAGAGAGGAGAGCTGCCTCCCATAAACAGTAATAAGGCTCTCTGGGACAGAGAAGATCACAGTTCGAGAGTGAGGTTAACAGGGAAGCACCTGGCACTGATATACACTCGGAATCTGCAGCAAATACAAATTAAACTGAAATGTTTTCAATACAGTTTAACTTGTATTTGCCTCTAGTTTAGTAATAATACTTTTCTGTCAGTCAGGTAAGTGTATTAAAGAAAACTTCACCTGAATACAATTAGTGAGATAAAACAGTGAAATCTACAGGTGTAAAATGTTAAGAGAAAATAATGAGAGTTGCAAATGAGTTTCAGACACACACTGTAATGCCCCTGTTCAGACCAGGAAATTCCCCTGCCCTCCCATTGTGTTGAGCTGTCAGGCTTATTTCACATAGAACAAATACAAAGTAGAAGGTAATTTGTAAAATAAACGAAAATATACAAATTATTATCCTAATTTGTTAAAGTAGCAATCCCAATCCTAAATACAAAGCTTTATACAGAATATAATTGCATTAAAATGCAAAACTGAAGTGCAAAGCTTAAATATAATAAAGCTTAAAGTACACAATTTTAAAGTAATAGTAAATCCTAGCATTTTTTAAATGCTAGGATTTACCAGTGCTACAAATAAAGGGTATTCAATCATGAAGTATAAAAAAAACTTCATGCTGAAAGTTCCTTTATTTGCAACCAGTTTATGCCAAGCTGAGAGCTTCCGGCCGCCCACGGGCCAAACGTTATTTCCCCAATGAGGTGATGTTTCCATCTCTTAGCCAATAATGTGCAAACCATCCAGCATAAGGCTGAATAACGCACATGGCTATTGGCTAAGAGGTGGAAACGTCATCTCATTGAAAAAAAAGGAAATTTATGCTTAACTGATAAATTTGTTTCTTTTACGATATGACGAGTCCACGGATTTCATCCTTACTTATGGGATATCGCCTCCTGGTCAGCAGGAGGAGGCAAAGAGCACCACAGCAGAGCTGTATATATAGCTCCTCCCTGCCCTCCCACTCCAGTCATTCGACCGAAGTTAGGAAGAGAAAGGAAAAGCCAAGGTGCAGAGGTGACTGAAGTTTAACAAAATAAAGACCTGTCTTAGAAAATGACAGGGTGGACCGTGGACTCGTCATATCGTAAAAGAAACAAATTTATCATATATGCATAAATTTCTTTTTTTCTTTTACAAGATATGACGAGTCCACGGATTTCATCCTTACTTATGGGATATAATACCAAAGCTATAGGACACGGATGAACGGGAGGGACAAGACAGGAAAATAAACGAAAGGCACCACTGCTTGAAGAACCTTTCTCCCAAAAACAGCCTCAGACGAGGCAAAAGTATCAAATTTGTAAAATTTGGAAAAAGTGTGAAGAGACGACCAAGTTGCAGCCTTGCAAATCTGTTCAACGGAAGCATAATTTTTAAATGCCTATGACGAAGCCACAGCCCTAGTAGAAAGAGCCATAATTCTTTCAGGAGGCTGCTGTCCAGCAGTCTCATATGCAAAACGGATGGCACTCTTCAGCCAGAAAGAGAGAAAGGTAGCCGTAGCTTTCTGAACCCTACGTTTCCCAGAAAAGACAATAAATAATGAAGATGATTGACGAAATTCTTTAGTCGCCGCAAGTAAAACTTCAAGGCACGGACCACGTCCAGGTTATGTAATAGACGCTCCTTCTTAGAAGAAGGATTAGGACACAACGAAGGAACAATTTCCTGATTAATATAAGAAATAGCAACCAAAAATAAAACTTTCCAAGATAACAACTTAATATCTATGGAATGCATAGGTTCAAACGGAACCCCTTGAAGAACTTTAAGAACTAAATTCAAACTCCAAGGAGGAGCAATAGGTCTAAACACAGACCTTATTCTAGTCAGGGCCTGACAATAAGATTGAACATCCGGAATATCTGCCAGACGTTTGTGTAGCAAAATAGATAAAGCAGAAATCTGTCCCTTTAAGGAACTTGTTGATAACCCTTTCTCCAATCCTTCTTGGAGAAAAGATAAAATCCTCGGAATGCTAATCTTACTCCATGAGTAGCCCTTGGATTCGCACCAATAGAGATATTTACGCCATATCTTATGGTAAATCTTTCTAGTAACAAGCTTACATGCCTGGATCAAGGTATCAATGACCGAATCAGAGAACCCTCGCTTAGATAAAATCAAGCGTTCAATCTCCAAGCAGTTAGCGGCAGAGAAACTAGATTCGGATGATGGAAGGGTCCCTGAATGAGAAGGTCCTGCTTCAATGGAAGCTTCCACAGTGGCAGAGAGGACATGTCCACCAGATCGGCATAACAAGAACTGCGAGGCCACGCAGGAGCGATGAGAATCACTGAAGCCCTTTCCTGTTTGATCCGAGCAATCACCTGGGGAAGGAGAGCAAACGTTGGAGACACATAAGCTAGGTTGAACGACCAAGGCACTGCCAAGGCATCTATCAGTTCGGCGTAAGGATCCCTGGACCTGGATCCGTATCTTGGGAGCTTGGCATTCTGACGAGATGCCATAAGATCCAGCTCCGGTCTGCCCCACCTGAGAATCAGGGTGGCAAAGACCTCCGAATGGAGTTCCCATTCCCCCGGATGAAATGTCTGTCTGCTCAAAAAATCCACTTCCCAGTTGTCCACTCCTGGGATGTAGATTGCTGACAGATAACAAGAGTGAGCCTCCGCCCACCGAATTATCTTGAATACTTCTGTCATCGCTAAGGAACTCCTTGTTCCTCCCTGATGATTGATGTAAGCCACAGTCGTGATGTTGTCCGACTGGAATCGGATGAATTTGACCGAAGCCAACTGAGGCCAAGCCTGAAGCGCATTAAATATTGCTCTCAACTCCAGAATATTGATGGGAAGTAGAGATTCCGACTAAGTCCACACACCCTGAGCCTTCAGGGAATTCCAGACTGCGCTCCACCCTATTAGGCTGGCGTCCGTTGTCACTATCACCCATGAGGGTCTGCGGAAGCACGTCCCTTGGGACAGATGATCTGGCGACAACCACCAGAGAAGAGAGTCTCTTGTCTCCTGATCCAGGTCTATCTGAGGAGACAAATTTGCATAATCTCCATTCCACTGTCTGAGCATGCTCAGTTGTAGAGGTCTGAGATGAAAACGAGCAAACGGAATGATGTCCATTGCTGCCACCATCAATCCAATCACCTCCATGCACTGAGCCACTGATGGCCGAGGATTGGACTGAAGATATCGGCATGTATCCAGAATTTTTAAATTTCTGACTTCCGTCAAAAAAAAAAATTCATGGATAGAGAGTATACAAAGCACAGAAGTATCCAGCACAGGAACCCAGGAAGCAGGAGACCGGTGCAAGTAACTGCCAACTTGCTAGCAATGATATAGAAAACAGACAAGGTGGTCTCCTTGCAAAAAAATCCTTATTTTATTGTTTACACAAGTAACAGGAACAAACAAAGTCACAAGTGACTTTGTTTGTTCCTGTTACTTGTGTAAACAATAAAATAAGGATTTTTTTGCAAGGAGACCACCTTGTCTGTTTTCTACGGATAGAGAGTATATTAGAGTCCCCAGAAAAGGAAACCTTGTCTGTGGAATTAGTGAACTCTTTTCTAGATTCACCTTCCACCTGTGAGTCCTTAGAAAGGATAGAACAATGTCGGTATGAGACTTTGTCAGCTGATAAGAGGACACCTGAATCAGAATATCGTCCAGATAAGGCTCCACTGCAATGCCCCGCGGCCTGAGAGCCGCCAGCAGAGACCCTAGAACCTTTGTGAAGATTCTGGGTGCCGTGGCCAGCCCGAACGGAAGGGCCATGAACTGAAAATGTTTGTCCAGAAAGGCAAACCTCAGGAACTTGTGATGATCTCTGTGGATAGGAATATGAAGATATGCATCCTTTAAGTCCACGGTAGTCATATATTGAACCTCCTGGATCAATGGAAGAATTGTCCGAATAGTTTCCATCTTGAAGGATGGAACTTTGAGAAACTTGTTTAGACTCTTGAGATCTAAAATGTCGGAACGTTCCTTCTTTTTTTGGAACCACAAAAAGATTTGAGTAAAACCCCTGCCCCTGTTCCTGTATTGGAACAGGACAAATTACTCCCATAGTGGAGAGGTCTTTTACACAACGTAAGAACGCCTCTCTTTTTATCTGGTCTACAGACAATCATGAAAGAAGAAACCTTCCCCTTGGGAAGGAATTTTTGAACTTCAACTGATACCCTTGAGAAACGATTTCTAATGTCCAGGGATCCTGAACGTCTCTTATCCAAGCCTGGACAAAGAGAGAAAGTCTGCCCCCTACCAGATCCGGTCCCGGATTTGAGGCCGCCCCTTCATGCTGTCTTGGGAGCAGCAGTGGGCTTCTTGGGTTGTTTACCCTTGTTCCAAGCCTGGTTGGGTCTCCAGGTGGGTTTGGCTTGTGAATAAATCCCTTCCTGTTTAGTGGAAGAGGAAGGGGGGACTTCTTTGAAATTACGAAAGGAACGAAAATTACTCTGTCGTCCCCTTTGCTTAGATGATTTGTCCTGAGGGAGGAGATGACCCTTACCTCCCGTAATATCAGAAATTATTTCTTTCAAGTCAGGCCTGAATAGGGTCTTTCCCTTGAAAGGAATAGCCAAAAGCTTGGATTTAGAGGACACATCCGCAGACCAAGATTTTAACCATAAAGCTCTTCGTGCTAAGATGGAGAATCCCGAACTCTTAGCCACTAATTTGGTGATCTGAAAGGAAGCATCCGTAACAAAAGAATTAGCCAACTTAAGGGCCTTAATTCTGTCCTGTATTTCCTCTAAGGAGGTCTCAGTTCTAAGAGACTCTTCTAGAGCGTCAAACCAAAAAGCAGCCGCAGTCGTGACTGTTACAATACAGGCCGCCAGTTGCAATAAAAACCCTTGATGAACATAGAGTTTTTTGAGAAGACCCTCCAACTTCCTATCCATGGGGTCTTTGAAAGCACAACTGTCCTCGATAGGGATAGTCATATGCTTAGCCAGAGTTGAGATAGCTCCCTCCACCTTAGGGACCGTCTGCCAAGAATCCCGAATGGTGTCAGCTATAGGGTACATTTTCCTAAAAATAGGAGAAGGGGAGAACAGAATACCTGGTCTTTCCCATTCCCTTGCAATAATTTCCGAAATTCTCTTAGGAACCGGAAAAACATTGGAATAAGAAGGGACCTCTAAGTATCTGTCCATCTTACTCAATTTCTCTGGTGGAACCACAATCGAGTCACAGTCATCCAGAGTCACCAAAACCTCCCGTAGTAACAGGCGGAGGTGTTAAAGCTTAAACCTGAAGGACATCACGTCCGAATCTATCAGGGGCAATGCACTCCCTGAGTCAGACAGTTCCCCCTCAGACAGGGCCTCCCTACCCCCCAATTCAGAACCCTGGGAGGGTACATCGGAGATTGCCATCAAAGCATCAGAAGTTGTAGGGACCACATGGCTCTATGTCCTACTGCGTTTGCCTTGCAAAGCTGGCAACTTAGATAAAACTTCTGAAAGAGTCGATGACATAACTGCAACCATATCTTGCAGGGTGAAGGAGGCAGACGAAGTTGAAGAGCACGGTATCGCCTGTGCGGGCGTTAAGGACTGTGACGCTTGGGGAGAATTTGGTGGCATACCCTGAATCTCATCAGTCTGAGAAACATCCTTAGATATATCTTTGTTAAAGAAAATCTGCTCTCTACATTGCAATGCCCTCTCAGTGCATGAGGGACAAAAAGTAACAGGGGGTTCCACATTGGCATTTAAACACATGGAACAAGTACTGGCATTAAAATCATCTATTGATAACAAATGGTATTGGCCGTAGTATTTAATTATGAAATACACTTTTTACATACAGAACTGGAAAATATGCAACAGAGCAAAACAAAAACAACTGTGCCTTTAAAAAATAAAAAAATTTGCCCAGCACTCTTTATAACTGTGTCTTTGGAGAAAAGAACCGTGTTTTACATATCCCAGTAAAGTTAACTAAATTTGAACAGTAACCGCACACTTGAAATAAGCACCTCGCCAAAGTTCTGCTGCGGCGCCTACATGCTCCTTATGACCCAGTGACAACTGCAACCCGAGCAACAGAGTGACTAAAACCGCTGGTCTTTTCTACCACCCACGCGGTCCAGACCAACACCAGAGTCAAAGTACACTGTCCGACTCCCAGGAACACACTGCGCGGCTTCTCCCAGCTCGCGAATGAATGCCCTGCCCATCGTGGGCGTATCAAATCGAAACTCCCGGGCTGCTCAATACAGTGCATTGAAAAGCAAAGTGGAGCCGCCGGGAAAAAATTTACACATAACGAAGTGTCCAAAAAAAATTAAACATAAGCCAGTCCCCTTAAAACAACCAACTCCCAGTCTGCTGTTATAAACAACCCTGCCGGGGCCATACTAGAGCAGTGCTATTCCCCAGAGTATAATACTCCAGCCAGATCCCCAGCGTCAGCCCAAACTTGAAAGGGTTAAAGATAGTCCTCAATAAAAAACCCTTATATACATTATGCAGTCCCAACAATAGGTCAAATAATGATAGCAGCCCTTCAGTACCGTGTATAGTAGGACACAGATGTTGAACAGAAGAGCCAGCTTACAGAGGAAAATGAACAGTCTTTCTGAGTTACTAGGTGTCACAGAAAATAATAGACTGCACATACCTCAATGCTGAGTAACAGCATGACTTGTCGCACACTGCCAGAGGTCCTTCTTCTCCTCCAGGAATCTGTTGAGAACAAACTGGGTCTTAGATAATATCTGCTAAGACCATATTCAGCAGGGAAGCACACAGACTGGGAGACAGAGAGAATGTAGAATCTCCTCAGTTCCCATTGCTGAAAAGCTTGAAGCTTTACCTCTGAGTAAAATAGTACACATTGGCACCATTTAAAAATAATAAACTCTTGATTGAAGAATCTAAACTAACACCTCACTTTACCTCTTCCTATCACTAACACAGGCAAAGAGAATGACGTTTTACTGTGGGTGGCCGAAGGTGCTCAGCTCGGTATAAACTCGCTGTAAAAAAAAGTAACTTTAAGCATGAGGTTTTTTACACTTAATGACTAAAAGTCCCCTTTATTTTTAGCACTGGTAAATCCTAGCGTTTTAAAAGCTCTAGGATTTACCATCACTTTAACATTAAAGTGAATTAAAATACAAAGCACAAGGTATAAATGTAGTAAAACTCTCATGTCATGCGGTGCTATATTGCTTGTCTCTCCTTCACATCCAGAATACAGGGAACATCCCTTAGTGAACTTTATCAAAATTTGCTTTTCTGGAATCTTGTGAGGGATCTTGCAGTTCTGAAGGATCATTTTGGATCATCTGAGTGGAGAGATTTAGATCATAAGGCCCTCACACCCCGGTACTAGAAATATACCATAGTCTGGTATGTGTTTTTAGGTTTAACAGAGAAAACATTAACTACAGTAATTGACTCCAGCTTACAGTCCATTTCCCAAACACACTATCCACGGTCCCAGTAACTGCTGTTTTGTTAGACATACAATTCTTGACATCACTAATTTATTGTGGAAGCAGAAGAGACCACATCTATTAATAAAAACAACATACTGTGTAATCAGCCTGAGGCAGCAGTGCTTGATTCGAAAGACAAAGGACTCAAACACGTGTGACCAACAGCACATGAAGGAGCATGTGGTTTAAACACGTGTGGCCCATATCATGGACGTCCACCTTCACTTCTTAAAGGGGCATTGTACTGAAAATATTTATTTCCTGCACATGAACGAGCACAATACACACATATTAGCGCTGTGGAAACTGTTGGCGCTCTACAAATAACCGATAATAATAATATTGGAAATATTTATTTTGTTTGCCAGCAAAAAATTATGTTATGTAAAAGCTGTTTATATTTAAATGTAAACTAATACCACAATATTAGTTCTGTGCTTTTTAATCCTCCATGGCTGATAAAGAGAACGGCCTCTGCTTTACTCGTGGAAAGGGACAAGCCTCTATAAATAGACAATGATACAGTTTTTTTTCAGGACAGGGTTTTTTTGGAGGGGGTTTTCAATTCTCTCTAACAATTAAAAAAAGAAAATGTATCTTTAAAGAGAGACAACCCCAAATGACTTATTTATAGATCACACTATCAAAACAAATACAGTTTAAGCAGATACAATGTAAACATTGCAGCTTCTCTGTAGCTTTTTAATACGTCTCGCTGATTATCCCAATATTTCTGCTTTTTGCTGCATCTGTTCAGACTGAGGGCCTCATGACTGCTCTGGTAAGATAAACTAAAAAGCTTTGTCATTACTCCGAGGTCCTTTAAAGAATTTTTGAAATGTAAATTTTAGTTTGAGAGCTATTTATCTAGCTGTATGCGAAGGAGAGAGACACACATTGTTAGATAATGCTAAATTAACGGTTAAAGATTTTGCACAATTTCTCTCCATGTTGGCAAATTTTTGATCAGGCCCTAAGTCATGAGGTAAACTGAGTTAGTCACTGACCTACTGCAGTCTCTGTGGCTTTAAGAAGTCCCTAAATAACAACGGTAAATGACTTGGACATGTTTGCACACCTGTTTAATTGTTTTGTGATAAATCATTGCCCCTCGAACCATCTCTGGGAGAGCAGCTGGAACCTTCTCCAGTCGTTCTGAAAAAGCTGCAAGGATGTGGCCCGACTGTTGCGCCCATCTTTCCAGGCCCGTGTAACAAGATAGTCGCAGGAGATTTCCCACAGAGACTGAATTACCGCTGGGCTCAGCTCCATCCTGATCTGTAACAGACCCACAAACACACAAAAATTAAATAGGCCTACCAGACAAAGAGGGATATAAGATACCCACCGTCAATAGCCTACAGGTAGTGCATAAAAAAGGCAACACTATGGTACGCTAACATCACTAGAGCGCAATCCACGGTGCTCTCACTAACATCTGGAGGTCAAATAGCACGGCCTCACTAAGGGTTTGATAATCTAAAGCTCTCTGGTCTGGTGAGATTCTATAAGAAGCTTTGTCAGTATTTTGAGGCTTCTCAGGGATTGTTTTAAAGAAATATTTATCTTGGATCTGTATATCTAACTGAGGGGAATTGACTACTATTCTTTATCTGAAGGAGAGACATTACATTTACAATATAGTGCTCAGTGCAATACGCTGATGATTTCTCTCTATGCTGAAGAGGCCCTAAATCCCTCATCTAATGACTACTATTGGGAGAGCTACAAAACTCAAGACCGGGCTTTCACTCAATCGCTAACCCAAAGGTGCGCTAAAATAAAGAAGAAATAGTTGGTTTCTTCACAAAGTGTTAAACTATATATATATTTATGCATATTTTTCTGCGTGTATGTTTATATCTGTATGTATGTGTGTGTACATATTTATATGTATGTGTGTTTTTATGTGTGTATGTATACATCTGTATGTATGTGTGTGTACATATTTATATGTATGTGTTTTTATGTGTGTATGTATACATCTGTATGTATGTGTGTACATATTTATATGTATGTGTTTTTATGTGTGTATGTATACATCTGTATGTATGTGTGTGTACATATTTATATGTATGTGTGTTTTTATGTGTGTATGTATACATCTGTATGTATGTGTGTGTACATATTTATATGTATGTGTGTGTGTTTTTATGTGTGTATGTATGTATCTGTATGTATGTGTGTACATATTTATATGTATGTGTGTTTTTATGTGTGTATGTATACATCTGTATGTATGTGTGTGTACATATTTATATGTATGTGTGTTTTTATGTGTGTATGTATACATCTGTATGTATGTGTGTGTACATATTTATATGTATGTGTGTTTTTATGTGTGTATGTATATATCTGTATGTATGTGTGTACATATTTATATGTATGTGTGTTTTTATGTGTGTATGTATACATCTGTATGTATGTGTGTGTACATATTTATATGTATGTGTGTTTTTATGTGTGTATGTATACATCTGTATGTATGTGTGTGTACATATTTATATGTATGTGTGTTTTTATGTGTGTATATATACATCTGTATGTATGTGTGTGTACATATTTATATGTATGTGTGTGTACATATTTATATGTATGTGTGTGTGTTTTTATGTGTGTATGTATGTATGTATCTGTATGTATGTGTGTACATATTTATATGTATGTGTTTTTATGTGTGTATGTATACATCTGTATGTATGTGTGTACATATTTATATGTATGTGTTTTTATGTGTGTATGTATACATCTGTATGTATGTGTGTACATATTTATATGTATATGTGTTTTTATGTGTGTATGTATACATCTGTATGTATGTGTGTGTACATATTTATATGTATGTGTGTTTTTATGTGTGTATGTATACATCTGTATACATATTTATATGTATGTGTGTTTTTATGTGTGTATGTATACATCTGTATGTATGTGTGTGTACATATTTATATGTATGTGTGTGTACATATTTATATGTATGTGTGTGTGTGTTTTTATGTGTGTATGTATGTATGTATCTGTATGTATGTGTGTACATATTTATATGTATGTGTTTTTATGTGTGTATGTATACATCTGTATGTATGTGTGTGTACATATTTATATGTATGTGTTTTTATGTGTGTATGTATACATCTGTATGTATGTGTGTGTACATATTTATATGTATGTGTGTTTTTATGTGTATATGTATACATCTGTATGTATGTGTGTGTACATATTTATATGTATGTGTGTTTTTATGTGTGTATGTATACATCTGTATGTATGTGTGTACATATTTATATGTATGTGTGTGTACATATTTATATGTATGTGTGTGTACATATTTATATGTATGTGTGTGTGTTTTATGTGTGTATGTATGTATGTATCTGTATGTATGTGTGTACATATTTATATGTATGTGTTTTTATGTGTGTATGTATACATCTGTATGTATGTGTGTGTACATATTTATATGTATGTGTTTTTATGTGTGTATGTATACATCTGTATGTATGTGTGTGTACATATTTATATGTATGTGTTTTTATGTGTGTATGTATACATCTGTATGTATGTGTGTGTACATATTTATATGTATGTGTGTTTTTATGTGTGTATGTATACATCTGTATGTATGTGTGTGTACATATTTATATGTATGTGTTTTTATGTGTGTATGTATACATCTGTATGTATGTGTGTGTACATATTTATATGTATGTGTGTTTTTATGTGTGTATGTATACATCTGTATGTATGTGTGTGTACATATTTATATGTATGTGTGTTTTTATGTGTGTATGTATACATCTGTATGTATGTGTGTGTACATATTTATATGTATGTGTGTGTGTTTTTATGTGTGTATGTATGTATGTATGTATCTGTATGTATGTGTGTACATATTTATATGTATGTGTTTTTATGTGTGTATGTATACATCTGTATGTATGTGTGTGTACATATTTATATGTATGTGTTTTTATGTGTGTATGTATACATCTGTATGTATGTGTGTGTACATATTTATATGTATGTGTTTTTATGTGTGTATGTATACATCTGTATGTATGTGTGTGTACATATTTATATGGATGTGTGTTTTTATGTGTGTATGTATACATCTGTATGTATGTGTGTGTACATATTTATATGTATGTGTGTTTTTATGTGTGTATGTATACATCTGTATGTATGTGTGTGTACATATTTATATGTATGTGTGTGTACATATTTATATGTATGTGTGGGTGTTTTTATGTGTGTGTGTATGTATGTATGTATCTATATGTATGTGTGTACATATTTATATGTATGTGTTTTTATGTGTGTATGTATACATCTGTATGTATGTGTGTACATATTTATATGTATGTGTTTTTATGTGTGTATGTATACATCTGTATGTATGTGTGTACATATTTATATGTATGTGTTTTTATGTGTGTGTGTATGTATACATCTGTATGTATGTATCTGTATGTATGTGTGTACATATTTATATGTATGTGTGTGTGTTTTTATGTGTGTATGTATGTATCTGTATGTATGTGTGTACATATTTATATGTATGTGTTTTTATGTGTTTATGTATGTATACATCTGTATGTATGTATCTGTATGTATGTGTGTACATATTTATATGTATGTGTGTGTGTTTTTATGTGTGTATGTATATATCTGTATGTATGTGTGTACATATTTATATGTATGTGTGTTTTTATGTGTGTATGTATACATCTGTATGTATGTGTGTGTACATATTTATATGTATGTGTGTTTTTATGTGTGTATGTATATATCTGTATATATGTGTGTACATATTTATATGTATGTGTGTTTTTATGTGTACATATTTATATGTATGTGTGTTTTTATGTGTGTATGTATACATCTGTATGTGTGTGTGCATATTTATATGTATGTGTGTGTGTTTTTATGTGTGTATGTATGTATCTGTATGTATGTGTGTACATATTTATATGTATGTGTGTTTTTATGTGTGTATGTATACATCTGTATGTATATGTGTGTGTACATATTTATATGCATGTGTGTGTGTTTTTATGTGTGTAATGTATGTATCTGTATGTATGTGTGTACATATTTATATGTATGTGTTTTTATGTGTGTATGTATATATCTGTATGTATGTGTGTTTTTATGTGTGTATGTTTATATCTGTATGTGTGTGTACATATTTATATGTATGTGTGCACATACTGTACATATGTACACACACACACACAAATACACAAATATACACCTCTGAGCCCATCCCAGTCCCAAACCTTGTCATACACCATATACCTTTAAATCACTATTAAAAACATTTTTATAAATAAAAACATATATATCGCATTTAATATGTATGAATTTTTTTTTTTTAATATATCATACATGTGTTTGGTTATTTTTTTATTCTAGCCGTAACACTTTACTTCAGGTATCCAAGCAGGCTAACGATTTTCAGCTCTAACACTATGAGCTATTGTTAACACAGGGTCGCTGCACTTGTAATATGAGACTTCTTGGTGAGAGAAATATTACAGCAATAACAGGATTTTATACTATACGTATAGTGTCAGATCCCTTTCTTTACATCCAGCATTTTAGTATATAAAGCAGGAGACCATTCAGAACAAATGGATTTATACAAATTCTCCACTTGGAGAACAAAAACATTAAAACTAATATTTGATATAGAAGCCTTACTCTTCCTAGTACGCTATGGTGACTCTGCGAGTGAACTTTAAGCCACTGTGCCCAACTGGGCTATGGAAAAATACACAATGTATATTAAGTTAAAACTTATTATATTTTAATTAAACAGAGTTGCTGAATATACTCATATGAAAACACAAAAAACCCACAATGTAATTACATTTACAATAAAAATACCTTCACATTAAAAAATACATAAAAATGTGCAACAGAGGCCCATGTGTCAGTCTGTATTTCAAATCATCCGTTCCTGAATGAGCCGTCTGTGGGGGACCTGTCGGATGTAGAGACACAGTCCCAGTGAAGTAAGTTTATATACACCAACGTTCACGCAGAAAAAGAACTACTCACAGAGGACCCTGTAAAAGGACTTTATATTCCTATGCACTGACGACATCCGCGTATGTTAAAGAAATCTCTCCTTGCTGGAAATCGACTGCATAATTATAAACTGTGGAAACAGCTTTATTCGCCCACTAGGATACCGGAGCTATAAGTTACAAGTTAATGGATGCCAGTTAAATGCGGCACCTACGAAACCTAAATTACACCATATGTAGAATAATATTACCAAATTACTATATCTATGTAAAAGCCCTTTGCCTGCCTTTTTTTTTCCTAACACCTGAGACCTCATATCTTTGAGCCCATATAACTTTTTTGGGCAATATTTTGATTTACTAATTTTTATTAGATGGTGTTATTATGAGTGTAACTGTACTTTGTAATGTATTTTTTATGTTTTGTGACATTTTTTAGTTTCATGTAGCAGTTAACCAGAGCTCTGAGGTCACAGCAATCATTCTAGCGTAAATCGCAACAGCGCTCACAACTTTGCATTCACTTTCAACTTGTAATATGAGCGCTCCTTCCGACGTGCACAACAGCCACGATAAATCCAAAAAGTATCGAGCAATACGGTTAGCGCACCACTCGTAATCTGGCACATAGACGATTTCGAGCACAGATTTCTTTAACAGACGGCGTGTAATTGACAACAGGAGCTCTGATATTGTCAGTGCGTAGGAATATAAAGTCAAATCCTGTTATGGTGCCTTATGTGAGTAGCTCCTTTTCAGGGTGAACTTTGTTGTATAAACATCTCAGAGGTCCCCAGAAACGGCTCATTCAGGAACGGATGATTCGATACACAGACTGACACATGGGACTCTGTTACACACTTTAATGTTTTTTTTTAATGTGAATGTAATTACATTGTGTTATTTTATGTGTCCATATGAGTATATTTAGCAATTTTATTTAATTAAAGGACCACTAAATACAGTAGAATTGCATAATAAAAAGACAGTGCAATAACACTCTGAATTTCACAAAAGCAATAACAAAAAAAAATTCTAGCAATTTTTCCCCCATTCGCCAACCCCCTGTATCATGTGACAGACGCCAATCACACACTAGTATATGTATACCTCTGAGCTTGTGCACATGCTCAGAAAGATTGTGCAAAATTTGATAATGGAAGTAAATTGGATTCTTAAAATAGTGTGCTCTTTCTAAATCATATAAGTTTAATTTTGACTTGAATGTTGTCACGGAGACTGGGCTGAAAGGGTTAAACCCCTGCCCCCTTTAAGCTCCTCAGCAACTGCGATCTCCCAGACCTTTCCTTTTGTGAGAATTTGTGTGTGAACCAGATCTTGAAAGAGCTGGTCTCTGACCGACCGATCCCTCTCTGGTCAGGCCCCTGGATCTACCGGTCGGCCGCCACACCCAGATCCCCACAGCCTGGGTGCATCTGAACTGGGGAGCCGGCTCCCATGATGTGTAGGTGGGCATCATGAAGCAGCTACCTGCCGAGGTCTTGTTTGGGAATGACTTTTCATGTGAACATGTTAAAGGCATGTTCTCTACTGTCCCTGGGTACACCACAACGGCCATACACCGAGTGGAGACCCCAAAACAGGCCCGCTCCAACAGGCAGCCTACAGGGTCCCAGAGGCAGTCAGGGACAGTATGCACCACAAGCTCAGGGGAATGTTTGACCTAGGTGTTGCTGAACCGTCCAACAGTCCCTGGGCCTCCCCGGTGTTGCTGGTACCCAAGGAGGACGGGACTACCCGGTTCTGGATCGACTACCGTAAACTCAATGACAGAACCACAACTAACGCCTACCCTATGCCCCTAGTCAATGACCTATTAGACAGAATAGCTCACAGCCACTTCCTGACCACCCTCGACCTCTACAAGGGATACTGGCATATCACCTTAGACACTGAGTCCATCCCCAAGTCCGCCTTCATCACCCCCTTCGGCCTCTACCAGTTCAAGGTCATGCCGTTTGGGATGAAGAACGCTCCAGCCACCTTCCAAAGCATGGTGGATCACCTTCTGCGTATACCTGGACGACATCCTATAGCGACACCTGGGAGGGCCATTTGGTCCACTTAGGCGTCATTCTAGATCGCCTCTGAGCCGCCAGGCTAACCTTGAAGCCCGACAAATGCACGATAGGGTGCTTGGAGGTCCAGTACCTGAGCCTCCGAGTGGGCTGCGGAAATCAGCGGCCAGAGACGGCTAAGGTTGGGGCAGTTGCAAACTGGCCCACTCCCAAGACCAAAACCCAAGTCCTGGCTTTGCTAGGAACCGCAGGGTAATACCGGAAATTTGTCCCTAATTACAGTGCCCTAGCCAAACCCCTGACCGACCTGACCCGTAAACGACTTCCCCGACGGGTCCTGTGGTCCCCAGAATAAGAAACGGCCTTTCAAAACCTAAGTCTGCCTTAATCTCTGCTCCTGCCCTGGCCGCCCCTAAACCCACTCAACATTTTTGTGTCCACACAGATGCCTCCATGTTAGGGTTGGGAGCAGTGTTAAGCCAGGTGGATGAAGGAGGACAAGACCACCCCGTAGCCTACATCAGTAGGAAGCTGTTGCCGAGAGAGGTAGGCTACGCGGCGGTGGAGAAGGAGTGTCTGGCCCTGGTATAGGCCCTGAAGAAACTGCAGCCCTACCTCTATGGGAGACCTTTCACCGTCCCAACGTTCAGCGCTTTTACTAAGTTGTTTTTTATTTGTAGCCTTCATCACCCTAACCATTCTTCTCTCCAATGTTCCAACTGTTCAGGTTAGTTTAGATAAGCAGGTGGAGGATCAAGGAGAAGCCAGACCATAGGGATATGTAGCACAACCACGTAAGGGATAGCATTAGTGCTGTCACTTAGACCTTTAACAATACATTTTCACATACAAAATCTCATGTAAAGAATATGGGACCGATGATCTAAAGCTCTCCGCTCATGTGAGATGATCTAAAACGATTCTCCAGCACTGCTTTATCCCTCACAAGAATCTAGAAAGGCAGATTTTGTTATACTTCTCTATGGGGTATTTCCTGCATTTCTGGATGTGAAGGAGAGACAAGCCCTGGGTTGAACAGAGAAGCTCCCAGGGTGTGTCTGAATCACTCTCACAACTCTCATGATATTCTTTAAGCATTTTACACCTGCAAGTCTCACTGATTTACCTTGCCAGCTAAATGCAAGTGAAGTTTGCTCAAAATTTACAATGCACTTATTTAACTGTCAAAAAAGTAACGTGTACTGAACTAGAGGCAAATGCAAGTTAATTGCAATGAAAACATACCAGTTAAATGTGTATTTGCTGCAAACTGAGAATTTATATCAGTGTTATTTGATCCTTTGATAACTTCCCTCTCCCTATGAAATGCTCTATCCCACAGAGCGTCATTACTTTCTATGGGAGTCAACTTTCATCACTCTGGGACTTCTAGGTTCCACCCTTTTTCTTAGAGAATTCAGTGAGTTAATTCCTTGTGAAGTCTGCACTATAATATAAGAGAATATGCATATCCAAAGAAATTCTATACAAAATCATATCATAGTAGCTAGCAGTTTGCAACCCTTAATGTGACAACAGCTGCTTGGCAAATTGTGTGTTCTTATACACATTGGTGTTTGTTTAATTTTAAAACATGTATAAATAAAGAATTGTTTGTCAGGTGGTGGTTCCTATGATTTCTTTTTGTGACTGTATTACAGTTTTAAAGTCTGACAACCTTGCATGGACTTTTATTTATTCAGTCACGCTAGCACTACAGTGCTTCCTACCTGACATGTGGCTATGGCATGATGATCAAAAACTCCCCTCTATGGAAAGAAACCAAGCAAAATCTTTGGTGGCCTTTTTAGCGTATTATATTGTAATATATATGTGTCTCACTTTCATATCCATAACTCTGTATAGTGAGATAGACCGCTCACAAGCTAAAATGTATTTGAGGGACCTTGTAGTACTGACGAGAGTTCTTAGATAACCTAGAGAGCTTTAGATCATCAGGACATTTGTAAAGAGTGAATTTTGATTGCATTACAAGTGTAACAACTTACCTTTCAGGTACACAGGCTTCATAAACCACTACTACATCTCTCCTTTTAAATTGTTGGCAATTATCATTTGAAGGAATATTGGGCAATGCACAGAAAAGAATCAAAGCATTGCTGAAAGTAGCCTGAGAGACATATCATAGACCCATAGAATGGAGCACTGAAAATAAGCTTTGAAGCAATAAAGTCAAACTGGGTCATGATATTCAGAAAAAATGAGGAGCTGAGAGACCATTTGCTAGGGTGTAGAATATGGCATCTGAGGTAATCTGCATATAGTTACTCCACGCAAAAGCTGCTAACTTCTGTAAGGCCTTTGCAATGATATTTAAGCTCAAGCCAGTAGTTTAAACCTTTCTTTGAAGACCAGTAGGCTCATTAATTCGCGCTGGTGGTTTATAGAGGGAACCAAAGTTGAACTGTCAGACTGCAGTGGGACAATGGCAAGATTACAAGTACTTCAAGAAGACAATGCAGAAGGCAACTAATACCTTTAAAAGACTGATCAGGATATAGGCCTCTCTTGGATCACAGAGGTCCTGCACTAGATGGTCTTTTCAGATAGCTCCCAAGCTGGAAAGGCTACCATAATCACTGACGAAAACACTGTTGTGAAATCTGAGTAAAAAAAAAATGCCACCAAGTGTTCTTTGTTGAGGAACCAGTTAAGGGACACTTAGATCTCAAGGTAAAGAACAATGATCAGGGAGGAGTATCCAATATATCTGTCTATTGCAGAAGGAAATGTAGCTTTAGAGGTCAAGGGTGGAAATAAGCAAACGTCATAGAAACATAGATTTTGATAGAAGATAAGTCATAGGCCCAGCAAGTCTTCCCGATATTTCCTAAAAGTATAAACGTATCTAGTTTGTAGGATAGCCTTATGCTTATCCAAGGCATTCTTTAAGTCCCCCTCAGTGTTTGTCATTACCACTTCTTGTGGAAGTTTATTCCATGAAACAATCATCCTTTCTGTAAAGAAGTGCTTCCTAAAATTACTCCTGAATATACTACAATTCAGCTTGAGATCATGACCTCTTGTTCTTGAATTTTTCTTTTTATGTCAAATAGAGTCACAGCCTTACAGGTTTACAACCGCGGTCTTAAAAAAAGGATAAAAAGGTGAGCTGAAAAAAATGAGCCATTATCATGATGTGATGGCTGTGAAGGGAAATGAAAATTCCTAGGAGCTGCAAGGCTGTCAGGAGAACAGTTAGGATTATGAGTAACCTTGGTCCTGAACTCAGGCAAGAGAAAAATGAAAACAAAAAATTTACTGAAAGTGATACAGTGATGTAGATGAAGGTGAATATAGAGATGTGTATTATCAAGGGTGGTCATGAATTGACTGTGCTCTATTTCCGGGACAGCAGAGTCAATAGAATGCAAAGTAAAACCATTACATTTTATGATTTTGCTGAGATATTGTAGGTTAAGATGCAGGTGCAAAAAGCCTTAACTATCTCAATATACTGTTTTGTTCTTCAGATGAAGGTGGCTGGATGCCTTCAATGAGAAGAAGGATTATCATAGAAAAGGGAACATCCTTAAAACAGCAAGATCAGAGAGAAGTGAGACAATCTTGAGTCTAGAAGGAAGAGTGAAAGGTCCATAGTGGATTTTGTACTCTAAAGATTTTTGTATGTATTCCTCAGTCTAAGACAGAGGAGCAAAACATTTTGAAATTTAAATAAACAGCCTGCATGAAGCAAAATATTCAGAGGATGTGGATGGGAGCTGCGCCAAAGCAGTTCTTCCAGAACTTTAGGAAAGACGTAAGGCAGACCCTCAGATATAAATTCTTTATCTCAGGTCAATTTTAAAACTGAGAATGAAGCAGCAGAAGGGAAGAAGATTCAAGAGGGACAAAATTAATGGCATAAGTAAAAAATTAAAATTTATGCTTACCTGATAAATGTATTTCTTTCCGTATATGGTGAGTCCACGGCTTGAGTAATTACTGTTGAGAATATCACTCCTGGCCAGCAGGAGGAGGCAAAAAGCACCACAGTTAAACTGCCAAGTATCACCCCCTTACCCACAACCCCCATTACGGCTTCTATACAGAGAGGCACTAAAAATAGCTTCCTGGTACACTGAGTACCAGAAATATCCGGTTTTTCAAACCTGACAGTTTAAAATGTTGCATCTTTTTATTTTAAAGCAAAGGGGAAATGAATAAGCTGCTGAAATAGAAATTTCAGCCTTACTTTCAGTTTAAACTTGTATTGTTTTATCAAGTAAATATGTGTCAGAAAATAAAGCCTAATAAAAACATTTTACCCTTTCTTTTTTTTAAAGAGTTTAAATGTTAATCTCACACATGCTACAGTGCCTGCTTCATGCCCCAGTGTAACCCATACAACAGGATTATCTATGTCCCAATAAAAAAGCAGTGTCTTAATTTGTTAAGTGCATGGTCTCCCCAACTGGAAGAAAAAGCACTTACCTGCTCCGCTGTCTGGCATGTAGACAGTTACAAGGTATGAGAAGACACAGTTCTTCACAGAGACCTTTGAAAAAGAAAGAACAGAGTAGCCGCTTTCTAAACTCCAAAACTTGCTTGTAGATGAAATCAAAAAAATTTCTTTAGACACCTAAACTTCACCTCCTCCATTTACCAAAGGCAAAGAGAATGACTGGGGGTTGTGGGTAAGGGAGTGATACATGGCAGTTTAACTGTGGTGCTCTTTGCCTCCTTCTGCTGGCCAGGAGTGATATTCCGAACAGTAATAACTCAAGCCGTGGACTCACCATATCTTAGGAAAGAAATAAGAGTATCTCTCAAGAGAGATACATTAATTGATGTCCTGTTGAGATATTCTATCCTCAGAGGGATGAAAGCAGCAATACCATCCCTCTCAATGAACCAACAGGAAGTATAAAGCTGAGCCAGAAGGCAGAGTGCCAGCCAAAGGCAAGTAAAATACCGTAGCTAAAGCATATCACTCATTGGCCAACTCCTAACTATAAGACACTTCAAGCTTGATCTGTGAAATATGTAGTCTCTGCATTGTGAGAAGCATGGAGTCCACAGGAGTGCAATAATTTAACTGTCTCATTAAATGGCCAAACATGAGGCAGTCATAAACAGTATAGTGATCTATATCTGATCAAAGGCTACAGACAGATATTCATTACTCTGACAACAGAGGTGGTTGCTAGAACAGAAGAATTTAAGTTGAGTTGTCACAATTTGAATGTGTGACCACAAATTCAGTGAGCCTTGCAAATGCCCACCAAGTCTATTTCATGCAGTTTCAGCATGAAATAGAGAGTGATAAGCTGTAATAAAAAAGTCATTCATCTATGAAATGTTGTAGATAGCAACAGGAACAGAGATTAATCAGCTGTGATAAAAGAGGGACGGCATATGTGAACAGCTTCAGTTTTCAGCATGGAACAGACAGTGGTCATCTGTTACAAAGGAAAGAAGGCACCTGTGGACCCTCCAGTTTTTAGAGTAAAACATTATGAACATAATATATAAATATTCACCAGTAGAAACAAATGAGAAAGACAAACAGTACAAAGACAAACATCTGAGACTCAGAATGAGAGACAAAC
Source organism: Bombina bombina (assembly GCF_027579735.1). Lineage (NCBI taxonomy): Eukaryota > Metazoa > Chordata > Amphibia > Anura > Bombinatoridae > Bombina > Bombina bombina. The sequence continues at coordinate 1,542,119,021 of NC_069499.1, forward strand.
AGGAGAACTGTGAGTGTAGAAACGAATGTAAGTACTGGAAGAGACAAAAATATATTAGAAAAGCAGGACAGTGAACATATATGCTCATTAATAAAAAGAGAGAAGCGCTCAACCTGGGAACGAACAATAGCATAATAGCTTGTTCTATGGCTAGTTACCACCCAAGAAGCAGCCTCTTTTTGCTCATCATGTGCCTTTCACAGAGAAGAACTTTCCTGAAGCATATCAGTCTGATCCTGACTTCACAGTACAGTCCAGTCCCCAAATGCCAGGCAATCCTTCTCTGAACGAGAGAAACAACAAAACCCCAGACGTACGTTTCGGTCTATTGTGAGTCTTGTCAGTGAGGTGCAGCCATATCCCTCTAGGCACACTGAGCAACGGGTCCAAGTCTGGATTCCCACATCACACTTAGGGAGACTTCCCTAAGTGTCATAATTTGCATAAATAAAAAGAGAGAAGCGCTCAACCTGAGAACGAACAATAGCATAACAGCTTGTTCTATGGCTAGTTACCACCCAAGAAGCAGCCTCTTTTTGCTCAACATGTGCCTTTCACAGAGAAGAACTTTCCTGAAGCATATCAGTCTGATCCTGACTTAAAGGGATATGAAACCCAAAACATTTCTTTCAGGATTCAGATAGAGAATACAATTTTAAACAACTTTCTAATTTACTTCTATTATCTAATCTGTTTTATTCTCTCGGTATCATTTGTTGAAGGAGCAGCCGTGCACTACTGGTTTCTAACTGTACACATGGGTGAGCCAATGACAATCAGTTTATATATGCAGCCAATAATCAAGAGCTAGAACCTAGGTTCTCTGCTGCACATGAACTTTCCTAGATAAACATTTCAGCAAAGGATAACAATAGAAAGAAGCAAATTAAATAATAGAAGTAAATTGGAAAGTTGTTTGAAATTGTATTCTCTATCTGAATCATGAAAGAAAAATGTTTGGTTTCATGTCCCTTTAACAGTACAGTCCAGCCCCGAAATACCAGGCAATCCCTCTCTGAACGAGAGAAACAGCAAAACCCCAGATGTACGTTTTGGCCTATTGTGGGCCTCGTCAGTGAGGTGCAGCCATATCCCTCTAGGCACACTGAGCAATGGGTCCACGTCTGGATTCCCGCATCACACTTAGGGAGACTTCCCAAAGTGTCATAATTTGCATAAATAAAAAGAGAGAAGCGCTCAACCTGGGAATGAACAATAGCATAATAGCTTGTTCTATGGCTAGTTACCACCCAAGAAGCAGCCTCTTTTTGCTCAACATGTGCCTTTCACAGAGAAGAACTTTCCTGAAGCATATCAGTCTGATCCTGACTTAACAGTACAGTCCAGACCCGAAATACCAGGCAATCCCTCTCTGAACGAGAGAAACAGCAAAACCCCAGACGTACGTTTCGCCTATTGTGGGCCTCGTCAGTGAGGTGCAGCCATATCCCTCTAGGCACACTGAGCATATATGCTCACTAATCCAGAGAACTGACAAGGAGAGAGAAATGTGAGAGTCCGACCATAACAGATATGTTAGAGAGGCCAAGCAGGTGAGGCATGAGAGGGACCAATAAGGAGCAAGAGGGTTGTGGAATACTTAAAAGAAGAAACATATAACAGAGACATCCAAAAATCTACATAGAGATAATTAAAAAAAACAGGAAAAGGAGAAATAAAATAAATGGCCAAGAAAAGAGAGGTTGATGTGCTCTAGGGTGTAAGTATGGGTTTGGGATGGGTATAGGGCAGACTACAGGCTAAATGACAAATGAGAGTAGGTACTAAGTAAGTTGCTGTCTACCAGTCAATGAGGTTAAGTGTGAAACAGTGTTAACTGCAGGCAACAAGAGAGATTGTACAGTTATTTATGAAATTCAATCCCATAAAATTGCCACAGAGAATAATGAGAAGAACTGAAACAAACTGTGTTGTACACAAAGCAGTCTCTTAAGTACCTGCTAATGAGAATGGGTACAAAGAGAATGAGTTATATTGCAGTTTGCTTGTTAGAGTGTAGTATGTGGGATACAGTGCTAATGGGTAGAGTACAGGATAGCAGGCAGCATGCAGGAAAACGGCACTGTACAGTATAGTGTCAGCGTGCAGGATAACAGCCAGCGTGCAGGATAATAGCCAGCGTGCAGGATAACAGCCAGCGTGCAGGACAACAGACAGCGTGCAGGACAACAGACAGCGTGCAGGATAACAGACAGCGTGCAGGATAACAGACAGCGTGCAGGATAACAAACAGCGTGCAGGATAACAGACAGCGTGCAGGATAACAGACAGCGTGCAGGATAACAGACAGCGTGCAGGATAACAGACAGCGTGCAGGATAACAGCCAGCGTGCAGGATAACAGCCAGCGTGCAGGATAACAGACAGCGTGCAGGATAACAGACAGCGTGCAGGATAACAGACAGCGTGCAGGATAACAGACAGCGTGCAGGATAACAGCCAGCGTGCAGGACAACAGCCAGCGTGCAGGACAACAGCCAGCGTGCAGGACAACAGCCAGTGTGCAGGACAACAGCCAGCGTGCAAGATAACAGCCAGCGTGCAGGATAACAGACAGCGTGCAGGATAACAGACAGCGTGCAGGATAACAGACAGCGTGCAGGATAACAGACAGCGTGCAGGATTACAGACAGCGTGCACAGGATAACAGACAGCGTGCACAGGATAACAGACAGCGCGCAGGATAACAGACAGCGTGCACAGGATAACAGACAGGGTGCAGGATTACAGACAGTGTGCAGGATAACAGCCAGCGTGCAGGATAACAGACAGCGTGCAGGATAACAGACAGCGTGCACAGGATAACAGACAGCGTGCAGGATAACAGACAGCGTGCAGGATAACAGACAGCGTGCAGGATAACAGACAGCGTGCACAGGATAACAGACAGCGTGCACAGGATAACAGACAGTGTGCAAGATAAAAGCCAGCGTGCAAGATAACAGCCAGCGTGCAGGATAACAGCCAGCGTGCAGGATAACAGACAGCGTGCACAGGATAACAGCCAGCGTGCAGGATAACAGCCAGCGTGCAGGATAACAGCCAGCGTGCAGGATAACAGACAGCGTGCACAGGATAACAGCCAGCGTGCAGGATAACAGACAGCGTGCACAGGATAACAGCCAGCGTGCAGGATTACAGACAGCGTGCAGGATTACAGACAGCGTGCAGGATAACACACAGCGTGCACAGGATAACAGACAGTGTTCACAGGATAACAGACAGCGTGCAGGATTAAAGCCAGCGTGCAGGATAACAGCCAGCGTGCAGGATAACAGCCAGCGTGCAGGATAACAGCCAGCGTGCAGGATAACAGCCAGCGTGCAGGATAACAGCCAGCGTGCAGGATAACTGACAGCGTGCACAGGATAACAGACAGCGTGCAGGATATAGGGGAGAGAGCAGGATAGCAGGCAGTGTGCAGAGTATAGGGGAGAGCGCAGGATAGCAGGCAGCGTTCAGGATATAGGGGAGAGTGCAGGATAGCAGGCAGCGTGCAGGATATAGTGGAGAGCGCAGGATTGAAGGCAGCGTTCAGGATATAGGGGAGAGTGCAGGATAGCAGGCAGCGTTCAGGATATAGGGGAGAGTGCAGGATAGCAGGTAGCGTTCAGGATATAGGGGAGAGTGCAGGATAGCAGGCAGCATGCAGGATATAGGGGAGTGTGCAGGATTACAGGCAGTGTGCAGGATATAGGAGAGAGTGCAGAATAGCAGGCAGCGTGCAGGATATAGGGGAGAGTGTAGGATAGCAGGCAGCGTGCAGGATATAGGGGAGAGAGAAGGATAGATGGCAGCATGCAGGATATAGGGGAGAGTGCAGGATTACAGGCAGTGTGCAGGATATAGGGGAGAGAGAAGGATAGATGGCAGCATGCAGGATATAGGAGAGAGTGCAGGATAGCAGGCTGCGTGCAGGATATAGGGGAGAGAGAAGGATAGATGGCAGCATGCAGGATATAGGGGAGAGTGCAGGATTACAGGCAGTGTGCAGGATATAGGAGAGAGTGCAGGATAGCAGGCAGCGTGCAGGATATAGGGGAGAGTGTAGGATAGCAGGCAGCGTGCAGGATAACAGACAGCGTGCAGGATAACAGACAGCGTGCAGGATAACAGACAGCGTGCAGGATAACAGCCAGCGTGCAGGATAACAGCCAGCGTGCAGGATAACAGCCAGTGTGCAAGATAAAAGCCAGCGTGCAAGATAACAGCCAGCGTGCAAGATAACAGCCAGCGTGCAAGATAACAGCCAGCGTGCAGGATAACAGCCAGCGTGCAGGATAACAACCAGCATGCAGGATAACAGACAGCGTGCACAGGATAACAGCCAGCGTGCAGGATAACAGACAGCGTGCAGGATAACAGACAGCGTGCAGGATAATAGACAGCGTGCAGGATAACAGCCAGCGTGCAGGATAACAGCCAGCGTGCACAGGATAACAGACATCGTGCACAGGATAACAGACAGCGTGCACAGGATAACAGACAGCGTGCACAGGATAACAGACAGCGTGCACAGGATAACAGACAGCGTGCAGGATATAGGGGAGAGAGCAGGATAGCAGGCAGTGTGCAGAGTATAGGGGAGAGCGCAGGATAGCAGGCAGCGTTCAGGATATAGGGGAGAGTGCAGGATAGCAGGCAGCGTGCAGGATATAGGGGAGAGCGCAGGATTGTAGGCAGCGTTCAGGATATAGGGGAGAGTGCAGGATAGCAGGCAGCTTTCAGGATATAGGGGAGAGTGCAGGATAGCAGGTAGCGTTCAGGATATAGGGGAGAGTGCAGGATAGCAGGTAGCGTTCAGGATATAGGGGAGAGTGCAGGATAGCAGGCAGTGTGCAGGATATAGGGGAGTGTGCAGGATTACAGGCAGTGTGCAGGATATAGGAGAGAGTGCAGAATAGCAGGCAGCGTGCAGGATATAGGGGAGAGTGTAGGATAGCAGGCAGCGTGCAGGATATAGGGGAGAGAGAAGGATAGATGGCAGCATGCAGGATATAGGGGAGAGTGCAGGATTACAGGCAGTGTGCAGGATATAGGAGAGAGTGCAGGATAGCAGGCAGCGTGCAGGATATAGGGGAGAGTGTAGGATAGCAGGCAGCGTGCAGGATATAGGGGAGAGTGTAGGATAGCAGGCAGCGTGCAGGATATAGGGGAGAGAGAAGGATAGATGGCAGCATGCAGGATATAGGGGAGAGTGCAGGATAGCAGGCAGCGTGCAGGATATAGGGGAGAGTGTAGGATAGCAGGCAGCGTGCAGGATATAGGGGAGAGAGAAGGATAGATGGCAGCATGCAGGATATAGGAGAGAGTGCAGGATAGCAGGCAGCGTGCAGGATATAGGGGAGAGTGTAGGATAGCAGGCAGCATGCAGGATATAGGGGAGAGTACAGGATAGCAGACAGCGTGCAGGATATAGGGGAGAGCGCAGGATAGCAGGACAGCATTTAGGGTACATAGTAGGGTGTGGGGGTACTTTTGAGTGTGGTACGCTCAGCAGGATCTGCCATTCTCACCATCTTTTAGCCGCAGAACAATACTTGGGTCACTGTCATCTGTAGAAAAATAACCAAAGCCAGTTTGGTCCCAGAACAGATTGTCCTGTTTGTGCTGAAGCTGCACTGCCCATTCCAGGTGCTTTGGATCCAAGGAGGCCTCATACAGGTCCAGCATACCCCGTATAACAAAGGCATAATCATCCAGAAAGCCAGGGACCAAGTTGCTGCTGACAGAAAACAGACATCTAAGTATTTATTGTGTACAGGACACCTCCTACCTACCTGTACTTCTGAGAGAAACACTCATATATCTATGTATCTATCTATCTACTGACAGTTAAGTCACTGATGCTGATGTGTCAGTAATGCACTACAGATTTCTGATGCACCTATACAGCATCATATACACCAATATGGAGATAAACACCTGTATCTTAATACACTCACTGAAAGCACAAACATTCACACTTAAACAGAGTAAGTGTATCTATGCTCCTAAATACAGCAAAAACATGCAAAAGTCTACTAGTTCTATTACACAAAACCATATAACTATTTGCTCACCTACACAGAGAGCATGCTTACCTGCACACCTACACAAAAGCACAGGACTGCTTGCTCACCTACACCAATAGCATGCTTACCTGCACACCTACACAAAAGCACAGGACTGCTTGCTCACCTACACCAATAGCATGCTTACCTGCACACCTACACAAAAGCACAGGACTGCTTGCTCACCTACACCAATAGCATGCTTACCTGCACACCTACACAAAAGCACAGGACTGCTTGCTCACCTACACCAATAGCATGCTTACCTGCACACCTACACAAAAGCACAGGACTGCTTGCTCACCTACACAAATACCATGCTTACCTGCACACCTATACAAAAGCACAGGACTGCTTGCTCACCTACACCAATAGCATGCTTACCTGCACACCTATACAAAAGTACAGGACTGCTTGCTCACCTACACCAATAGCATGCTTACCTGCACACCTATACAAAAGCACAGGACTGCTTGCTCACCTACACCAATAGCATGCTTACCTGCACAACTATACAAAAGCACAGGACTGCTTGCTCACCTACACCAATAGCATGCTTACCTGCACAACTATACAAAAAGCAAACAACTGCTTGCTCACCTACAAAGAGATCATGCTTACCTGCACACAAGCACAGGACTGCTTGCTCACCTACACCAATAGCATGCTTACCTGCACACCTATACAAAAGCCCAGGACTGCTTGCTCACCTACACAAATAGCATGCTTACCTGAACACCTATACAAAAGCACAGGACTGCTTGCTCACCTACACCAATAGCATGCTTACCTGCACACCTATACAAAAGCACAGGACTGCTTGCTCACCTACACAAATAGCATGCTTACCTGCACACCTATACAAAAGCACAGGACTGCTTGCTCACCTACACCAAAAGCATGCTTACCTGCACACCTATACAAAAAGCAAACAACTGCTTGCTCACCTACAAAGAGATCATGCTTACCTGCACACCTATACAAAAGCAAACAACTGCTTGCTCATTGACACAAATAGCATGCTTACCTGCACACCTATACAAAAGCACACGACTGCTTGCTCACCTACACAAATAGCATGCTTACCTGCACACCTATACAAAAGCACACGACTGCTTGCTCAGTAACTCAAATAGCATGCTTACCTGCACACCTTTACAAAAGCACACGACTGCTTGCTCACCTACACAAATAGCATGCTTACCTTCAAATCTATACAAAAGCACACGACTGCTTGTTCACCTACACAAATAGCATGCTTACCTGCACACCTATACAAAAACACATAACTACTTGCTCACCTACACACATAGCATGCTTACCTGCACACCTATACAAAAGCACACAACTGCTTGCTCACCTACACAAATAGCATGCTTACCTTCAAATCTATACAAAAGCACACGACTGCTTGTTCACCTACACAAATAGCATGCTTACCAGCACACCTATACAAAAACACATAACTATTTGCTCACCTACACAAATAGCATGCTTACCTGCACACCTATACAAAAGCACACAACTGCTTGCTCACCTACACAAATAGCATGCTTACCTGCACACCTATACAAAAACACATAACTATTTGCTCACCTACACAGAGAGCATGCTTACCTGCACACCTATACAAAAGCACACAACTGCTTGCTCACCTACACAAATAGCATGCTTACCTGCACACCTATACAAAAGCACACAACTGCTTGCTCACCTACACAAACAGCATGCTTACCTGCACACCTATAAAAAAGCACATGACTGCTTGCTCACCAACACAATAAGCATGCTTACCTGCACACCTATACAAAAGCACACAACTGCTTGCTCACCTACACAAATAGCATGCTTACTTGCACACCTATACAAAAACACATAACTATTTGCTCACCTACACAGAGAGCATGCTTACCTGCACACCTATACAAAAGCACATGACTGCTTGCTCACCAACACAATAAGCATGCTTACCTGCACACCTATACAAAAACACATAACTATTTGCTCACCTACACAAATAGCATGCTTACCTGCACACCTATACAAAAGCACACAACTGCTTGCTCACCTACACAAACAGCATGCTTACCTGCACACCTATACAAAAGCACACGACTGCTTGCTCACCTACACAAATAGCATGCTTACCTGCACACCTATACAAAAACACATAACTATTTGCTTACCTACACAAATAGCATGCTTACCTGCACACCTATAAAAAGCAAACAACTGCTTTCTCAGTGACACAAACAGCATGCTTACCTGCACATCTATAAAAAAGCATAGGACTGCTTGCTCACCTACACAAATAGCATGCTTACCTGTACACCTATACGAAAGGACACAACTGCTTGCTCACCTACACAAATAGCATGCTTACCTGCACACCTATACAAAAGTACAGGACTGCTTGCTCACCTACACAAATAGCATGCTTACCTGCACACCTATACAAAAACACACGACTGCTTGCTCACCTACACCAATAGCATGCTTACCTACACAACATGCTTACCTAAACATTTATACAAAAGCAGACAACTGCTTGCTCACCTGCACATCTATACAAAACCACACAACTGCTTGACACATATATGTTGACCAAGCTTAAATGCACACCTCTACTAAAGGATACAATTGTTTGCTCACCTACACACCTATACAAAAGCTCACAACTACTTGCTTACCTAAAAAGAGAGTTCTCACCTACACACCTATACAAAAGCTCACAACTAATTGCTTACCTACACCCCTATACAAAAGCACACAACTGCTTGCTTACCTACATTGAGAATGCTTACCTGCACACCTATACAAAAGCACACAACTACTTGCTTACCTGCAAAGAGAGTGCTCACTTACACACCTATACAAAAGCTCACAACTAATTGCTTACCTACAGAGAGAGTGCTCACCTACACCCCTATACAAAAGCACACAACTGCTGGCTTACCTACAGAGAGATTGCTTACCTGCACACCTATACAAAAGCACACAACTGCTTGCTTACCTACAGAGAGCATGCTCACCTACACACCTATACAAAAGCAACCAACTGCTTGCTTACCTACAGAGAGAATGCTTACCTGCACACCTATACAAAAGGACACAATTGCTTGCTCACCTACACACCTATACAAAAGCTCACAACTACTTGCTTACCTACAAAGAGAGTGCTCACCTACACACCTATACAAAAGCTCAAAACTAATTGCTTACCTACAGAGTGCTCACCTACACCCCTATACAAAAGCACACAACTGCTTGCTTACCTACAGAGAGAATGCTTACCTACACACCTATACAAAAGCACAAAACTGCTTGTTTACCTACACAGAGAAAATTTACTTGCACACCTATACAAAAGGACACAATTGCTTGCTCACCTATACAAAAGCTCACAACTACTTGCTTACCTACAAAGAGAGTGCTCACCTACACCCCTATACAAAAGCACACAACTGCTTGCTTACCTACAGAGAGAATGCTTACCTACACCCCTATACAAAAGCACACAACTGCTTGCTTACCTACAGAGAGAATGCTTACCTGCACACCTATACAAAAGGACACAATTGCTTGCTCACCTGCCCACCTATACAAAAGCTCACAACTGCATCATGTGCACCACTGAAACAAATAAGCCGCTTCATTCTCACAAAACTATTTTCTCACTGTACAAAGCGACTTCCTACAATCCGGGTTTGTACAAAAAGAAATTACAGTTTTTGTGAGAATGAAGCGGCTCATTAGTTTCTAAAATCCCACTGTTGTAATTGTGAAAAGCCGAGGCCATTTCTTATGCAAGATAATAATATCCTGTACTGTTAGTCTTGCTTCTTGACCGAAACCTTGCTGTATTAAAATGAACAGTTTTACAGTAAAAGCATATAAATGACACAACATACACATGTGTACTATACACCCATAAAGCCCCAGCTCAACTTTACAACACATTTTTTAGGTTTTATAATGCTATTAAAAAGGTAAATTTCACACATGTAAATATCTATTGTCATTTCACAATGTACAACAGATGCTTGCAGTATGGATTTCACTCAAGTGCACTTTACAATAGAAATGTTATCTAGGCCTTTGTGCTTCATGCCCTCTGAACCCTTCTGCACTCACCTAGATTCCGGTCCTGACCAATAGCAGCTCCTCCACAGTGTACCGGTGTCTGTGTCGTACATGTGGCCATGCAGAAAGCTTGCTGCATGCTCCGCTCTCTTTACATACTCAAAATCGCCAAGAATCACACCACAGAGAGCAAAGCCAGAGATCATCAGACCTGCAGCAACAACAAAAGAGATGAAAAAAAGCAAAAGAGAAGAACAAATAACATTTTTACAGGGCAATAGAGAGCCGCACCCTCTCAAATCACTTTATACAATGTATCCAATAAAGACATGGTCGTCTACCTAACGTGTCACTCTTACTAACCATTCCAGGCTGCCACAATCTTGTTGTCCAATAAAGGCGCTGGGCGCAGCTTGCGAGCGTGGTACAGTCGCTCCCGACATGTGCTCAAGATGCTCTGGACTTGCTCAGGTGCCAAGTGAAACTTAGCCGCAGTGAACTCCAGCGAGGACCTTACAATTAGCACATTCCGTCCTGTGAGCTCTCCGTGAACATCCTAAACCAAAGGTGACAAAGAAACAATCTGACGGCAGGTTAGGACCATCTTGCCTGCTAATATTCCTAAATACAATGAAAGCTTTATTACTCTCCCCGATACACATCCCAGGCATTTAAAGGTTGATAGTTTTTTTTTTTTTAAATAAAGCCGTGTGCCAGTCTTAGTGATATCACAGGGGAAGTTTGGTACCATGTGTCTTTTTTTTTTACCTATCCCCACTCTCCCTTTGCTCCTTCATGGTATAGTCCTGGGCTTGACCTATTTGGCCAGATGCGGTAACTAGCTCTTGCTATTTTTGAGACATTCTACCTACCCGCATTTGAGTCCTCAGCACAGATCACATAAGATAACAGTGACTGACAGGATCTTGCAGTGGCACATTTTACAACAAGAAAAATACAAATACAGACATAGTCTGGAGCCAAGATTCTACCTTTCTACACAAAGCCGACACTCAACCAATCCCATGTCTAGAATCTATATCTTTTAGTAAAGTGATTATTAACTTCATGCCTAGTATATGTGATTTACTATAACAGACGATTGATACAGGGTACATATTTTACCATCTTGGATGACGTCATTTAAAGGAACCTTCATTCGTCGTTAGTCGTCGGAGAAGAGGATGCTCCGCGTCGGATGTCTTGAAGATGGACCCGCTCCGCGCCGGATGGATGAAGATAGAAGATGCCGCTTGGATGAAGACTTCTGCTGGATGAAGGACCTCTTCTGCCCCGATCGGATGAAGACTTCTGCCGCTCCGGATGTCCTCTTTTGGCCCATCGGTGCCCGGCTGGGTGAACACGGCTCAAGGTAGGGTGATCTTCAATGGGGTAGTGTTAGTTTTTTTAAGGGCGGATCGGGTTGGTTTTAGAGTAGGGGTGTGTGGGTGGTGGGTTGTAATGTTGGGGGGGGGGGTCTTGTATTTTATTTTACAGGTAAAAGTGCTGATTACTTTGGGGCAATGCCCCACAAAAAGCCCTTACTGATTACTTTTGTAATTTAGTATAGGGTGGGGAATTTTATTATTTTGGGGGGCATTTTTATTTTATTAGGGGGCTTAGATTAGGTGTAATTAGATTAAAATTCTTGTAATATTTTTTTATTTTTTTGTAATTTAGTGGGGGGGGGGTTGTAATATACTTTAGTTTATTTAATTGTATTTTAATTTAGATCATTGTAGTTAATTTATTTAATTAATTTATTGATAGTGTAGTGTTAGGTGATTTTGTAAATTAGATTAGGATTTATTTTACAGGTAATTTTGTAATTATTTTAACTAGGTAGCTATTAAATAGTTATTAACTATTTAATAGCTATTGTACCTAGTTAAAATAAATACAAAGTTGCCTGTAAAATAAATATAAATCCTAAAAACAGAATTTATGCTTACCTGATAAATTACTTTCTCCAAAGGTGTGTCCGGTCCACGGCGTCATCCTTACTTGTGGGAATATCTCTTCCCCAACAGGAAATGGCAAAGAGTCCCAGCAAAGCTGGCCATATAGTCCCTCCTAGGCTCCGCCTACCCCAGTCATTCGACCGACAGACAGGAGGAAATATATATAGGAGAAACCATATGGTACCGTGGTGACTGTAGTTAGAGAAAATAATTCATCAGACCTGATTAAAAATCAGGGCAAACCGTGGACCGGACACACCGTTGGAGAAAGTAATTTATCAGGTAAGCATAAATTCTGTTTTCTCCAACATTGGTGTGTCCGGTCCACGGCGTCATCCTTACTTGTGGGAACCAATACCAAAGCTTTAGGACACGGATGAAGGGAGGGAGCAAATCAGGTTACCTAAACGGAAGGCACCACGGCTTGCAAAACCTTTCTCCCAAAAATAGCCTCTGAAGAAGCAAACATATCAAAAATGTAAAATTTGGCAAAAGTGTGCAGTGAAGACCAAGTCGCTGCCTTACATATCTGATCAACAGAAGCCTCGTTCTTGAAGGCCCATGTGGAAGCCACAGCCCTAGTGGAGTGAGCTGTGATTCTTTCAGGAGGCTGCCGTCCGGCAGTCTCGTAAGCCAATCGGATGATGCTTTTAAGCCAAAAGGAAAGAGAGGTAGAAGTCACTTTTTGACCTCTCCTTTTACCAGAATAGACGACAAACCGAGAAGATGTTTGTCTGAAATCTTTTGTAGCTTCTAAAAAGAATTTTAGAGCACGGACTACGTCCAAATTGTGTAACAAACGTTCCTTCTTTGAAACTGGATTCGGACACAAAGAAGGTACAACTATCTCCTGGTTAATATTTTTGTTAGAAACAACCTTTGGAAGAAAACCAGGCTTAGTACGCAAAACCACCTTATCTGCATGGAACACCAGATAAGGCGGAGAACACTGCAGAGCAGATAACTCTGAAACTCTTCTAGCAGAAGAAATAGCAACCAAAAACAAAACTTTCCAAGATAACAACTTAATATCTATGGAATGTAGAGGTTCAAACGGAACCCCTTGAAGAACTGAAAGAACTAGATTTAAATTCCAGGGAGGAGTCAAAGGTCTGTAAACAGGCTTGATCCTAACCAGAGCCTGAACAAATGCTTGAACATCTGGCATAGCTGCCAGTCGTTTGTGTAGTAAGACAGATAAAGCAGAAATCTGTCCCTTTAGAGAACTCGCAGATAATCCTTTATCCAAACCTTCTTGCAGAAAGGAAAGAATCTTAGGAATTTTTATCTTATTCCAAGAGAATCCCTTGGATTCACACCAGCAGATATATCTTTTCCATATTTTATGGTAAATCTTTCTAGTTACCGGTTTTCTGGCCTGAACCAGAGTATCAATCACAGAATCTGAAAAACCACGCTTTGATAGAATCAAGCGTTCAATCTCCAAGCCGTCAGTTGGAGGGAGACCAGATTTGGATGTTCGAATGGACCCTGAACAAGAAGGTCCTGTCTCAAAGGTAGCTTCCATGGTGGAACCGATGACATATTCACCAGGTCTGCATACCAAGTCCTGCGTGGCCACGCAGGAGCTATCAAGATCACCGAGGCCCTCTCCTGTTTGATCCTGGCTACCAGCCTGGGAATGAGAGGAAACGGTGGAAACACATAAGCTAGGTTGAAGGTCCAAGGCGCTACTAGTGCATCCACTAGAGTCGCCTTGGGATCCCTGGATCTGGACCCGTAGCAAGGAACCTTGAAGTTCCGACGAGACGCCATCAGATCCATGTCTGGAATGCCCCATAATTGAGTCAATTGGGCAAAAATCGATGGTACCCTGAGAAATTTGTTTAGGATCTTTAAATCCAGAATAGAAGATGCCGCTTGGATGAAGACTTCTGCTGGATGAAGGACCTCTTCTGCCCCGATCGGATGAAGACTTCTGCCGCTCCGGATGTCCTCTTTTGGCCCATCGGTGCCCGGCTGGGTGAACACGGCTCAAGGTAGGGTGATCTTCAATGGAGTAGTGTTAGTTTTTTTAAGGGCGGATCGGGTTGGTTTTAGAGTAGGGGTGTGTGGGTGGTGGGTTGTAATGTTGGGGGGGGGTCTTGTATTTTATTTTACAGGTAAAAGTGCTGATTACTTTGGGGCAATGCCCCACAAAAAGCCCTTACTGATTACTTTTGTAATTTGGTATAGGGTGGGGAATTTTATTATTTTGGGGGGCATTTTTATTTTATTAGGGGGCTTAGATTAGGTGTAATTAGATTAAAATTCTTGTAATATTTTTTTATTTTTTGTAATTTAGTGGGGGGGGGTTGTAATATACTTTAGTTTATTTAATTGTATTTTAATTTAGATCATTGTAGTTAATTTATTTAATTAATTTATTGATAGTGTAGTGTTAGGTGTATTTGTAAATTAGGTTAGGATTTATTTTACAGGTAATTTTGTAATTATTTTAACTAGGTAGCTATTAAATAGTTATTAACTATTTACTAGCTATTGTACCTAGTTAAAATAAATACAAAGTTGCCTGTAAAATAAATATAAATCCTGTTTATCGGGAGAAGAGACTCTTCCCGAGACCATAGTCCCTGAGCTTTCAGGGATTCCCAGACCGCACCCCAGCCCACTAGACTGGCGTCGGTCGTGACAATGACCCACTCTGGTCTGCGGAAGCTCATTCCCTGGGATAGGTGGTCCAGGGATATCCACCAACGGAGTGAATCTCTGGTCTTCTGATCTACTTGAATCACTGGAGACAAGTCTGTATAGTCCCCATTCCACTGTTTCAGCATGCACAGTTGTAATGGTCTTAGATGAATTCGCGCAAAAGGAACTATGTCCATTGCTGCAACCATCAACCCTACTACTTCCATGCACTGAGCTATGGAAGGACGTGGAACAGAATGAAGAACTTGACAAGCGCTTAGAAGTTTTGACTTTCTGACATCTGTCAGAAAGATCCTCATTTCTAAGGAATCTATTATTGTTCCCAAGAAGGGAACTCTTGTTGACGGAGACAGAGAACTTTTTTCTATGTTCACCTTCCATCCGTGAGATCTGAGAAAGGCCAGAACGATGTCTGTATGAGCCTTTGCTTTTGAAAGGAACAACGCTTGTATTAGAATGTCGTCCAAGTATGGTACTACTGCAATGCCCCTCGGTCTTAGAACCGCTAGAAAGGACCCGAGTACCTTTGTGAAAATCCTTGGAGCAGTGGCTAATCCGAATGGGAGGGCCACAAACTGGTAATGTTTGTCCAGAAAGGCGAACCTTAGGAACTGATGATGTTCTTTGTGGATAGGAATATGTAGGTACGCATCCTTTAGATCCACGGTAGTCATAAATTGACCTTCCTGGATAGTGGGTAGAATCGTTCGAATGGTTTCCATTTTGAACGATGGTACCCTGAGAAATTTGTTTAGGATCTTTAAATCCAGAATTGGTCTGAAGGTTCCTTCTTTTTTGGGAACTACGAACAGATTTGAGTAAAATACCATTCCTTGTTCCGTCATTGGAACTGGGTGTATCACTCCCATCTTTAACAGGTCTTCTACACAATGTAAGAACGCCTGCCTCTTTATTTGGTTTGAGGATAAGTGAGACATGTGGAACCTTCCCCTTGGGGGTAGTTCCTTGAATTCCAGAAGATAACCCTGAGAAACTATTTCTAGCGTCCAGGGATCCTGAACATCTCTTGCCCAAGCCTGAGCAAAGAGAGAGAGTCTGCCCCCTACTAGATCCGGTCCCGGATCGGGGGCTACTCCTTCATGCTGTTTTGTTAGCGGTAGCAGGCTTCTTGGTCTGCTTACCCTTGTTCCAGCCTTGCATCGGTTTCCAGGCTGGTTTGGACTGTGAGGCATTACCCTCTTGCTTAGAGGATGCAGAATTAGAGGCCGGTCCGTTCCTGAAATTACGAAAGGAACGAAAATTAGACTTATTCTTGGCCTTGAAAGGCCTATCTTGTGGGAGGGCGTGACCCTTTCCCCCAGTGATGTCTGAGATAATCTCTTTCAATTCTGGTCCAAAGAGAGTTTTACCCTTGAAGGGGATGTTAAGCAATTTTGTCTTGGATGATACATCCGCTGACCAAGACTTTAGCCAAAGCGCTCTGCGCGCCACAATTGCAAACCCTGAATTTTTCGCCGCTAATCTAGCTAATTGCAAAGCGGCATCTAAAATAAAAGAGTTAGCCAACTTAAGTGCGTGAACTCTGTCCATAACCTCCTCATATGGAGTCTCTCTACTGAGCAACTTTTCTAGTTCCTCGAACCAGAACCACGCTGCTGTAGTGACAGGAACAATGCACGAAATGGGTTGTAGAAGGTAACCTTGCTGTACAAAAATCATTTTAAGCAAACCTTCCAATTTTTTATTCATAGGATCTTTGAAAGCACAACTATCCTCGATAGGAATAGTAGTGCGCTTGTTTAGAGTAGAAACTGCCCCCTCGACCTTAGGGACTGTCTGCCATAAGTCCTTTCTGGGGTCGACCATAGGAAATAATTTCTTAAATATAGGAGGGGGAACAAAAGGTATGCCGGGCTTCTCCCACTCCTTATTCACTATGTCCGCCACCCGCTTGGGTATAGGAAAAGCGTCGGGGTGCACCGGAACCTCTAGGAACTTGTCCATCTTGCATAATTTTTCTGGAATGACCAAGTTGTCACAATCATCCAGAGTAGATAACACCTCCTTAAGCAGTGCGCGGAGATGTTCTAATTTAAATTTAAATGTCACAACATCAGGTTCAGCCTGTTGAGAAATTTTTCCTGAATCTGAAATTTCCCCATCTGACAAAACCTCCCTCATGGCCCCTTCAGATTGGTGTGAGGGTATGACAGAACAATTATCATCAGCGCCCTCCTGCTCTTCAGTGTTTAAAACAGAGCAATCGCGCTCTGATATGCAGGCATTTTGGATAAAATATTTGCTATGGAGTTATCCATTACAGCCGTCAATTGTTGCATGGTAATAAGCATTGGCGCGCTAGAAGTACTAGGGGCAAAACTGGAGTAGACACAGAAGGAGATGATATAGAACCATGTCTACTCCCTTCATCTGAGGAATCATCTTGGGCAATTTCATTATCTGTGGCAGTACTGTCCTTACTTTGTTTGGACGCTATGGCACAATTATCACACAATTTTGAAGGGGGAGACACATTGGCTTTCATACATATAGAACATAGCTTATCTGAAGGCACAGACATGTTAAACAGGCTTAAACTTGTCAATAAAGCACAAAAACCGTTTTAAAACAAAACCGTTACTGTCTCTTTAAATTTTAAACAGAGCACACTTGTTACTGAATATGTGAAAAAATATGAAGGAATTGTTCAAAATTTACCAAAATTTCACCACAGTGTCTTAAAGCATTAAAAGTATTGCACACCAATTTTCAGAGCTTTAACCCTTAAAATAACGAAACCGGAGCCGGCTACAGATTTAACCCCTATACAGTCCCAGCTACAGCCTTTGCTGTGACTTTACCAAGCCCAGAGGGGAATACGATACCAAATGACGCCTTCTAGGAACTTTTCCAACTACTTTCAGGTCCTCACACATGCATCTGCATGTCTTGCTCTCAAAAACAACTGCGCAGTAATGGCGCGAAAATGAGGCTCAGCCTACAACTGGGAAGGCCCTTCTTGACTGGAAAAGGTGTCTAACATAGTGCCTGACGTTAAAAAACGTTCCCCAAGTTTATAAGTGTGAATTATCAGCATAAACATGTATAAAATGTCCAAATAAAGCAATCGATTTAGCCCATAAAAGTGTCTACCAGTTTTATAGCCCATATTAAGCCCTTTATTCTGTTTGAGACTAAGAAAATGGCTTACCGGTCCCCATGAGGGGAAATGACAGCCTTCCAGCATTACACAGTCTTGTTAGAAATATGGCTAGTCATACCTTAAGCAGAAAAATCTGCTAACTGTTTCCCCCAACTGAAGTTACTTCATCTCAACAGTCCTATGTGGAAACAGCAATCGATTTTAGTTACTGTCTGCTAAAATCATCTTCCTCTCACAAACCGAAATCTTCATCTTTTTCTGTTTCAGAGTAAATAGTACATACCAGCACTATTTTAAAATAACAAACTCTTGATAGTAGAATAAAAAAACTACAACTAAACACCACATACTCTTAACCATCTCCGTGGAGATGTTGCCTGTGCAACGGCAAAGAGAATGACTGGGGTGGGCGGAGCCTAGGAGGGACTATATGGCCAGCTTTGCTGGGACTCTTTGCCATTTCCTGTTGGGGAAGAGATATTCCCACAAGTAAGGATGACGCCGTGGACCGGACACACCAATGTTGGAGAAATAGATACAATGTAACTATTAGTTATATTGTAGCTATCTTATGGTTTATTTTATAGGTAAGTATTTAGTTTTAAATAGGAATAATTTATTTAATTATAGTAAATTTATTTCGTTTTATTTAAATTATATTTAACTTAGGGGGGTGTTAGGGTTAGACAGGTTTAGGGGTTAATAACTTTATTATAGTAGCGGCGATGTTGGGGGCGGGAGATTAGGGGTTAATAATTGTAAGTAGATTGCGGCGATGTTAGGGAGGGCAGATTAGGGGTTAATAAAATGTATTATAGTGTTTGCGAGGCGGCAGTGCGGCGGTTTAGGGGTTAATACATTTATTATAGTGGCGGCGATGTCCGGTCGGCAGATTAGGGGTTAATAAGTGTAGGTATGTGGTGGCGACGTTGGGTGCGGCAGATTAGGAGTTAATAAATATAATATAGGTGTCGGCGATGTTGGGGGCAGCAGATTAGGGGTTCATAGGGATAATGTAGGTGGCGGCAGTGTCCGGAGCGGCAGATTAGGGGTTAATAGTATAATGCAGGTGTCAGCGATAGCGGGGGCAGCAGATTAGGGGTTAATAAGTGTAAGATTAGGGGTGTTTAGACTCGGGGTTCATGTTAGGGTGTTAGATGTAGACTTAGAAAGTGTTTCCCCATAGGAAACAATGGGGCTGCGTTAGGAGCTGAACGCTGCTTTTTTGCAGGTGTTAGGTTTTTTTTAAGCCAGCTCAGCCCCATTGTATCCTATGGGGAAATCGTGCACAAGCACTTTTTCCATCTTACCGTTACCGTAAGCAACACTGGTATTGAGGGTTGAAGTGGAGCTAGATTTGGCTCAACGCTCACTTTTCTAAGGCTAACACAGCCATTCAGAAAACTCGTAATACCAGCGTTGGCTTAAGGGAGCGCTGAAAAAAAAAGGCTTGTTAGCCCCGCAAGTTTTTACCGACAAAACTCGTAATCTAGGCGATAGTGTCTAACAACATATCACATCTTAATTTGCTATTTATTTAGCGCTCACCATTATTGTATCTCTTTGTCTTTTTCTGTTACAATTTGAGGAAAGGTTGTAATTTTTAAGGTGTAGCTTAAATTGAGACACTGAAGTGTTTTTCCTCATACTGCTTTGTTTCTTATCCAGTAATTTATCAAGTCATATTCTGAATTCAGCCCCGAAGGGACTCTAGATTAGAGTTTAAAAAACCAATACATCTGTCTTTTCCCCAGTAGTCTATTACGATCTCTACTTTGAGGGGGACACATCACATTTTCAGTTTCCTGCCATCTTAAACTGGCAGTGCTCTTTTGATGATATTTGGTGTTGCACAAGGAGAGTTGATGCTTCCCCGGCATTTATGGAAGATAAGTGGTTGCTAATTCTGGCCTAGATTTGGAGTTTGGCGGTAGATGGGCTGTTAACGCTCCGCGGGCTTTTTTCTGGCCGCACCATAAATTTAACTCTGGTATCGAGAGTTCAAACAAATGCTGCGTTAGGCTCCAAAAAAGGAGCGTAGAGCATTTTTACCGCAAATGCAACTCTCGATACCAGAGTTGCTTACGGACGCGGCCAGCCTCAAAAACGTGCTCGTGCACGATTCCCCCATAGAAAACAATGGGGCTGTTTGAGCTGAAAAAAAACCTAACACCTGCAAAAAAGCAGCGTTCAGCTCCTAACGCAGCCCCATTGTTTCCTATGGGGAAACACTTCCTACGTCTGCACCTAACACTCTAACATGTACCCCGAGTCTAAACACCCCTAACCTTACACTTATTAACCCCTAATCTGCCGCTCCCGCTATCGCTGACCCCTGCATATTTTTTTTAACCCCTTATCTGCCGCTCCGTAAACCGCCGCAACCTACGTTATCCCTATGTACCCCTAATCTGCTGCCCCTAACACCGCCGACCCCTAGATTATATTTATTAACCCCTAATCTGCCCCCCACAACGTCGCCGACACCTGCCTACACTTATTAACCCCTAATCTGCCGAGCGGACCTGAGCGCTACTATAATAAATGTATTAACCCCTAATCCGCCTCACTAACCCTATCATAAATAGTATTAACCCCTAATCTGCCCTCCCTAACATCGCCGACACCTAACTTCAATTATTAACCCCTAATCTGACGGCCGGAGCTCACCGCTACTATAATAAATGGATTAACCCCTAAAGCTAAGTCTAACCCTAACTTAACACCCCCCTAAGTTAAATATAATTTAAATCTAACGAAATAAATTAACTCTTATTAAATAAATTATTCCTATTTAAAGCTAAATACTTACCTGTAAAATACATCCTAATATAGCTACAATATAAATTATAATTATATTATAGCTATTTTAGGATTTATATTTATTTTACAGGCAACTTGGTAATTATTTTAACCAGGTACAATAGCTATTTAATAGTTACCTAGTTAAAATAATAACAAATTTACCTGTAAAATAAATCCTAACCTAAGATATAAATAAACCTAACACTACCCTATCAATAAATTAATTAAATAAACTACCTACAATTACCTACAATTAACCTAACACTACACTATCAATAAATTAATTAAACACAATTCCTACAAATAAATACAATTAAATAAACTAGCTAAAGTACAAAAAATAAAAAAGAACTAAGTTATAAAAAAATATTTACAAACATAAGAAAAATATTACAACAATTTTAAACTAATTACACCTACTCTAAGCCCCCTAATAAAATAACAAAGCCCCCCAAAATAAAAAATTCCCTACCCTATTCTAAATTAAAAAAGGTAAAAGCTCTTTTACCTTACCAGCCCTGAACAGGGCCCTTTGCGGGGCATGCCCCAAGAATTTCAGCTCTTTTGCCTGTAAAAAAAAACATACAATACCCCCCCCCCAACATTACAACCCACCACCCACATACCCCTAATCTAACCCAAACCCCCCTTAAATAAATCTAACACTAAGCCCCTGAAGATCTTCCTACCTTGTCTTCACCATCCAGGTTCACCGATCCGTCCTGAAGAGCTCCTCCGATGTCCTGATCCAAGCCCAAGCGGGGGGCTGAAGAGGTCCATGATCCGGTCAAAGTCTTCATCCAAGCGGGGCAGAAGAGGATCTTCCATCCGATTGAAGTCTTCATCCAGGCGGCATCTTCTATGGTCTTCCATCCGGAGCGAAGCGGCAGGATCCTGAAGACCTCCAGCGCGGAACATCCATCCGGCCCGACGACTGAACGACGAATGACTGTTCCTTTAAGGGACCTCATCCAAGATGGCGTCCCTCGAATTCCGATTGGCTGATAGGATTCTATCAGCCAATCGGAATTAAGGTAGGAATTTTCTGATTGGCTGATGGAATCAGCCAATCAGAATCAAGTTCAATCCGATTGGCTGATCCAATCAGCCTATCAGATTGAGCTCGCATTCTATTGGCTGATCGGAACAGCCAATAAAATGCGAGCTCAATCTGATTGGCTGATTGGATCAGCCAATCGGATTGAACTTGATTCTGATTGGCTGATTCCATCAGCCAATCAGAAAATTCCTACCTTAATTCCGATTGGCTGATAGAATTCTATCAGCCAATCGGAATTCGAGGGACGCCATCTTGGATGACGTCCCTTAAAGGAACAGTCATTCGTCGTTCAGTCGTCGGGCCGGATGGATGTTCCGCGCTGGAGGTCTTCAGGATCCTGCCGCTTCGCTCCGGATGGAAGACCATAGAAGATGCCGCCTGGATGAAGACTTCAATCGGATGGAAGATCCTCTTCTGCCCCGCTTGGATGAAGACTTTGACCGGATCATGGACCTCTTCAGCCCCCCGCTTGGGCTTGGATCAGGACATCGGAGGAGCTCTTCAGGACGGATCGGTGAACCTGGATGGTGAAGACAAGGTAGGAAGATCTTCAGGGGCTTAGTGTTAGGTTTATTTAAGGGGGGTTTGGGTTAGATTAGCGGTATGTGGGTGGTGGGTTGTAATGTTGGGGGGGGGGTATTGTATGTTTTTTTTTACAGGCAAAAGAGCTGAAATTCTTGGGGCATGCCCCGCAAAGGGCCCTGTTCAGGGCTGGTAAGGTAAAAGAGCTTTTACCTTTTTTAATTTAGAATAGGGTAGGGAATTTTTTATTTTGGGGGGCTTTGTTATTTTATTAGGGGGCTTAGAGTAGGTGTAATTAGTTTAAAATTGTTGTAATATTTTTCTTATGTTTGTAAATATTTTTTTATAACTTAGTTCTTTTTTATTTTTTGTACTTTAGCTATTTTATTTAATTGTATTTATTTGTAGGAATTGTGTTTAATTAATTTATTGATAGTGTAGTGTTAGGTTAATTGTAGGTAATTGTAGGTAGTTTATTTAATTAATTTATTGATAGGGTAGTGTTAGGTTTAATTATATCTTAGGTTAGGATTTATTTTACAGGTAAATTTGTTATTATTTTAACTAGGTAACTATTAAATAGCTATTGTACCTGGTTAAAATAATTACCAAGTTGCCTGTAAAATAAATATAAATCCTAAAATAGCTATAATATAATTATAATTTATATTGTAGCTATATTAGGATGTATTTTACAGGTAAGTATTTAGCTTTAAATAGGAATAATTTATTTAATAAGAGTTAATTTATTTCGTTAGATTTAAATTATATTTAATTTAGGGGGGTGTTAGAGTTAGGGTTAGACTTAGCTTTAGGGGTTAATCCATTTATTATAGTAGCGGTGAGCTCCGGTCGTCAGATTAGGGGTTAATAATTGAAGTTAGGTGTCGACGATGTTAGGGAGGGCAGATTAGGGGTTAATACTATTTATTATAGGGTTAGTGAGGCGGATTAGGGGTTAATACATTTATTATAGTAGCGCTCAGGTCCGCTCGGCAGATTAGGGGTTAATAAGTGTAGGCAGGTGTCGGCGACGTTGAGGGGGGCAGATTAGGGGTTAATAAATATAATATAGGGGTCGGCGGTGTTAGGGGCAGCAGATTAGGGGTACATAAGGATAACGTAGGTGGCGGCGCTTTGCGGTCGGAAGATTAGGGGTTATTTATTGTAAGTAGCTGGCGGCGACGTTGTGGGGGGCAGGTTAGGGGTTAATAAATGTAATACAGGGGTCGGCGGGGTTAGGGGCAGCAGATTAGGGGTACATAAGTATAACGTAGGTGGCGGTCGGCAGATTAGGGGTTAAAAAATTTTAATCGAGTGGCGGCGATGTGGGGGGAGCTCGGTTTAGGGGTACATAGGTAGTTTATGGGTGTTAGTGTACTTTAGAGCACAGTAGTTAAGAGCTTTATAAACCGGCGTTAGCCCAGAAAGCTCTTAACTCCTGCTATTTTCCGGCGGCTGGAGTTTTGTTGTTAGATGTCTAACGCTCACTTCAGAAACGACTCTAAATACCGGCGTTAGAAAGATCCCATTGAAAAGATAGGATACGCAATTGACGTAAGGGGATCTGCGGTATGGAAAAGTCGCGGCTGAAAAGTGAGCGTTAGACCCTTTAATCACTGACTCCAAATACCAGCGGGCGGCCAAAACCAGCGTTAGGAGCCTCTAACGCTGGTTTTCACGGCTACCGCCGAACTCTAAATCTAGGCCTCTGTTTTTTATCTCATTAGTCGTGAGACCTACATATTGTATATGACATGTGATACATGTCAAGATGTATATACGTTTGTTTCCACATTTGTACAGCCCTTTATGTAAAAGCCAAGAGCTGGTAGTCTGTTTGGATCCTGGTAAGCTAGATGGGGATAGGTAATTTCCCAAAGTTTTACACCGTGTGTAGGAACATCTAAGTCCTTTTCCTACACAGTCTACCAATTCATCATCTGCTGCCAGTATTCCAAAGTGGTTTTTTTACTATTTTACAGACTTGTGCATATTATGTGCTGTAATCTGTCACAAATGTCACTCCTTCAAAAGTATTTCTTTCATTCTTTCTCACTACTTGGCTCTGGAATAAATCACTCCTGTCTATACCAGTTACTTGTTTATCTGCTCTATCAATAACAGATTCACAGTAGCCTCTCAGTTTAAGACACAGTTTCAAATCATCAGACTGTTCTTTATATGTACTTGTTCGTGTGAAGTTCCTTTTGACCTTGACAAATTGCCCATTTGCAACAGCAACAGTGACTGATAAAGCTTTTATAGATTCATGGAATGATGTACTTACTGAATGTTCCATCCGCTTAATGGTGCTATTAATGTCTTATAAATTAGACAGGCTTTCTAAGACTAGAGAAGAGATTGTAATTTTACAGTATTTGATGAACAGGAGGAAAGAAATAAACTTTCCTAAGTTTGATCAAATCTTAAAAAACGAGTATGGCAGAAGCCAAAAAATAAAAAAATAGTTTTAGACATTAAGCACTCTAAGTATATCAGGGATCACAATCTGATTATTCCAATTCAGTATATATAACTAATAGATCTAATTTTAGGAGGTATCAAAACAGAGGCAGGTCTAAAAGCAGGAACACTAATAGAAGGAACAGAAAACACGGGTCTACAAATAGAAATAATCAGAACCATAGACCATCAGCACTCTCTGACAGTGAGTTTGAGTCAGGAGAAGAGACAGGAGCATCAGGGGGGATGAACCACCCAAGAGATTAACAGGCATTCTGAAAAACACAGAGAGTCACTCAGGCCTACAATATGACAATGCACAAGTGGTTATACAGCAAGATCAAGTAGCGAGACCTAAAACTAAACAGAAAGGATTTGCCGACAGCAGGTCCAAATATACACATAGAAGTGATGCAGTAACCTTTGCTCCATCAAGAGCATCTAATGAGGATCAAAAGAATCTAGAACCGTTTTTTTTTTATTTCCCACGGAAAAAACAGGAATAGTACAGAAAGGACAAGATGGGTATCTTTTGATAGGAAACGGGGAACAAGTCAAATACAAGTAAACAATGTCATCATTTTTTCCGATTGTGTATTATATTAGTCTCAATTGAAACGTCTAAGCTATGGCCTAAATTTTGCACCCACCTGTAATTTTGACTTGTTTAAAACTATGTTAGACATAAATAAAATGATTAGGAATATCACGTTACAGAAACATTTTTATAGTACATCACACATTAGTGACTCACCTAGTTTGACTGACCATAAGATCCTTGTAGATACCTCTAAAGATACCGTGAAATTAAGTTTCAGGGAAATCTGTGACATAACAGCACTGGATAAGTTGTCTTGGGAAAGTGTCCCCACACGTGAACATCCCTCTGTGAATGGTTTTAGCGGCTTTAAAAAGCCCTCTGAGTTTTATCATATTCAGAGTAGGGAACAGACTCTTCAAACCTTTTACAGAAGGATTGAACAAGATCTCACTAAATTGTCTGTTGATAAGAAATATGCAAGACCTAACCTCACTAAACAGGACAGATTAGCCCTGGAAGAGCTAAAACCTAGGGAGGATATTGTACTACGTGCTGCTG
Organism: Bombina bombina; assembly: GCF_027579735.1. NCBI lineage: Eukaryota > Metazoa > Chordata > Amphibia > Anura > Bombinatoridae > Bombina > Bombina bombina. The sequence goes on from NC_069499.1 coordinate 1,542,144,887, forward strand.
ATAAAGGACGATCAATTGTTGTAATGAATAAGAAAGACTATGGGGTCGATCCGATAAAAATCGTCGCCCGCAAAAGTCGGCGACGCCAATATTTGCGCGGGTTTGGTATCCTATATACGGCGTAACCTAGAAGTTACGCACGTATATTTCTGCCGTCGCCCGTAGTTTTTTGGGCCATAGGCAGGTATACCAAACCCGTGCAATTTGGTATCCAATATACAGCGTAAGGACTTACGTGGCGAAAATGGAGAAATCTTACTCCATTTTCACCTCGCCACAAAAAGCAGCTGTAAGAAGCCTTACGCTGACTATTGGAGCCCCGTAACTCCCTAAACTGGCTGCTAAAATAAACCTAACACCTAACGCATGCACAATGTCTATCTCCCTGTCAACCGCGATCTGCTAAAATAAACCTAACACCTAACGCATGCGCAATGTCTATCTCCCTGTCAACCGCGATCCCCCGCCACAATCCCTAATAAAGTATTTAACCCCTAAACCGCCGCCATCTACATAAACTAACCCCCTACTGTGAGCCCCTAAAACCGCCACCATCTAACTGATCTATCCCCTAATGTGAACCCCTAAAACCGCCACCATCTAACTGATCTATCCCCTAATGTGAGCCCCTAAAACCGCCACCATCTACCTGATCTATCCCCTAATCTGACCCCTTACACCGCCGCCATCTATATTAAAATTATTAACCCCTAATTTAATCTACCTACCCCGCCGCCAGCTATATTATCTATATTAAACCTAAGTATATTATAGTTAATATAGTTATTACATTATATATATTAACTATATTAAGCCTAATTATATTAGGGTTAATATAGTTAATATAGTTACTATAGTATTTATATAAACTATATTAACTCTATCTAACCCTAATACCCCTAACTAAATTCTTATTAAATAAATCTAATTTATATTATAAACTAACATATTCCTATTTAAATCTAAATACTTACCTATAAAATAAACCCTAAGATAGCTACAATGTAATTAATAATTACATTATAGCTATGTTAGGGTTTATATTTATTTTACAGGTAAATTGTTAATTATTTTAACTAGGTATAATAGCTATTAAATAGTTATGAACTATTTAAGAGCTACCTAGTTAAAATAATTACCCAATTACCTGTAAAATAAATCCTAACCTAAGTTACAAATACACCTACACTATCAATAAATTAAATAAACTACAAATATCTATCTAAAAATACAATTAAATAAACTAAACTAAATTACAAAAAAAACAAACACTAAATTACAAAAAATAAAAAAAAGATTACAAGATTTTTAAGCTAATTACACCTATTCTAAGCCCCCTAATAAAATAATAAAGCCCCCCAAAATAAAAAAATTCCCTACCCTATTCTAAATTAAAACAAGTTCAAAGCTCTTTTACCTTACCAGCCCTTAAAAGGGCCTTTTGTGGGGGCATGCCCCAAAGAAAACTGCTCTTTTGCCTGCAAAAAAAACACAATACCACCCCCCAACATTACAACGCACCACCCACATACCCCTAATCTAACCCAAACCCCCCTTAAATAAACCTAACACTACCCCCCCTGAAGATCTCCCTACCTTGTATTCACCCCGCCGGGCAGAACTCCTCATCCGATCGATGTGTTCCAGCAAGCGGCAGTGAAGTCTTCTTCCATCCGAGCGATGTCTTGAAGCAAGCGGCAGAGAGTCTTCTTCCATCGGCGACGTCTTCAAGCAAATCGGCATCTTCAATCTTCTTACTTTGCTCCTCCGCCGCGGAGCATCCTTCCGGCACGACGACTTCCCGACGAATGAGGTTCCTTTAAATGACGTCATCCAAGATGGCGTCCGTCGAATTCCGATTGGCTGATAGGATATCAGCCAATCAGAATTAAGGTAGAAAAATCTGATTGGCTGATTGAATCAGCCAATCAGATTCAAGTTCAATCCGATTGGCTGAACCAATCAGCCAATCAGATTGAACTTGAATTTGATTGGCTGATTCAATCAGCCAATCAGATTTTTCTACCTTAATTCCGATTGGCTGATAGAATCCTATCAGCCAATCGGAATTCGACAGACGCCATCTTGGATGACGTCATTTAAAGGAACCTCATTCGTCGGGAAGTCGTCGTGCCGGAATGATGCTCCGCGGCGGAGGAGCGATTTAAGAAGATTGAAGATGCCGATTTGCTTGAAGACGTCGCCGATGGAAGAAGACTCTCTGCCGCTTGCTTCAAGACATCGCCCGGATGGAAGAAGACTTCACTGCCGCTTGCTGGAACACATCGATCGGATGAGGAGTTCTGCCCGGCGGGGTGAATACAAGGTAGGGAGATCTTCAGGGGGGGTAGTGTTAGGTTTATTTAAGGGGGGTTTGGGTTAGATTAGGGGTATGTGGGTGGTGGGTTGTAATGTTGGGGGGTGGTATTGTGCAGTTTTCTTTGGGGCATGCCCCCACAAAAGGCCCTTTTAAGGGCTGGTAAGGTAAAAGAGCTTTGAACTTGTTTTAATTTAGAATAGGGTAGGGAATTTTTTTATTTTGGGGGGCTTTATTATTTTATTAGGGGGCTTAGAATAGGTGTAATTAGCTTAAAAATCTTGTAATTTTTTTTATTTTTTGTAATTTAGTGTTTGTTTTTTTTGTAATTTAGTTTAGTTTATTTAATTGTATTTTTAGATAGATATTTGTAGTTTATTTAATTTATTGATAGTGTAGGTGTATTTGTAACTTAGGTTAGGATTTATTTTACAGGTAATTGGGTAATTATTTTAACTAGGTAGCTATTAAATAGTTCATAACTATTTAATAGCTATTATACCTAGTTAAAATAATTAACAATTTACCTGTAAAATAAATATAAACCCTAACATAGCTATAATGTAATTATTAATTACATTGTAGCTATCTTAGGCCTAGATTTGGAGTCCGGCGGTAAAAGGGCTGTTAACGCTCCGCGGGCTTTTTTCTGGCCGCACCATAAATTTAACTCTGGTATCGAGAGTTCAAACAAATGCTGCGTTAGGCTCCAAAAAAGGAGCGTAGAGAATTTTTACCGCAAATGCAACTCTCGATACCAGAGTTGCTTACTGACGCGGCCGGCCTCAAAAACGTGCTCGTGCACGATTCTCCCATAGGAAACAATGGGGCTGTTTGAGCTGAAAAAAAACCTAACACCTGCAAAAAAGCAGCGTTCAGCTCCTAACGCAGCCCCATTGTTTCCTATGGGGAAACACTTCCTACGTCTGCACCTAACACTCTAACATGTACCCCGAGTCTAAACACCCCTACCCTTACACTTATTAACCCCTAATCTGCCGCCCCCGCTATCGCTGACCCCTGCATATTTTTTTTAACCCCTAATCTGCCGCTCCGTAAACCGCCGCAACCTACGTTCTCCCTATGTACCCCTAATCTGCTACCCCTAACACCGCCGACCCCTATATTATATTTATTAACCCCTAACCTGCCCCCCACAACGTCGCCGACACCTGCCTACACTTATTAACCCCTAATCTGCCGAGCGGACCTGAGCGCTACTATAATAAAGTTATTAACCCCTAATCCGCCTCACTAACCCTATCATAAATAGTATTAACCCCTAATCTGCCCTCCCTAACATCGCCGACACCTAACTTCAATTATTAACCCCTAATCTTCCGATCGGAGCTCACCGCTATTCTAATAAATGGATTAACCCCTAAAGCTAAGTCTAACCCTAACACTAACACCCCCCTAAGTTAAATATAATATTTATCTAACGAAATAAATTAACTCTTATTAAATAACTTATTCCTATTTAAAGCTAAATACTTACCTGTAAAATAAATCCTAATATAGCTACAATATAAATTATAATTATATTATAGCTATTTTAGGATTAATATTTATTTTACAGGCAACTTTGTAATTATTTTAACCTGGTACAATAGCTATTAAATAGTTAAGAACTATTTAATAGTTACCTAGTTAAAATAATAACAAATTTACCTGTAAAATAAATCCTAACCTAAGTTATAATTAAACCTAACACTACCCTATCAATAAAATAATTAAATAAACTACCTACAATTACCTACAATTAACCTAACACTACACTATCAATAAATTAATTAAACACAATTCCTACAAATAAATACAATTAAATAAACTAGCTAAAGTACAAAAAATAAAAAAGAACTAAGTTACAGAAAATAAAAAAATATTTACAAACATAAGAAAAATATTACAACAATTTTAAACTAATTACACCTACTCTAAGCCCCCTAATAAAATAACAAAGCCCCCCAAAATAAAAAATTCCCTACCCTATTCTAAATTAAAAAAGTTACAAGCTCTTTTACCTTACCAGCCCTGAACAGGGCCCTTTGCGGGGCATGCCCCAAGAATTTCAGCTCTTTTGCCTGTAAAAAAAAACATACAATACCCCCCCCCAACATTACAACCCACCACCCACATACCCCTAATCTAACCCAAACCCCCCTTAAATAAACCTAACACTAAGCCCCTGAAGATCTTCCTACCTTGTCTTCACCATCCAGGTATCACCGATCCGTCCTGGCTCCAAGATCTTCATCCAACCCAAGCGGGGGTTGGCGATCCATAATCCGGTCCAGAAGAGGCTCCAAAGTCTTCCTCCTATCCGGCAAGAAGAGGACATCCGGACCGGCAAACATCTTCTCCAAGCGGCATCTTCGATCTTCTTCCATCCGGAGCGAAGCGGCAGGATCCTGAAGACCTCCAGCGCGGAACATCCATCCGGACCGACGACTGAACGACGAATGACTGTTCCTTTAAGGGACGTCATCCAAGATGGCGTCCCTCGAATTCCGATTGGCTGATAGGATTCTATCAGCCAATCGGAATTAAGGTAGGAATTTTCTGATTGGCTGATGGAATCAGCCAATCAGAATCAAGTTCAATCCGATTGGCTGATCCAATCAGCCAATCAGATTGAGCTCGCATTCTATTGGCTGTTCCGATCAGCCAATAGAATGCGAGCTCAATCTGATTGGCTGATTGGATCGGCCAATCGGATTGAACTAGATTCTGATTGGCTGATTCCATCAGCCAATCAGAAAATTCCTACCTTAATTCCGATTGGCTGATAGAATCCTATCAGCCAATCGGAATTCGAGGGACGCCATCTTGGATGACGTCCCTTAAAGGAACAGTCATTCGTCGTTCAGTCGTCGGTCCGGATGGATGTTCCGCGCTGGAGGTCTTCAGGATCCTGCCGCTTCGCTCCGGATGGAAGAAGATCGAAGATGCCGCTTGGAGAAGATGTTTGCCGGTCCGGATGTCCTCTTCTTGCCGGATAGGAGGAAGACTTTGGAGCACCGGATTATGGATCGCCAACCCCCGCTTGGGTTGGATGAAGATGTTGGAGCCAGGACGGATCGGTGATACCTGGATGGTGAAGACAAGGTAGGAAGATCTTCAGGGGCTTAGTGTTAGGTTTATTTAAGGGGGGTTTGGGTTAGATTAGGGGTATGTGGGTGGTGGGTTGTAATGTTGGGGGGGGGGGGGTATTGTATTTATTCTTTTACAGGCAAAAGAGCTGAAATTCTTGGGGCATGCCCCGCAAAGGGCCCTGTTCAGGGCTGGTAAGGTAAAAGAGCTTGTAACTTTTTTAATTTAGAATAGGGTAGGGAATTTTTATTTTGGGGGGCTTTGTTATTTTATTAGGGGGCTTAGAGTAGGTGTAATTAGTTTAAAATTGTGGTAATATTTTTCTTATGTTTGTAAATATTTTTTTATTTTTTGTAACTTAGTTCTTTTTTATTTTTTGTACTTTAGATAGTTTATTTAATTGTATTTATTTGTAGCAATTGTGTTTAATTTATTTATTGATAGTGTAGTGTTAGGTTAATTGTAGGTAATTGTAGGTAGTTTATTTAATTATTTTATTGATAGGGTAGTGTTAGGTTTAATTATATCTTAGGTTAGGATTTATTTTACAGGTAAATTTGTTATTATTTTAACTAGGTAACTATTAAATAGTTCTTAACTATTTAATAGTTATTGTACCTGGTTAAAATAATTACAAAGTTGCCTGTAAAATAAATATTAATCCTAAAATAGCTATAATATAATTATAATTTATATTGTAGCTATATTAGGATTTATTTTACAGGTAAGAATTTAGCTTTAAATAGGAATAATTTATTTAATAAGAGTTAATTAATTTCGTTAGATGTAAATTATATTTAACTTAGGGGGGTGTTAGTGTTAGGGTTAGACTTAGCTTTAGGGGTTAATACATTTATTAGAATAGCGGTGAGGTCCGCTCGGCAGATTAGGGGTTAATAATTGAAGGTAGCTGTCGGCGATGTTAGGGAGGGCAGATTAGGGGTTAATACTATTTATGATAGGGTTAGTGATGTGGATTAGGGGTTAATAACTTTATTATAGTAGCGCTCAGGTCCGCTCGGCAGATTAGGGGTTAATAAGTGTAGGCAGGTGTCGGCGACGTTGAGGGGGGCAGATTAGGGGTTAATAAATATAATATAGGGGTCGGCGGTGTTAGGGGTAGCAGATTAGGGGTACATAGGGAGAACGTAGGTGGCGGCGCTTTGCGGTCGGAAGATTAGGGGTTAATTATTTTAAGTAGCTGGCGGCGACGTTGTGGGGGGCAGGTTAGGGGTTAATAAATGTAATACAGGGGTCGGCGGGGTTAGGGGCAGCAGATTAGGGGTACATAAGTATAACGTAGGTGGCGGTCGGCAGATTAGGGGTTAAAAATTTTAATCGAGTGGCGGCGATGTGGGGGGAGCTCGGTTTAGGGGTACATAGGTAGTTTATGGGTGTTAGTGTACTTTAGGGTACAGTAGTTAAGAGCTTTATGAACCGGCGTTAGCCAGAAAGCTCTTAACTCCTGCTATTTTCAGGTGGCTGGAATCTTGTCGTTAGAGCTCTAACGCTCACTTCAGAAACGACTCTAAATACCAGCGTTAGAAAGATCCCATTGAAAAGATAGGCTACGCAAATGGCGTAGGGGGATCTGCGGTATGGAAAAGTCGCGGCTGAAAAGTGAGCGTTAGACCCTTTAATCACTGACTCCAAATACCAGCGGGCGGCCAAAACCAGCGTTAGGAGCCTCTAACGCTGGTTTTGACGGCTACCGCCGAACTCCAAATCTAGGCCTTAGGGTTTATTTTATAGGTAAGTATTTAGATTTAAATAGGAATATTTTAATTAATAATATTAATATTAGATTTATTTTAATAAGAGTTTAGTTAGGATGTTAGAGTTAGATAGGGTTATTATACTTAATATATATATAATATAATAACGATATTAACTATATTAACCCTAATATAATTAGGGTTAATATAGCTGGCGGCGGTGTAGGGGGATTAGATTAGGGGTTAATACATTTATTATAGATGGCGGCGGTGTAGGGGGATGTAGATTGTAGGCAAAAGAGCAGTTTACTTTGTGACAAAGCCCCGCCAAAAGCCCTTTTAAGGGCTGGCAAAAGAGCTGTTACTTTGGGGCATGCCCCGCAAAAAGCCCTTTTAAGGGCTGGCAAAAGAGCTGTTACTTTGGGGCAATGCCACGCAAAAAGCCCTTTTCAGGGCTATTTGTAGGGTTAGACTTAGGTTTAGTGGTAGGGATAGTTTAGTATTTTAGGGGTTAAATAATTTAATATAGATGGCGGCGGGGTAGGGGGATTAGATTAGGGGTTAATAATTTTAAAATAGCGGCGGGGTAGGGGCTCACTTTAGGGGGTAGGTAAGGTAGATGGCAGCGGTGTTAGGGGCTCACTTTAGGGGGTTATAGATTTAATATAGCTGGCGGCGGTTTAGGGGTTAATAACTTTATTAGGTAGCGGCGGGCTCCGGGAGCGGCGGTTTAGGGGTTAATACATATTTTATTGTTAGGATAGTGAGGGGGGATAGCGGATAGAGGGTTAGACGTGTCGGGCTATGTTAGGGAGGCGTGTTAGATGTGTCGGGCTATGTTAGGGAGGCGTGTTAGACAGTGCGGGTGATTTAGACTTTAGTCAGGTCTTGTAGGCGCCGGCAGTTTCTAACGTGCCGCAAGTCACTGGCGACGCCAGAAATTTGTACTTGCGCAGATTTCTGGACATCGCTGGTTTGTCAGACTTACGGCACGTTAGCATCTGATGGCGACATATATGGGATAGCTCGAGTTGCGAGCTGAAACTGCGGGCGACGCGGGTTCCCTCGCTTGCGCCGCAAACTACGATCTATATCGGATTGCGCCCTATATAGGTGAGGCCTTATGTCAAATCCAGGATACAAATAACTATCTCTGTTTACAATTCGATCCTACTAAAAACTTACCAGAAAGAATTGATTTCACTTTTGGACAATGGTTTTGAAAATGGGCATTTTGACAGAATAACATTTGATTATCTGTAGGTGGAACATCCAGTAGTGCCTATTTTTCACCATCTTCCAAAGTGCATAAAATTGTAAGTGGGATAGGATACCTGTCTGAACACCTGTCCCAATGGCTTGATAGCATCTTACATCGTTTGTGACATCTTTACATGGCAATTTGAGGGACACTAAACATGTCATTAATCTAATGGAAAACATGGGATGGGATGGCACTAATCACAAATGGGCAACTGTAGATGTTGTGGCTCTCTACTCCTCAATCCCACACTCCAATTACTCATCAGAATTTGAAACTTATATATTCAGGGTTACTACGTTTTTACTGACCCACAATTACTTTAAGGTTGTGTTTTTTTTATCTCCAGACGTGTAGGACACCAAGTTTGCCCCCTCCTACCGAACCTCTTTATGGGGTGGTGGGAGATGTCCCACATCTATGGAGATGTGAAACCCCTTCAGGTCTTAAGTCCATTTTTATGGATGCTATATTGATGACCTACTGTTCATCTAGGAAGGGTCAGAGGAAGTTAAGTCATTTTTTGGAAAATTTAAACAGAAATGATATTGGGCTGAGATTCACTCATGAGATAAAGGAAAACAAGATCAGCTTTCTAGATATTACCCTATCTGAGACAGAGATTGGTCATATTATCACTGACATTTTCAGAAAACCCATTGCGGGTGATGCTTTATTACACGCTAAAAGTTGCATCCTAAACATGTCCCTTTTGTCCTGTTTTTTTATTCTTTGGCTTCTGCCACACTCGTTTTTAAGATTTCATCAAATTTAGGAAAGTTTATTTCTTTCCTCCTGTTCATCAAATACTGTAAAATTACAATCTCTTCTTCTAGTCTTAGAAAGCATGTCTAATTTATAAGACGTTAATAGCACCATTAAGTGGATGGAACATTCAGTAAGTACATCATTCCATGAATCTATAAAAGCTTTATCAGTCACTGTTGCTGTTGCAAATGGGCAATTTGTCAAGGTCAAAAGGAACTGCACACAAACAAGTACATATAAAGAACAGTCTGATGATTTGAAACTGTGTCTTAAACTGAGAGGCTACAGTGAATCTGTTATTGATAGAGCAGATAAACAAGTAGCTGGTAAAGACAGGAGTGATTTACTCCAGAGCCAAGTAGTGAGAAAGAAGGACAGAAATACTTTTGAAGGAGTGACATTTGTGACAGATTACAGCACATAATATGCACAAGTCTGTAAAATAGTTAAAAATAAAAAAAAAACACTTTGGAATACTGGCAGAAGATGATAAATTAGTAGACTGTGTAGGAAAAGGACTTAGATGTTCCTACAGACGGTGTAAAACTTTAGGAAATTACCTATCCCCATCTAGCTTACCAGGATCCAAACAGACTACCAGCTCTTGGCTTTTACATAAAGGGCTGTACAAATGTGGCAACAAATGGTACAGAGCGTGTGAGTTTATCACCGTTTCGGACAGGTTTAAATCTGAAGTGACAGGGGAAGTGTTCTCAATAAAGAGTTGTCTCAATTGTACATCCACTTATGTTATATACATCTTGATATGTATCACATGTCATATACAATATGTAGGTCCCACAACCAATGAGATAAAAAACAGAATTAGAAACCACTTATCTACCATAAATGTCAGGGAAGCTTCAACTCCCCTTGTGCAACACTGACAAACATCATCAAAAAAGTACTACCAGTTTAGATGGCAGGCAAATGAAAAGGTGATGTGTTCCCTTCGAGGTGAAGATTGTAATAGACTACTGGGGAAAAGAGAGTTGTATTGGATTTTTAAAATCCAATCTAGAGTCCCTTCGGGGCTCAATTCAGAATATGGCTTGATAAATTACTGGAAACTCATTATGATCCTTACCCCTTAGTACTTTACTTTTCCCCTTTAACATTTGTGTATGAGCCTTCACAGAACAGAGAATACTTTCTATTTTATAATATAACTTCTAATAATAAGATATACATGGAAATGTATTCATCTGAGTCTTCACAGAAGGGAGAATACTTTCTGCCAATAATATGACATACATGGGAATATAATCATATGATATCATCTACCAGAATCATTTTCTCTCAAATAAATAACATATGCAGCTAACAATATAGTTTTGTATGATCCACTTGAATATTACAAACAAACTGGCAATCTGTATTCTATCATTACCTAGTATACACAAAGTCCAAATGACATAAATCATTACCTTATACATACTATACATTGTTGCTAGTAAATACCCATTGTTTAGGGATTGAATATAATATGGAATATGGAAGTCTGTACAGATCTTAATACCTCATTTATTGCAAAACAGTCTTCATTTCTCTTTGTTTTAACTGTTTGAATTGTTTTATGATTATCAATGTCATTTAAAACTCAATAAAAATTTATAAAAAAAATAAAAATAAAAAAATAAATGCTATACATGAACTATAAAAATATTAATTAGAAAAAAATTAGAAAAAATATCACAGAAGAATTGCAATTAATCATTCATTTTGGGTGGAAATAAAATTAACCAATCCCCATTAAAGGGACACTGTACCCAAAATTTTTCTTTCGTGATTCAGATTGAGCATGAAATTTTAAGCAACTTTCTAATTTACTCCTATTATCACATTTTCTTCATTCTCTTGGTATCTTTATTTGAAATGCAAGAATGTAAGTTTAGATGCCGGCCCATTTTTGGTGAACAACCTGGGTTGTCCTTGCTGATTGGTGGATAAATCCATCTACCAATAAAAAAGTGCTGTCCAGAGTACTGAAACCAAAAAAAAGCTTAGATGCCTTCTTTTTCAAATAATGATAGCAAGAGAACAAAGAAAAATTGATAATAGGAGTAAATTAGAAAGTTGCTTAAAATTGCATGCTCTTTCTGAATTAAAAAAGAAAAAATTTGGGTACAGTGTCCCTTTAAGCTAAAATTCGAAACAACTAATCATGTTAAGAGTTCCCAATCGAGTAGGAAGAGTTAAGTTAGTCCTCAAATAGGTCCAGCTGTTTTCAGAGGGTCACGTGATATTAGCTAGCCAATCTGGATGTTGTCTTTATTTCTGTGTTCGATTTGCAGTTTCAGTTCTCAAATAAGTTCAGGCTATCCATGATGAATCACATGCTTAGTTTGGCCAATCCTGTGTTTCTAATATTCCGGTCTGACTGAGGACATCACGTGATTGTGAACAGCCAATAGCCGAGTCCCAAAGGCGGAAAACATAATTTATGCTTACCTGATAAATTTATTTCTCTTGTAGTGTATCCAGTCCACGGATCATCCATTACTTATGGGATATTAACTCCTCCCCAACAGGAAGTGCAAGAGGATTCACCCAGCAGAGCTGCTATATAGCTCCTCCCCTAACTGCCATTACCAGTCATTCGACCGAAAACATGCAGAGAAAGGAAAACCATAGGGTGCAGTGGTGACTGTAGTTTAATGGAAAAATTACCTGCCTTAAAGTGACAGGGCGGGCCGTGGACTGGATACACTACAAGAGAAATAAATTTATCAGGTAAGCATAAATTATGTTTTCTCTTGTTAAGTGTATCCAGTCCACGGATCATCCATTACTTATGGGATACCAATACCAAAGCTAAAGTACACGGATGACGGGAGGGACAGGCAGGCTCTTTATACGGAAGGAACCACTGCCTGAAGAACCTTTCTCCCAAAAACAGCCTCCGAAGAAGCAAAAGTGTCAAATTTGTAAAATTTGGAAAAAGTATAAAGAGAAGACCAAGTTGCAGCCTTGCAAATCTGTTCAACAGAAGCCTCATTCTTAAAGGCCCAAGTGGAAGCCACAGCTCTAGTAGAATGTGCTGTAATTCTTTCAGGAGGCTGCTGTCCAGCAGTCTCATAGGCTAACCGTATTATGCTACGAAGCCAAAAGGAGAGAGAGGTAGCCGAAGCTTTTTGACCTCTCCTCTGACCAGAATAAACGACAAACAGGGAAGACGTTTGTCGAAAATCCTTAGTTGCCTGTAGATAAAATTTCAGGGCACGGACTACATCTAGATTGTGTAGCAGACGTTCCTTTTTCGAAGAAGGATTAGGACACAAAGATGGAACCACAATCTCTTGATAGATATTCCTGTTAGTGACCACCTTAGGTAGGAACCCAGGTTTAGTACGCAGAACTACCTTGTCTGAATGAAAAATCAGATAAGGAGAATCACAATGTAAGGCAGATAACTCAGAGACTCTTCGAGCCGAGGAAATCGCCATTAAAAACAGAACTTTCCAAGATAACAACTTGATATCAATGGAATGAAGGGGTTCAAACGGAACCCCCTGTAAAACATTAAGAACTAAGTTCAAACTCCATGGTGGAGCAACAGTTTTAAACACAGGCTTGATCCTAGCTAAAGCCTGACAAAAAGCTTGAACGTCCCGAACTTCTGACAGACGTTTGTGTAAAAGAATGGACAGAGCTGAAATCTGTCCCTTTAAGGAACTAGCGGATAAACCCTTTTCTAAACCTTCTTGTAGAAAAGACAATATCCTCGGAATCCTAACCTTACTCCATGAGTAACTCTTGGATTCGCACCAATATAAGTATTTGCGCCATATCTTATGGTAAATCTTTCTGGTAACAGGCTTCCTAGCCTGTATTAAGGTATCAATAACTGACTCAGAAAAACCACGTTTTGATAAAATCAAGCGTTCAATTTCCAAGCAGTCAGCTTCAGAGAAATTAGATTTTGATGTTTGAAGGGACCCTGGATCAGAAGGTCCTGTTTCAGAGGTAGCGACCAAGGTGGACAGGATGACATGTCCACTAGATCTGCATACCAAGTCATGCGTGGCCATGCAGGCGCTATTAGAATCACTGATGCTCTCTCCTGTTTGATTCTGGCAATCAAACGAGGAAGCATCGGGAAGGGTGGAAACACATAAGCCATCCCGAAGGTCCAAGGTGCTGTCAAAGCATCTATCAGAACCGCTCCCGGATCCCTGGATCTGGACCCGTAACGAGGAAGCTTGGCGTTCTGTCGAGACGCCATGAGATCTATCTCTGGTTTGCCCCAACGTCGAAGTATTTGGGCAAAGACCTCCGGATGAAGTTCCCACTCCCCCGGATGAAAAGTCTGACGACTTAAGAAATCCGCCTCCCAGTTCTCCACTCCCGGGATGTGGATTGCTGACAGGTGGCAAGAGTGAGACTCTGCCCAGCGAATTATCTTTGATACTTCCATCATTGCTAGGGAGCTTCTTGTCCCTCCCTGATGGTTGATGTAAGCTACAGTCGTGATGTTGTCCGACTGAAACCTGATGAACCCCCGAGTTGTTAACTGGGGCCAAGCCAGAAGGGCATTGAGAACTGCTCTCAATTCCAGAATGTTTATTGGTAGGAGACTCTCCTCCTGATTCCATTGTCCCTGAGCCTTCAGAGAATTCCAGACAGCGCCCCAACCTAGTAGGCTGGCGTCTGTTGTTACAATTGTCCAGTCCGGCCTGCTGAATGGCATCCCCCTGGACAGATGTGGCCGAGAAAGCCACCATAGAAGAGAATTTCTGGTCTCTTGATCCAGATTCAGAGTAGGGGACAAGTCTGAGTAATCCCCATTCCACTGACTTAGCATGCACAATTGCAGCGGTCTGAGATGTAGGCGTGCAAAGGGTACTATGTCCATTGCTGCTACCATTAAGCCGATCACCTCCATGCATTGAGCTACTGACGGGTGTTGAATGGAATGAAGGACACGGCATGCATTTTGAAGCTTTGTTAACCTGTCTTCTGTCAGGTAAATCTTCATTTCTACAGAATCTATAAGAGTCCCCAAGAAGGGAACTCTTGTGAGTGGAAAGAGAGAACTCTTCTTTTCGTTCACCTTCCATCCATGCGACCTTAGAAATGCCAGTACTAACTCTGTATGAGACTTGGCAGTTTGAAAGCTTGAAGCTTGTATCAGAATGTCGTCTAGGTACGGAGCTACCGCAATTCCTTGCGGTCTTAGTACCGCCAGAAGAGCACCCAGAACCTTTGTGAAGATTCTCGGAGCCGTAGCCAATCCGAATGGAAGAGCTACAAACTGGTAATGCCTGTCTAGAAAGGCAAACCTTAGATACCGGTAATGATCTTTGTGAATCGGTATGCGAAGGTAAGCATCCTTTAAATCCACTGTGGTCATGTACTGACCCTTTTGGATCATGGGTAAAATTGTCCGAATAGTCTCCATTTTGAACGATGGAACTCTTAGGAATTTGTTTAGGATCTTTAAATCCAGGATTGGCCTGAAAGTTCCCTCTTTTTTTGGGAACCACAAACAGATTTGAGTAAAACCCTTGTCCCTGTTCCGACCGTGGAACTGGATGGATTACTCCCATTAATAAAAGCTCTTGTACGCAGCGTAGAAACGCCTCTTTCTTTATTTGGTTTGTTGACAACCTTGACAGATGAAATCTCTCTCTTGGGGGAGAGTATTTGAAGTCCAGAAGGTATCCCTGAGATATTATCTCTAGCGCCCAGGGATCCTGGACATCTCTTGCCCAAGCCTGGGCGAAGAGAGAAAGTCTGCCCCCCACTAGATCCGTTCCCGGATCGGGGGCCCTCAATTCATGCTGTTTTAGGGGCACCAGCAGGTTTCCTGGCCTGCTTGCCCTTGTTCCAGGACTGGTTAGGTCTCCAGCCTTGTCTGTAGCGAGCAACAGATCCTTCTTGTTTTGGAGCAGAGGAAGTTGATGCTGCTCCTGCTTTGAAATTCCGAAAGGAACGAAAATTAGATTGTCTAGCCTTAGGTTTGGCTCTGTCTTGAGGCAGGGCATGGCCTTTACCTCCTGTAATGTCAGCGATAATTTCTTTCAATCCGGGCCCGAATAAGGTCTGCCCTTTGAAAGGTATATTAAGTAATTTAGACTTAGAAGTAACGTCAGCTGACCAGGATTTTAGCCACAGTGCTCTGCGCGCCTGAATGGCGAATCCGGAATTCTTAGCCGTAAGCTTAGTTAAATGTACTACGGCATCTGAAATAAATGAGTTAGCTAACTTAAGAGCTTTAAGCCTGTGTGTAATCTCATCTAATGGAGCTGATTCAAGTGTCCCTTCCAGAGACTCAAACCAAAATGCTGCTGCAGCCGTGACAGGCGCAATGCATGCAAGGGGTTGCAATATAAAACCTTGTTGAACAAACATTTTCTTAAGGTAACCCTCTAACTTTTTATCCATTGGATCTGAAAAGGCACAGCTATCCTCCACCGGGATAGTGGTACGCTTAGCTAAAGTAGAAACTGCTCCCTCCACCTTAGGGATCGTTTGCCATAAGTCCCGTGTGGTGGTGTCTATTGGAAACATCTTTCTAAATATCGGAGGGGGTGAGAACGGCACACCGGGTCTATCCCACTCCTTAGTAACAATTTCAGTAAGTCTCTTAGGTATAGGAAAAACGTCAGTACTCGACGGTACCGCAAAATATTTATCCAACCTACACATTTTTTCTGGTATTGCAACTGTG
This sequence comes from Bombina bombina, assembly GCF_027579735.1. Classification (NCBI taxonomy): domain Eukaryota; kingdom Metazoa; phylum Chordata; class Amphibia; order Anura; family Bombinatoridae; genus Bombina; species Bombina bombina. The sequence goes on from NC_069499.1 coordinate 1,542,160,714, forward strand.
TTACAATCATTCAGAGCCGCTAACACCTCCCCTAGTAATACACGGAGGTTTTCCAGCTTAAATTTAAAATTTGAAATATCTGAATCCAATCTGTTTGGATCAGAACCGTCAGCCGCAGAATGAAGCTCTCCGTCCTCATGTTCTGCAAGTTGTGACGCAGTATCTGACATGGCCCTAACATTATCAGCGCACTCTGTTCTCACCCCAGAGTGATCACGCTTACCTCTTAGTTCTGGTAATTTAGCCAAAACTTCAGTCATAACAGTAGCCATATCCTGTAATGTGATTTGTAATGGCCGCCCAGATGTACTCGGCGCCACAATATCACGCACCCCCCGAGCGGGAGATGCAGGTACTGACACGTGAGGCGAGTTAGTCGGCATAACTCTCCCCTCGTTGTTTGGTGAAATGTGTTCAATTTGTACAGATTGACTTTTATTTAAAGTAGCATCAATACAGTTAGTACATAAATTTCTATTGGGCTCCACTTTGGCATTAGCACATATAGCACAGATGTCTTCCTCTGAATCAGACATGTTTAACACACTAGCAAATAAACTAGCAACTTGGAAATACTTTTCAAGTAATTTACTATAATATGAAAACGTACTGTGCCTATAAGAAGCACAGAAAGAGTTATGACAGTTGAAAGTTAATAAACTGAAAGGTTATAGCATCAAATCTTTGTAAAAAACACAATTTTAGCAAAGGCTTGTTCCCATTAGCGAAGGATAACTAACCCTGATAGCAGAAAAAAAAGTTACAGAAATAAACGTTTTTTATCACAGTCAACTACAATCTCACAGCTCTGCTGTGAATGATTACCTCCCTCAAAACAAGTTTTGAAGACCCCTGAGTTCTGTAGAGATGAACCGGATCATGCAGGAAATACAATGAGCTTCTGACTCTTTTCCATGTTCACCTTCCACCCGTGAGACCTGAGAAAAGCTAATACAATGTCTGTATGAGCCCTTGATCTGGAAAGGGACGACGCCTGCATTAGGATGTCGTCTAGGTAAGGTGCCACTGCAATGCCCCTCGGTCCTAGAACCGCTAGAAGGGACCCTAGCACCTTTGTGAAAATTCTGGGAGCAGTGGCTAAACCGAACGGAAGAGCCACGAACTTGTAATGTTTGTCCAGAAAGGTGAACATTAGGAACTGATGATGATCTTTGTGGATAGGAATATGTAGGTACGCATCCTTTAAATCCACGGTAGTCATGTATTGACCCTCCTGGATTGTTGGTAAAATCGTTCGAATGGTTTCCATTTTGAACGATGGAACTCTGAGGAATTTGTTTAGAATTTTTAAATCCAGAATTGGTCTGAAAGTTCCCTCTTTTTTGGGAACTACAAACAGGTTTGAGTAAAACCCCTGACCTTGTTCCACTGTTGGAACTGGGTGTATCACTCCCATCTTTAATAGATCTCCTACGCAATGTAAGAATGCATGTCTCTTTATCTGGTCTGAAGATAAGCAAGACATGTGGAACCTTCCCCTTGGAGGAAGTTCCTTGAATTCTAGAAGATAACCCTGAGAGACTATTTCTAGTGCCCAGGGATCTTGAACATCTCTTGCCCAAGCCTGAGCAAAGAGAGAAAGTCTGCCCCCTACTAGATCCGGTCCCGGATCAGGGGCTACCCTTTCATGCTGTCTTGGTAGCAGCAGCAGGCTTCTTGGCCTGTTTACCCTTGTTCCAGCCTTGCATTGGTTTCCATGCTGGCTTAGCCTGGGAAGCGTTACCCTCTTGTCTAGAGGCTGCAGAGTTAGGAGACGGTACATTCCTGAAGTTGCGAAAGGAACAAAAATTAGATTTGTTCTTAGCCTTGAAAGGCCTATCCTGTGGGAAGGCATGGCCCTTTCCCCCAGTGATGTCTGAAATAATCTCCTTCAATTCTGGCCCAAAAAGGGACTTACCTTTGAAAGGAATATTAAGCAATTTTGTCTTGGATGACACATCCGCCGACCAAGATTTTAGCCAAAGCGCTCTGCGCGCCACAATTGCAAACCCTGAATTTTTCGCCGCTAATTTCGCCAATTGCAAAGCGGCATCTAAAAAAAAGGAATTAGCCAACTATAGTGCGTGAATTCTGTCCATGACTTCCTCATATGGAGTCTCCTTATTGAGCGAATTTTCTAGTTCCTCGAACCAAAAAGACACCGCCGTGGTGACAGGAATAATGCACGAAATTGGTTGAAGAAGGAAACCTTGCTGAACAAATATCCTTTTAAGCAATACTTCCAATGTTTTATCCATAGGATCTTTGAAAGCACAACTGTCCTCAATGGGAATAGTCGTGCGCTTGGCCAACGTAGAAACTGCTCCTTCAACCTTAGGGACTGTTTGCCATGCGTCCCTTCTGGGGTCGACAATGGGGAACATATTCTGAAATATAGGAGGTGGGACAAAAGGTATACCTGGCTTCTCCCACTCCTTGTTCACTATGTCCGCCACCCTCTTGGGTTTCGGAAAGGCATCAGCGTGCACAGGGACTTCAAGGAATTTGTCCATTTTGCACAATTTCTCTGGAATTACCAAAGAGTCGCAATCGTCAAGAGTAGTTAGCACCTCCTTAAACAGGGCGCGGAGATGTTGTAACTTAAATTTAAACGTCACGATATCAGGTTCTGCCTGCTGAGAAACTTTTCCTGAATCAGAAATTTCTCCCTCAGACAGCCCCTCCTTCACTGCCAATTCAGACTGGTGTGAGGGTATTACAGATAAATTATCATCAGCGCCCACTTGCTCATCCTCTGTATTCAAAACTGAGCAATCACGCTTTCTGGGAAGTGTTGGCAGTTTGGATAAAATATTTGCTATAGAATTATCCATTACTGCAGTTAATTGTTGCATAGTAACAAGCATTGGCGTGCTAGATGTACTAGGTGTCGCCTGCGCGGGCATAACTGGTGTTGACACAGAAGGAGAGGATGATGAACTATCCCCACTACCTTCATTTGAAGAATCATCTTGGGCAACCTTATTAAAAGTGACATTACTGTCCTTACTTTGTTTGGACGCCATGGCACAATTTTCACATACATTTAAAGGGGGAATCACCTTGGCCTCCATACACACAGAACATAATCTAACTGAAGGTACAGACATGTTAGACAGACTTAGTCAGGCTATTAATGCAAAAAAAACGTTTTTAAACAAAACCGTTACTGTCTCTTTAAATAATAAACAGAGTACACTTTATTTCTGAATGTTTGAAAAACTATGAAGGAATTATCCGATCTTTATGAAATTTGCACCCTAGTGTCTTAATGCTTTGAAAGTATTGCACACCAAATTTCACCCCTTAAATGAGCAAACCAGAGCTAATTGTTCAATTTAGCAGTTTAAACCCACTACAGTCCCTGCCACAGCCTTTTGCTGCGGCTTTACCTTCCTTGGGGGTTATTCACCACAGAAATAAGCCTCTAAGAATCGTTTTTGTGGCCACAGGACCCTCTCACATGAAGCTGCATGCACTGTTTCCAGAAGTAACTGCGCAATTAAGGCGCGAAAATGAGGCTTCCTCCCTCTGCATACCAGAGTGAAGGGGCCTTCCTGACTAGATTAGGTGTCTAACAAACTGCCAGGCGTAATAAAACGTTCCCAAAAGTGTTTCCAAGTCTCAAAACACTCCAAAAATCATATAAATATTATATAAATCAATCGATTTAGCCCACAATAGTGTCAACCAGTATATAGCCCATTTATAAGCCTTCATTCTGTTATGAGTCTAAGAAAATGGCTTACCGATCCCAAAAGGGAAATGACAGTCTTCTAGCATTACTATGTCTTGTTAGAAAAGAGACTAGTCATACCTGGAGCAGAAAAGTCTGCAAACTGTTCCCCCCAACTGAAGTTCTCTGGGCTCAACAGTCCTGCGTGGGAACAGCAAAGGATTTTAGTTACTGTTGCTAAAATCATACTCCTCTTTTAACAGAACTCTTCATCACTTTCTGTTGTAGAGTAAATAGTACAAACCGGCACTATTTTAAAATAACAAACTCTTGATAGAAGAAATAAAACTACAACTAACACCACATACTCTTTACCATCCCCGTGGAGATGCTACTTGTTCAGAGCGGCAAAGAGAATGACTGGGGGGCGGAGCCAGAGGGGGGGGCTATATGGGCAGCTTTTGCTGTGCTCTCTTTGCCATTTCCTGTTGGGGAAGAGAATATCCCACAAGTAAGGATGTAGCCGTGGACCGGACACACCAATGTAGGAGAAAGGGTAGATTTAACGCCATCCAATATTATCTTCATGCATGATTTCGATGTTGCACCGCGGCGCCAGAAATTTCATTATTCTGTGACACTCCTTACCAGGAGATTAATCTTACAATACTGTGTGGCCAATAAGGCTCCTCCTTTCAGGAAATTATTACATACTCAGGTGCTCTTAGAGCAGGCAGATGTACAGGAGATCTCGAAAAGAGAATTAAATCCTTTATCCACAAGCGGAACCCTACTTACTACACATCTTCCCACAAGTAAGAAATAGAATACTCTATCCCTTTCGTAACTCTTTGTTTATGCTGGAAGAGAACCTCTGTGGCAGGTGGTGCCTTTCCTCCTCTCTCACTACACCCTGAGTGTTGCAGTTTGTGGTTGCCCCCCTCCTCTCCTCTGCCCCTTAACTTGTTTCTACACAGATTTCAGGATACCTCACTGGTACTTGTCTACTACGTGTGCCAGGATGAAATGTAAGGATCTCTCCAAAGAATTCTTAGGATTAGAACACAAAGAAGGGACAACAATTTCTCTATTAATGTTGTTAGAATTCACAACTTTAGGTAGAAGTTTAAATGAAGTCCACAAAACTTCCTTATCTTGATGGAAAATTAGAAAAGGAGATTCACAAGAAAGAGCAGATAATTTGGAAACTCTTATAGCAGAAGAGATTACCAAAAGGAACAACACTTTCCAAGAAAGTAGTTTAATGTCCAAAGAATGCATAGGCTCAAACGGAGGAGCCTGTAAAGCCTTCAAAACCAAATTAAGACTCCAAGGAGGAGAGATTGATTTAATGACAGGCTTGATAAGGACCAAAGCCTGTATAAAACAGTGAATATCAGGAATCTTAGCAATCTTTCTGTGAAATAAAAAAGAAAGAGCAGAGATTGGTCCCTTCAAGGAACTTGCAGACAAATCTTTATCCAAACCATCCTGAAGAAACTCTAAAATTCTAGGAATTCTAAAAGAATGACAGGAGAATTTATGAGAAGAACACCATGAAATATAAGTCTTCCAAACTCGATAAATCTTCCTAGAAACAGATTTACGAGCCTGTAACATAGTATTAATCACTGAGTCAGAGAAACCTCTATGACTAAGCACTAGGCGTTCAATTTCCATACCTTCAAATTTAATGATTTGAGATCTTGATGGAAAAACGGACCTTGAGACAGAAGGTCTGGTCTTAAAGGAAGTGGCCAAGGTTGGCAACTGGACACCCGAACAAGATCCGCATACCAAAACCTGTGAGGCCATGCTGGAGCTACCAGCAACACAAACAATTGTTCCATGATGATCTTGAAAATCACTTGTAGAAGAAGAATTAGAGGCAGAAAGATATAAGCAGGTTGGTAACACCAAGGAACTGCTAACGCATCCACTGTCTCTGCCTGATGATTCCTGGACCTGGACAGGTACCTGGGAAGTTTCTTGTTTAGATGGGAAGCCATCAGATCTATTTCTGGAAGACCCCACATCTGAACAATTTGAAAAAACACATCTGGATGGAGCGACTACTCCCCCGGATGTAAAGTCTGACGGCTGAGATAATCCGCTTCCCAATTGTCTACACATGGGATATAAACCACAGAAATTAGACAGGAGCTGGATTACGCCCAAGAAAGCATTCTTTCATAGCTTGGGGACTGTGAGTCCCACCCTGATGATTGACATATGCCACAGTTGTGATATTGTCTGTCTGAAAACAAATAAACGGTTCTCTCTTCAACAGAGGCCAAACCTGAAGAGCCCTGAAAATAGCACAGAGTTTTTAAATACTGATTGGTAACTTTACCTCAAGAGATTTCCAAACCCCTTGTGCTGTCAGAGATCCCCAGACGGCTCCCCAATCTGAAAGACTTGCATCTGTTGTGATCACAGTCCCAGGTTGGACGAACAAAAGAGGCCTCTTGAACTATACAATGGTGATCTGACCACCAAGTCAGAGATCAGAGAGAGTTGAACATTGGTATTTAAGGATATTAATTGTGATATCTTTGTATAATCCCTGAACCATTGATTCAGCATACAAAGCTGGAGAGGTCTCATATGGAAACAAGCAAAGGGGATTGCTAGGCCAGATGGAAGAGCGACAAATTGGTAATGCTTGTCTAGAAAAGAGAATCTCAGAAACTGATAGTGGTCTGGATGAATCGGAATATGAAGATATGCATCCTGTAAGTCTATCGTGGACATAGAAATGACCTTGCTAAACAAAAGGCAGAATAGTCCTTATAGTCACCATTTTGAAATTTGGCACTCTTACAAAACTATTCAAAATTTTCAGATCCAGAACTGGCCTGAATGAATTTTCTTTCTTTGGGACAATGAATAGATTTGAATAAAACCCCAGACCCTGTTCCTGAAACGGAACTGGTATGATTACCCTTGAAAGCTCCAGGTCTGAAACACACTTCAGAAAAGCCTGAGCCTTTACTGGATTTGCTGGGATGCGTGAGAGAACAAATCTTCTCACAGGAGGTTTTACTCTGAATCCTATTCGGTACCCTTGAGAGACAATACTCTGAATCCATTGATTATGGACAGAATCTGTTCAAATACTTCGGAAGAATCTTAATCTGCCCCCTACCAGCTGAGCTGGGATGAGGGCCGCACCTTCATGCAGACTTGGGGGATGGCTTTGGTTTCTTAAACGGCTTGGATTTATTCCAAATTGAAGAACGTTTCCAACTGGAACCAGATTCTTAGGTGGAAGGATTGGGTTTCTGTTCCTTATTTTCTCGAAAGGAACAAAAACGGTTAGAATCTTTAGATTTACCCATAGGTCTTTTATCCTGAGGCAAAAAAAACTCCCTTCCCCCCGTGACAGTTGAAATAATCAAATCCAACTGAGAACCAAATAAATTATTACCTTGGAAAAGAAAGAGATAGTAATCTAGACTTAGATACCATGTCAGCATTCCAATATTGAGCCACAAAGCTCTTCTGGCTAAAATAGCTAAAGACATAGATTTAACATAAATTTTGATGATATCAAAAATGGCATCACAGATAAAATGATTAGCATGTTGAAGCAAGCGAACAATGCTAGACAAATCAGGATCTATTTCCTGTTACACTAAACTTTCCAACCAAAAAGCTGATGCAGCTGCAACATCAGCTAAAGAAATGGCAGGCCTGAGAAGATAGTCAGAATATAAATAAGCTTTCCTTAGATAAGATTCAAGTTTCCTATGTACTATCCTCCATAGGAATAGTAGTACGTTTGGCAAGAGTAGAAATAGCCCCCATCAACTCTGGGGATTAACGTTTACTAGTTTTAGTATCAATAGGACTAGTTTCCTCAATATCCAACGTAATCAACACCTCTTTTAACAAGGAACGAATATACTCCATTTTAAATAAATAAGTAGATTTGTCAGTGTCAATATCTGAGGTAGGATCTTCTGAATCAGTTAGATCCTCATCAGAGGAGGATAATTCAGTATGTTGTCAGTCATTTGAAATTTCATCAACTTTATGAGTTGGCTATGGTTTGGCACTTTATGTATTAATATAAAGCTCTAAATATATGTATTGTACTTATATTTGCCATGAGTCAGGTTATGTATATTTTCTTTTTGCAGACTAATCAGTTTCATATTTGGGAAAAAACATATTTAGGGAAATATTTTTCTTACCTGGGGTATAGTCTTTTTTTCAAATTGACTGCTTTTTCCTAAAAAATGCTGATGTTTATTGCGTCATTCTTGTCGCGAGAATTTTTTTGGCGCAAAGGTATGTACGGAGACGCAAGTTCGTCATTTCCGGCGTCTTGACGCCGAGTTCCTTACACAAGGTTGCGTCTGCAAGGACGCGAGTGTGTCGCTTCCGGATGTTGTTAGCTTCAAAAAAATTTCATTTTGCTTTGTGCATCATACTTGGCGCCAAATAATTTAATTATTTAAAACCCCATTCCTATGTGCCACTTGCCTTTTTCTATGTCAGAGGGCTATGCTGTTTGCATTTTCCCCCCATTCCTGAAACTGCCATATAAGGAAATTGATAATTTTGCTTTATATGTTGTTTTTTTTTTGAATTCCAGAAGATAACCCTTGGACACAATTTCCAATGCCCAGGGATCCTGGACATCTCTTGTCCAAGCCTGGGCGAAGAGAGAGAGTCTGCCCCCTACTAGATCCGTTTCCGGATCGGGGGCTGCTCCTTCATGCTGTCTTAGAGGCAGCAGCAGGCTTCTTGGCCTGTTTTCCCTTGTTCCAAGCCTGGTTAGGTCTCCAGACCGGCTTAGACTGGGCAAAAGTTCCCTCTTGTTTTGTGTTAGAGGAAGTTGAAGCTGCGCCACTCTTGAAGTTTCGAAAGGGCCGAAAACTAGACTGTTTGGTCCTTAATTTGTAGGACCTGTCTTGAGGAAGGGCGTGACCTTTTCCTCCAGTGATGTCAGAAATGATCTCCTTCAGTCCAGGTCCGAATAGGATCTGTCCTTTGAAGGGAATGTTGAGAAGTTTAGACTTTGAAGTCACGTCAGCTGACCAGGATTTAAGCCATAGCGCCCTACACGCCTGAATAGCAAAACCTGAATTTTTAGCCGTTAGCTTGGTTAAATGAACAACGGCGTCAGAAACAAATGAATTGGCTAGCTTAAGGGCCCTAAGCTTGTCAATAATATCTTCCAACGGGGTTTCAACCTGTAGAGCCTCCTCTAGTGACTCAAACCAGAAAGCCACGGCAGCAGTGACTGGGGCAATGCATGCAAGAGGCTGGAGAATAAAACCTTGTTGAATAAAAATTTTCTTAAGGTAACCCTCTAATTTTTTATCCATTGGATCTAGAAAAGCACAACTGTCCTCGACAGGGATAGTGGTACGCTTAGCTAGAGTAGAAACTGCTCCCTCTACCTTAGGGACCGTCTGCCATAAGTCCTGTGTAACGGCGTCTATAGGAAACATCTTTTTAAAAACAGGAGGGGGAGAGATCGGTACACCTGGTCTATCCCATTCCTTAGTAATAATTTCAGAAAACCTAGGTACTGCATAGTATTTATCCAATCTACATAATTTCTCTGGGACTACAATAGTGTCACAGTCGTCCAGAGTTGCTAAAACCTCCCTGAGCAATACGCGGAGGTGTTCAAGCTTAAATTTAAATGTAGACATATCAGAATCAGATTGAAGTATCTTCCCTGAATCAGAAAAATCACCCACAGATTGAAGCTCCCCTGCTTCAGCTTCATTATATTGTATGGGTGTATCAGACATAGCCACTAAAGCGTCAGAGAGCTCTGTATTTATTCTAGTCCCAGAGCTGTCTCGCTTTCCTTGCAATCCTGACAGTTTAGATAATACCTCTGTAAGGGTATGATTCATAACTGCCGCCATGTCTTGCAAGGTATACGCAATGGGCGTGCTAGATGTACTAGGCGTCCCCTGAGCGGGATTTATAGGATCTGATACGTGGGGAGAGTTAGACGGCATAACTTCCCCCTTGTCAATTTCTTCTGGTGATAAATTGTTTAAAGCCAGAATATGGTCTTTGTAATCTATAGTAAAATCAGTGCATTTGGTACATATTCTAAGAGGGGGTTCCACAATGGCTTCTAAACATAATGAACAATGAGTTTCCTCTATGTCAGACATGTTTAAACAGACTAGTCATGAGACCAGCAAGCTTGGAAAACACTTTAATAACTGAACAAGCAAAACATAAAAACGGTACTGTGCCTTTAAGAGAAAAAAACAATCACAGAAACTGCTAAAACAGTGAAAAAAGCAGTACATCTTACGAAATTTGTACAGTGTGTATAATAGGCTGAAAGAGCATTGCACCCACTTGCAAATGGATGATTAACCCCTTAGTTTCAAACCGGATCAAAAAAACGATATAAACATTTTTAAACAGTCACAACAAACTGACACAGCTCTACTGTGGCCCTACCTGCCCATACAACGACTTTGGAAGGCACAAAAACCCCTTAGAGAGTTCCTATATGTTCAGGGGACTCCTTCAGGGAAGCTGGATGTCTCAAGCTGCAAAAACTAATGGAAAATAGGCCCTCCCAACCTGTACTCACAGTGAGAGGGCCTTAAAAAACTAACTAACTAAACATGCAAGATTAAGGACTTGTGTCCGAAACGTTGCTGATTTTTTTGATCTTGGCTCAATAAAGAAATTCATTCATTGAACTTGGTGGTGCGACTATCATCTTTTGCTATATTGATTGGGGGTATTGTGCAGTGCCCCTGTGTTTGGACTCTTGAAACTTTTTTCTTAAAAAACTATCCCTAGGCAAAATCTAGTCAGCCATGTGGAAAAACTGGGCCCCAGAATAAAGTTTTATCACCAATATGAAATAAACGTTTATACACCTCAAGCAAACGTTATATCTATTCAGTAATGTGAGTAAATAATAAAAATATTACCCTTTACAGCAAGCATGAGACCAGTCGTTATTAAATCACTGTAATCAGGCTTACCTTAAATAAATCCGGTATTGTCAGCATTTTCTAGCTTATCATTTCTCTAGAAAAATTTAAAACTGCATATACCTCAGAGCAGGAGACCCTGCACGCTATTCCCCCAGCTGAAGTTACCTCTCTCTTCAGTTATGTGTGAGAACAGCAATGATCTTAGTTACAACCTGCTAAGATCATCAAAGACCACAGGCAGACTCTTCTTCAACTTTCTGCCTGAGGCTAAAATAGTACAACTCCAGTACCATTTGAAAATAACAAACTTTTGATTGAAGATAAACTACATTAATGCACCACATCTTTCTAGCAGCTTCCCTTGTCGAGAGCTGCAAGAGAATGACTGGGAGGTGGCAGTTAGGGTAGGAGCTATATAGACAGCTCTGCTGTGGGTGATCCTCTTGCAGCTTCCTGTTGGGAAGGAGAATATTCCACAAGTAATGGATGAATCCGTGGACTGGATACACCTTACAAGAGAAATATGAATTGGTTCTATTGCTTCAATAAAAAAAGGTTTATTACCCTAAACATATGATATCAAATAAAATTCAGAATACGTTTCTAATAAAAATAGAAATAAAAATAGTTGTGGCCACAACATGTACAACGTTATAAAATGTGTATATAGTAGTTCCTGATTCTCTCAGGACAATGTAGACAAGCAAATAACGTATACCTAGGTATCTTGGTATCAGACAGATCAATTTGTCTTTCTAAGATTCGTATAGTATATTTCAATAAAGATTTAAAGTGAATGTCAATTTTGATGCTATAGTGCCCGTTTTTTAAAAATTCGATTAAAAACAGGGGAACTTTAATTCATCAAAATTTACATTCCACTCCTGTTGTGAAAAAAAAACGTACCTTTTAATCTTGACAGTAGCTCCAGCTTCCTCCGGTCGTTGCAAGCCATTTGTGATGTCAGAAATGATGGATAGGTCATCCTCCAATCACGGCTTCCCCCCGGGGGAATGAGTATCTAATTCAACGCCATGATTAGAGGAAGCCGGATTCCTCATTTTAGACCAAGGAAGAGGCTTTGCCACGGGTGGAGGAAGCTGGAGCGGCTGTCAAGTTTATAAGTTAAGTTTTTTTTCACAACAAGAGTGAAATGTAAATTTTGATGAATTAAAGTGACCCTGTTTTTAATCGAATTTTTAAAAACCGGGCACTTTAGCATCAAAATTGACATTCACTTTAAGCACAGTGTCGGTTCATCCATTGTTATATAAAAAATACAATATCGCAAAGTATATTAGCAACTGTATCAACACAGAGTATAAATGCAATTGTATCGACAAATGTAGTAATAACAATATTCAGCATATAGTGGATACAGAAATATTTCCACTAAGTAGAATGTTCACTTGAATTGCGTGAGGAATTACTAAATATATTCATGAAGGATCTAAATAATAACGGCTGGGGCCTCTCACTTATGAATATATAAAACAAATAAACTATTTAGACATAACAGTAGAAATAGAGAATAATGAAATCAAGACCAAAACCTTCTTCAAACCAACAGACTCCAACAACTACATTCATTTCAACAGATGCCACTATGACCAGTGGAAGTTAAATATACCGAAAGGTCAATTTTTAAGATTGAGAAAAAAACTGTTCTGACACTAACGACTTTCTCATACAAACCACAACACTCAAAGAAAAATTTACTGATAGAGGTTACAATGAAGAATTGATCAATGAAGCACTTCTATCCACAATATAAACCGTGTAGAGAGATTGCAGTATAACCTAAGAGGATCTGACTAGGCCCAGATATTTTGCAATTTTCCAAATAATTATTTTGATAGACTTGCGTTTTATCCAATCAGTGCTGACTCTTAGGTAACTGCACTGGTAAGAACAATGTTATCTATAAGGCACACATGAACTAGCGCGGTCTAGCTGTGAAAAACGGTCAAAATGCACTGAGATAAGAGGCGGCCTTCAATGGCTTAGAAATTAGCATATGAGCCTACCTAGGTTTTGCTTTCAAAAAAGAATACCAAGAGAACAAAGCAAATTTTCTGATAAGTAAATTGTAAAAGTTGTTTAAAATTAAATTTCCTATCTGAATCATGAAAGCTTAATTTTGACTAGACTGTCCCTTTAATATTACTTTTATTTATCAACTAAATTGCATTTCTCTTCGGCTGTAAAAGACCTTTTCTTTATGTCATTGAGTCATTGTCACTCAAAAGTACTTGCTCACAGTTATTTTCGCAGGTGTATTTTATTTGCAAGAGAAAAACGTTATCTGTAGTCATTAAACCTGAATACATTGATGCAACAGTGTGTTTTCCATTTTTGAAGCCATCAACCATCTGTTCAGCTTCATCCTCACGTCAATGATCACACACGAATGATAATTCAAACTTATGAAACTTTACCCATATAAAGTAACCGAACATTTGGGTTCCTGAACGGTCTCATGATCATCATTCCTAATAGATTAATGAAACCTATTTTTCATATACAGAAATTGTAGCCAGTTGGTCAGTAAAGTCGTCATTTCTTCAAGGAGTCTCAAACTGCTCACTGAATAGGTTTTTTGTTATATTCACCATCGCAGAATACAACAGGCTAACAATAGACAGATTATTATGAGTATAAAGCCCTGAACAGTGTAGTTTCTTAGGGTTAGATTACAAGTGGCGCGCTACTTGATATTACAATGCACAGCAAAGGTAGCTCTGTTGCAAAAGATAGAAAAACAAAGGTATACTTCTGTCTTTAGCAAGTGATTATGCATTCTGTAGACTTAAAAGAACATGAAACCCAAAAAAAATTATTTCATGATTCAGATAGAGCAAACTATTTTAAAGAAGTTTCCAATTTAATTCTATTATCAAATCTGCTTTGTTTTCTTGGTATCCTTTGTTAAAAAGCATACCTAGATAGGCTTAGGATCTAGCTGCTGATTGGTGGTATGCCTTTTGTTATTGGCTTAGCAATGTGTTCAGCTAGCTCCCAGTAATGCATTGCTCTAAGGAAGGAAGAGAATGAAGCAAAAATAAGAATATAAGTAAATTAGAAAGTTGTTTAAAATGGTATGCTGTATCGCAGTGCTTTCCAAACTGTGTGTCGGGACACACTAGTGTGTCGGCAGCAGTGTGTAGGTGTGTCGCTGCTTCAGCACAAATTTTTTTAAATTTATTTATTTTTTTGGTTTCTGACTTTCCACCTGCCTGCTACGCATATCACATGGTTGACACGTGATTGATACCTTGTGGGTCACAGATCATCTTAACCAATTGGCGCAGCTCAGTGGGAACTGAAACTATTCCCATTGGCGGCTTTGGCGGCACATTGGCTCCTGACTGCACGTGTAGTCTCCTTAATTAGCTTGTGACTGCATGTGTAGTCATTGAGTGGGACAGCAGTGTGTTTGCAGCGTGGGCAGTAGTCAATCGGACTCACCAAGCTCTGAGGGCGGCAGCTTAAACGCTGAGCTGAAGTCAGACGTCAGTGGGTTTTTTTGCCACTAGCTCCCAGTAGTGCATTGCTGCTCTAGCTCTTGATATATGGATAGGAAGTGGAAACTTAAAAATGCTTGATGATGAAATGTGAGTGTCTTTATTTGATATTCCACCAAATATTCAGAAATTGTGTTCATCCCATCAACCTCATACATCACATTAAAATAGTAGCTATTGGTGTTATTAAACTTTTTTTAATTCTTGCACATACATATTGTTACTTGTAAATTTCATTATTATATAATTTATGTATGTGTCCGTATCTCTTAAAACAAGTTAGTTTAACCTCCTTTTTGCTAATACAACTGAATTAATTACTGTGTCGCGAAATGATGTAGGTCTAAAAAGTGTGTCACCAACATGAAAAGTTTGGAAAGCTCTGCTGTATCGGAATCATGTCCTTTTAAGTCAAATTCATATCAATCCGATTACTAATAATTAATCATTTTGTGTTATGCTCAGGGGATAATTATTTCGAGCTTCAGTGATATCAATATTTTGGGACTGCGATCACTGCAATACCGAGCGTAGTTCAGAATTTGTTATCTCCTGAAAAAAACACAATATTAGCTTCATTCTTCACAGGAGAAAGCTCAAAATGTTGTTCCTCCAATATACGGCTATATTTGACCAATGATAAAAGAGAACAGCAACAAAGCCAAACAGCTGGAACAAGACAGCTGACAAATGTCATATGCTAATTAGTTGTATTCAAGAGGAGCAGGTGACACAGGTAGAGGGGACGTTTACATATCACACATCACATTTACACTGTGTTGTTGCACAACAAAGGCAGAATATCAGCGTAACAGGCGAAGCGCTGAGGCAGCAGATTCTGACACGGGAGGGGGAGGGTTGTGCAGGGATTAATAAAAAAGGAAGCTTTATAAAGGAAAAACAGACTGTAGTATAGACGGAAAATGTAGAGAAATTACCACTTATCACACATTAATGCCAAAAATGCCAAGCATGTTAGTTAAAATATTTATTCATTTGTAATATTTAATTTCTAAACCATGAAACACACAAACCCAAACAGTGCATTGTTCCAGCTTTATGCACATATGCACAGGGCACTGCCCTAGCCTTACACACATACCCACAGGGCACTGCCCTAGCCTCACACACATACCCACAGGGCACTGCCCTAGCCTCACACACATACCCACAGGGCACTGCCCTAGCCTCACACACATACCCACAGGGCACTGCCCTAGCCTCACACACATACCCACAGGGCACTGCCCTAGCCTTATGTACATACCCACAGTGCGCTATCCTAGCCTTATGTACATACCCACAGTGCGCTATCCTAGCCTTATGTGCATACCCACAGTGCGCTATCCTAGCCTTATGTGCATACCCACAGTGCGCTATCCTAGCCTTATGTACATACCCACAGTGCGCTATCCTAGCCTTATGTACATACCCACAGTGCGCTATCCTAGCCTTATGTACATACCCACAGTGCGCTATCCTAGCTTTATGTACATACCCACAGTGCGCTATCCTAGCCTTATGTACATACCCACAGTGCGCTATCCTAGCCTTATTTACATACCCACAGTGCGCTATCCTAGCCTTATGTACATACCCACAGTGCGCTATCCTAGCCTTATGTACATACCCACAGTGCGCTATCCTAGCCTTATGTACATACCCACAGTGCGCTATCCTAGCCTTATGTACATACCCACAGTGCGCTATCCTAGCCTTATGTACATACCCACAGTGCGCTATCCTAGCCTTATGTACATAGCTACAGTGCGCTATCCTAGCCTTATGTACATACCCACAGTGCGCTATCCTAGACTCATGTACATAGCTACAGTGCGCTATCCTAGCCTTATGTACATACCTACAGTGCGCTATCCTAGCCTTATGTACATACCTACAGTGCACTATCCTAGCCTTATGTACATACCTACAGTGCGCTATCCTAGCCTTATGTACATACCCACAGTGCGCTATACTAGTCTTATGTACATACCTACAGTGCGCTATCATAGCCTTATGTACATACCTACAGTGGGCTATCCTAGCCTTATGTACATACCCACAGTGCGCTATCCAAGTCTTATGTACATACCCACAGGACACTGTCCTAATTTTATGTACATACCCGCAGGGCGCTATCCTAATCTTATGCACATACCCACAGGGCGCTATCCTGATCTTATGTACATACCCACAGAGCACTGTCCTAATCTTATGTACATACCCACAGTGCGCTATCCTAATTTTATGTACATACCCACAGTGCACTATCCTAATCTTATGTACATACCCACAGGGTGCTGTCCTAATCTTATGTACATACCCACAGTGCGCTATCCTAATATTATGTACATACCCACAGTGCGCTATCCTAATCTTATGTAAATACCCACAGTGTGCTATGCTAATCTTATGTACATACCCACAGTGCGCTATCCTAATCTTATGTAAATACCCACAGTGCGCTATGCTAATCTTATGTACATACCCACAGGGTGCTGTCCTAATCTTATGTACATACCCACAGTGCGCTATCCTAATATTATGTACATACCCACAGTGCGCTATCCTAATCTTATGTAAATACCCACAGTGCGCTATGCTAATCTTATGTACATACCCACAGTGCGCTATCCTAATCTTTTGTACATAGTTACAGGGCGCTGTCCTAATATCATGTACATACCCACAGGGCGCTGTCCTAGCCTAATGCACATACCCACAGGGCTCTGTCCTAGCCTAATGCACATACCCACAGGGCTCTGTCCTAGCCTAATGCACATACCCACAGGGCACTGTCCTAACCTTATGTACATACCCACAGTGCGCTATCCTAACCTTATGTACATACCCACAGTGCGCTATCCTAACCTTATGTACATACCCACAGTGCGCTATCCTAATCTTATGTACATACCCACGGTGCACTATCCTAATCGTATGTACATCCCCACAGTGTGCTATCCTAATCTTATGTACATACCCACAGTGCGCTATCCTAATCTTATGTACATACCCACAGGGCGCTGTCCTAATCTCATGTACATACCCACAGGGCGCTGTCCTAGCCTAATGCACATACCCACAGGGCGCTGTCCTAGCCTAATGCACATACCCACAGGGCACTGTCCTAATCTTATGTACATACCCGCAGGGTGCTATCCTAATCTTATGCACATACCCACAGGGCGCTATCCTAATCTTATGTACATACCCACAGAGCACTGTCCTAATCTTATGTACATACCCACAGTGCACTATCCTAATCTTATGTACATACCCACAGGGCGCTGTCCTAATCTTATGTACATAACCACAGTGCGCTATCCTAATCTTATATACATACCCACAGGGCGCTGTCCTAATCTTATGTACATACCCACAGTGCGCTATCCTAATCTTATGTACATACCCACAGTGCGCTATCCTAATCTTATGTACATACCCACAGTGCACTATGCTAATCTTATGTACATACCCACAGTGCGCTATCCTAATCTTATGTACATACCCACAGGGCGCTGTCCTAATCTCATGTACATACCCACAGGTCGCTGTCCTAGCCTAATGCACATACCCACAGGGCGCTGTCCTAGCCTAATGCACATACCCACAGGGCACTGTCTTAACCTTATGTACATACCCACAGTGCGCTATCCTAACCTTATGTACATACCCACAGTGCGCTATCCTAACCTTATGTACATACCCACAGTGCGCTATCCTAATCTTATGTAAATACCCACGGTGCACTATCCTAATCGTATGTACATACCCACAGTGTGCTATCCTAATCTTATGTACATACCCACAGTGCGCTATCCTAATCTTATGTACATAGGCAAATTTTTCACTGTTCCAGCCTTGCACACACAAACACACAGGCACTGTCCCAGCCTTATGCACACAAACACACAGACACTGTCCTAGTCTTACGCACACAAACACACAGGCACTGTCCCAGCCTTACTGTCAGGGTGCTAGGAATCAGACTGAGACGAGAAGTGCAAAAATAATCACACCTTTATTAATAGCAAAAAAATAATAAAAAGTCCACAAGTCAAATAACAAGCCAGGAGTCAAAACCAGAGCTGGTAGTCAGACGAGCCAAGTCAGGAGCCAAAGCGAATAGTCAGACGAGCCGGAATCAGGAACAAGCCAGGAATCAGGCAGGACGTCAGGCAGCCTGGTAATACACAGGAGCTCTCACAAACAGGTCTGAGAGAACGCAAAGGCAAAGCGTACTGAACAGAGGCCCGTTAAATAATAAGTGATGACATCACAATTCTGAGACTGTATCCTGTCTCGCATGGATGATGCACACCAGTCCGGCCATAAAAGGAAGTTCAGGTAATGAGCAGCATCCCCCACAATGCACCATAGTCAGGAAGAGAGGTGAGTAAAATGGCTGCCAGCAGCACATGGCAAACACAACAGGGAAAAAACCCTGACAATACCCTCCCCTCAACGAACCCTCCCCCGTGGGAGGATAAAAGGCTTATTGGGGAAACGGGCATGGAAGGCACGGAGGAAGGCGGGAGCATGAACATCAGAGGAGGGAACCCAAGAACGCTCCTCCGGACCGTAGCCCCTCCACTGAACCAAATACTGTACACGGCCCCTGGACATACGAGAGTCAATAATGCTGCAATAATGCTGCTGACCTCATACTCCTCATGGTTGTCAACAAAGATAGGACGGGGACGAGGCAACACAGTGGTAAACCGATTGCAAACCAATGGTTTCAAAAGGGAGACATGAAAAAAGGCGCACAAAGGTTCAAGTTGCGGGAGGACAGCCAAACTCTTTCACCAACCTGGTAGGAAGGTGCAGGCAGACGCCTACGATCAGCCTGGAACTATTGGTGCTGCATAGAACGATGAAGGCAATCCTGAATCTGCACCCATGTGGAATGGAGTTGCCGGAGATGCTCCTCCAAAGCCGGAATACCCTGAGACATGAATGAATCGTGCAACAAGGATGGTTGAAACCCATAATTCGCCATGAACGGGGATAACTTGGAGGAAGCATTAATAGCACTATTACGAGCAAACTCTGCCCAAGGTAACAGTTCAGACCAATTATTGTGGTGATATGAGACATAGCAACGGAGGGACTGTTCCAAAGCTTGATTAGACCGTTCCGCAGCCCCATTGGATTGAGGGTGATATGCCGAGGAGAAGGAAAGCTGGATCCCCATTTGAGCACAAAAGGAACGCCAAAATCTGGAGACAAACTGGCTACCCCGGTCCGACACTATCTCCTTGGGTAACCCATGTAAACGGAAGACCTCCCGGGCAAAAATTGAAGCAAGCTCCTGAGCAGTAGGCAGCTTCATCAAGGTAATGCAATGGGACATTTTAGAAAAACGGTCAACCACCATAAGGATAACAGTATTGCCATTGTAAACAGGGAACTTGACAATGAAGTCCATGGAAAGATGTGTCCAAGGATGCTCACCATTAGCAATAGGTTGAAGAAGATCCACAGGAAGACGTTGAGGAGTCTTATTCTGTGCACAAACTGAGCAGGAGGCAACATAAGCAGCAACATCAGAACGAAGACCGCGCCACCAAAATTGTCGAGTGACAGACCAAATCATTTGGTTCTTGCCTGGGTGACCTGCAGCTTTAGGATAGTGGTAAGTGTGCAAAAGTTTAGTTTGAAGATTCTCAGGAACAAAACACTTACCACTAGGTTTCTCAGGAGGTGCATTGGTTTGTGCAGCCAGGATCTCCTCCCCAAGGGAGAAGTCAAATTAGTACGTATGGTAGCCAAAATATGGTCAGGAGGTATAACAGGAGTAGGTACAGACTCCTCCTTGGACAGAGGTGAAAATTGTCGAGAAAGGGCATCAGCCCTAACATTCTTACTACCAGGCAGGTAGAAGACCACATAATTAAACCAAGACAAAAATAGCGCCCATCTGGCCTGTCGGGGCGACAAACGTTTTGCTTCAGAAAGATAAGTTAAATTCTTGTGGTCAGTAAGAATGAGCACTGGCACGCTAGTACCCTCGAGAAGATGTCTCCATTCCTTAAGTGCCAAAATTATGGCCAGTAATTCCCTGTCGACAATTTCATAATTGCACTCCGCTGGAGACAATTTCTTAGAGAAGAAACCACACAGATGCAAGGAACTGTCAGGCGTAGGACGTTGAGACAAGAGGGTACACCCGGCCCTGAGGAGGAATGGCTCCGGGTTGCAGGTCTATGGCACAATCGTAAGACCGGTGAGGAGGCAACGTACTGGCACGCACCTTGTCAAACACATCTAGGAACTCTCGGTACTCCTCTGGCAATTGAGATACCGAAGAAGTGCACAAAGCTCTAACTGGTTTCCGAAGACAAGTGGAAATACATTGCGGGGACCACAACAAAATGCGGAGAGTTTATCACCTGGAACTGGAGGGTTTCAAAATGGAGAGCCCCAACAGCCATGGACAACGGAGCAGTTTCGTGAGTAACGAGTGCGGGCTGAAGGGGCCTGCCATCAATGGCCTCAATAGCAAGCAGAAACAACCGAGACAAAACAGGAATGGAGTGCTTTGATACAAAAGCACTGTCAATGAAATAGCTCGCAGCACCGGAGTCAACAAGAGCCTGAGTGACTATGGAGGAGTCAACCCAGGAAAGGACAACCATGACCAAAGGTTTCTCCTTAAGCGGTTCCGGGGACGAGGATAAACCACCCAAGGTCTGCCCCCGAAAGGACCTTAGGTGTGAGCCTTTCCCGGGCGTGTAGGACAAGACTTCCAAAAGGTGGCCCTGTAACCCACAATAGAGGCAGAGCCCCTCCCTCCTCCTAAAGGCCCTCTTCGTCGTGGAGAGACACGTGAATCCCAGCTGCATCGGCTCAGCAGTACCTGGTGACTCGGGACCAGGAGGCATGGGTGGGAATGAACACGTAGGAGACAACGGAACAGTAGGCTTCCGCAAGTGCTCCTTGAAAGAAGGCCTCTCTCTGAGTCTGATGTATATTAGGATAAAAAAGACACCAATGCCTCCAGATCCTCTGGTAAATCTCTGGCAGCAACTTTGTCTTTAATCGCATCAGAGAGTCCATTAAAGAAGGCGGCAACAACGGCTTCATTGTTCCAACCTACCTCTGTGGCAAGCGTACGGAACTCAATAGCATACTGAGCAACAGATCTTGTACCTTACTGAATGGACATGAGTCGTTTAGCAGCAGAGGAAGAGCAACACGGAACATAAAATACCCTTCAAAAGGAGGCCACAAATTCAGGGTAATTTGAAATCACAGGTTTATTAGTCTCCCACAAGGGATTAGCCCAGGCAAGAGCTGTGTCAGAGAGTAATGAGATGAGAATCCCACCTTAGCTCTGTCAGAGGGAAACGCCTGAGGTAACATCTCAAAGTAAATGCCCACCTGGTTCAAAAACCCTCTGCACTGAATAGGATCGCCTCTATGTTGCTGAGGTAGAGGTGCAGAACTGGACATGCTCCTGGTAGGCATAGGTGCAGCAGCGGAAACAGGAGCAGTCATAACTTGTGGGACACTTTGGTCCAAATGTGCAGTGCGAGTCAGCAGGGTTTGCAGGGCTTGTGCAAATTGATTCAAGCGGTGATCCTGCTCATCCATCCTGGAAATGATGGCAAGTAAAGGTGGATTATTAGCACCATCAGGATTCATGGCCTTTGCGTAATGTCAGGGTGCCAGGAATCAGACTGAGACGAGAAGTGCAAAAATAATTACACCTTTATTAATAGCAAAAAAAATTATAAAAAGTCCACAAGTCAAATAAGCCAGGAGTCAAAACCAGAGCTGGTAGTCAGACGAGCCGAGTCAGGAGCCAAAGTGAATAGTCAGACGAGCTGGAATCAGGAACAAGGAAAACAGCAGAGTCAGGAACAAGCCAGGGATCAGGAACCAGGAAGGACGTCAGGCAGCCAGGTAATACACAGGAACTCTCACAAACAGGTCTGAGACAACGCAAAGGCAAAGCATACTGAACAGAGGCCCTTTAAATAATAAGTGATTACATCACAATTCTGAGACTGCATCCTGTCTCACATGGATGATGCACACCAGTCTGGCCATAAAAGGAAGTGCAGGTAATGAACAGCATCCCCCACAATGCACCATAGTCAGGAAGAGAGGTGAGTAAAATGGCTCCCAGCAGCACATGGCAAATACAACAGGGAAAAAACCCTGACACTGTCCCAGCCTCACGCACACAAACACACAGACACTGTCCCAGCCTCACGCACACAAACACACAGGCACTGTCCCAGCCTCACGCACACAAACACACAGGCACTGTCCCAGCCTCACGCACACAAACACACAGGCACTGTCCCAGCCTCAGGCACACAAACACACAGGCACTGTCCCAGCCTCAAGCACACAAACACACAGGCACTGTCCCAGCCTCACGCACAAAAACACACAGGCACCGTCCCAGCCTCATGCACACAAACACACAGGCACTGTCCCAGCCTTACGCACAAAAACACACAGGCACTGTCCCAGCCTCACGCACACAAACACACAGGCACTGTCCCAGCCTCACGCACACAAACACACAGGCACTGTCCCAGCCTCACGCACACAAACACACAGGCACTGTCCCAGCCTTATGCACAAAAACACACAGGCACTGTCCCAGCCTTACGCACACAAACACACAGGCACTGTCCCAGCCTCACGCACACAAACACACAGGCACTGTCCCAGCCTTATGCAGGCACTGTGTAATAACATAATGAGATCTGACATTACCTCCAAGCTCAACCCATTTCAATGCAATTTATCATACATTTTATATTCTGCAGTTGGTATAACAAGTAATTAAAAATACATTAAGGAAAAAAAAAACATTTTACAGTATACGGTCCCTTTAAATGGATTGAATTGCAAATAAAATTTTAAATAACTTTTCAATTTACTTCTATCATCAATTGTGCTTAGTACAATATCAAATGCTGTTAGAACAATATGATCCGTTTATATTTGAGGAAAACAAATTAAGAAAATATTTTGCTAAATGGGACAAGGTAATTCTGAGCAGACCTAGAGAGGTTCAGCTACAGATATTAAAAAACTTCAGTAATTCACCAGTATTCTTACAATTAATCCCATCAGTTAGATATCCCGACTTCTGGAGACAGTATTTTTTTTTTTAGGTAGGGGTGTGGGGGGCCCAAGCGGAGGGGAGAGAGCCAGGGCAGATTCTTCTCTTTGCTTTTTCCATCTTTTTTTTTTGTTTGTCTTTTATGATAGTATGTTTGTATGAAAATCCAGAAAATAGAGGTTCAGACTCTTTTTGGGAATTTAAGATTATGCCTTATGTAATGATGTTATGCCTATTGTTTTTTGAAGTCTAATGCATAATCTGTCTATGATTTTGAACACCTCAATAAAGAAAAAAGTTATCAAAAAAAAAATCAATTGTGCTTAGTTTTCTTGGTATACTTTGTTAAAAAGCAACCATAGTTGAGCTCAGGAGCATACACGTGTCCTTGGCCATCTTGCAACAATGTTTATAGCAATGTTATACAATGTTACAAACACTGCTGCTATAGACTGCTACAGACACTCTACGGCAACTATGTATAACATTGCTATAAACATCATTGCAAACAGTGTTGCAACATGGCCAAGGACACGTGCACGCTCCTGAGCTCACCTAGAATTAATTTTTAACAAAGGAACCTAAGCAAAATTGACAATAGAAGTAAATTGGAAAGTTGCTTAAAAACAGAATTTATGCTTACCTGATAAATTACTCTCTCTTGCGGTGTATCCAGTCCACGGATTCATCCTTTACTTGTGGGATATTCTCATTCCCTACAGGAAGTAGCAAAGAGAGCACACAGCAAAGCTGTCCATATAGCTCCCCCTCTAGCTCCACCCCCCAGTCATTCGACCAAAGGTTAGGAAGAAAAAGGAGAAACCATAGGGTGCAGTGGTGACTGTAGTTTAAACAAAAAAATTTTTTACCTGACTTAAATGCCAGGGCGGGCCGTGGACTGGATACACCGCAAGAGAAAGTAATTTAACAGAAGCCTCACTTTTGAAAGCCCATGTGAAAGCCACTGCTCTGGTAGAATGAGCAGTAATTCTTTCAGGAGGCTGCTGGCCAGTAGTCTCATAAGCCAAACGGATGATGCTTTTCAGCCAAAAGGAAAGAGAGGTAGCAGTTGCTTTCTGACCTCTCCTCTTACCAGAATAGATAACAAACAAGGAAGATGTTTGTCTGAAATCCTTAGTTGCTTGTAAATAGAACTTTAAAGCACGAACTACATTAAGATTGTGTAATAGACGTTCCTTCTTCGAGGATGGATTAGGACACAGAGAAGGAACAACTATTTCCTGGTTAATATTCTTGTTAGAAACAACTTTAGGAAGAAAACCAGGCTTGGTACGCAAAACTACCTTATCTGCGTGGAACACCAGGTAAGGTGAATCACACTGTAAGGCAGATAATTCTGAAACTCTTCGAGCAGAGGAGATAGCTATCAAAAAACGAAACTTTCCAAGATAACAACTTAATGTCTATGGAATGTAAAGGTTCAAACGGAACCCCTTGAAGAACTGAAAGAACTAGATTCCAACCCCATGGCGGAGCCACAGGCTTGATTCTGACTAAAGCCTGAGCAAACGCTTGAACGTCTGGTACCTCTGTCAGACGCTTGTGTAACAGGATAGACAAAGCAGATATTTGTCCTTTTAAGGAACTAGCTGACAATCCTTTCTCCAGTCCTTCTTGGAGAAAGGACAATATCCTGGGAATCCTAATCATACTCCAACAAAGATATTTCCACCATATCTTATGGTAGATTTTCCTGGTGACAGGCTTTCTAGCCTGAATCAGAGTATCTATAACTGACTCAGAGAACCCACGCTTTGATAGAATTAAGCGTTCAATCTCCAAGCAGTCAGACGTAGAGAACCTAAATTTGGATGCTTGAACGGACCCTGTATTAGAAGATCCTGCCTCATTGGCAGTGTCCATGGTGGGACAGATGACATGTCCACTAGGTCTGCATACCAAGTCATGCGTGGCCACGCAGGCGCTATCAGAATCACCGAAGCCTTCTCCTGCTTGATTCTGGCAACCAGACGCGGGAGGAGAGGAAAAGGTGGAAAAACATAAGCCAGATTGAAGGACCAAGGCGCTGCTAGAGCATCTATCAATACCGCCTTGGGATCCCGGGACCTGGACCCGTAGAGAGGAAGTTTGGTGTTCTGACGGGACGCCATCAGATCCAGCTCTGGGGTGCCCCATAGCTGAGTCAGTTGGGCAAATACCTCCGGGTGGAGTTCCCACTCCCCCGGGTGAAAAGTCTGACGACTTAGAAAATCCGCCTCCCAGTTGTCTACTCCTGGGATGTGAATTGCTGAGAGATGGCAGGAGTGATCCTCCGCACACCTGATTATTTTGGTTACTTCCGTCATCGCTAGGGAACTCTTTGTTGCCCCCTGATGATTGACGTAAGCTACAGTCGTGATGTTGTCCGACTGAAATCTGATGAATTTGGCCGCCACTAGTTGAGGCCATGCCTGAAGAGCGTTGAATATCGCCCTCAGTTCCAGAATGTTTATCGGGAGAAGAGTTTCTTCCCAAGACCATAAGCCCTGAGCTTTCAGGGAGTCCCAGACCGCACCCCAGCCTAACAGACTGGCGTCGGTCGTTACGATGATCCCCTCTGGCCTGCGGAAACATATTCCTTGAGACAGGTGATCCTGATACAACCACCAGAGAAGAGAATCTCTGGTCTCCTGGTCCAACTGAATTTGAGGAGACAAATCTGCATAATCCCCATTCCACTGTTTGAGCATGCATAGTTGCAGTGGTCTGAGGTGTATCCGAGCAAAATGGACTATGTCCATTGCCGCAACCATTAGTCCGATTGTCTCCATGCACTGAGCCACAGATGGCCGAGGAATGGAATAAAGAGCTCGGTAAGTAGTTAAGAGTTTTAGCTTTCTGACCTCCATCAGAAATATTTTCATTTCTACCGAGTCTATCAGGGTTCCTAGGAATGGAACTCTTGTGAGGGGGGAGAGAGAACTCTTTTTGATGTTCACCGTCCACCCGTGAGACCTCAGAAAGGGTAATACAATCTCTGTGTGAGACTTGGTTCTTTGGAAAGTTGACGCCTGAATTAAGATGTCGTCTAGGTAAGGCGCCACTGCTATGCCCCGCGGTCTTAGAACCGCCAGGAGGGACCCTAACACCTTTGTGAAAATTCTGGGAGCAGTGGCGAACCCGAAAGGAAGAGCCACAAACTGAAAATGCTTGTCCAGAAAGGAGAACCTGAGAAACTGGTGATGATCTTTGTGGATAGGAATGTGCAGATACGCATCCTTTAGATCCACGGTAGTCATATATTGCCCCTCCTGGATCATTGGTAAGATTGTCCGAATGGTCTCCATCTTGAATGATGGGACTCTGAGGTATTTGTTTAGAATTTTGAGATCCAGGATTGGTCTGAAAGTTCCTTCTTTTTTTGGGAACCACAAACAGGTTTGAGTAAAACCCCAGTCCTTGTTCTGCAATTGGAACTGGGTGGATCACTCCCATTGTATGTAGATCTTCTACACAGCGTAAAAACGCCTCTTTCTTTGTCTGATCTGTAAACAGACGAGAAATGTGGAACCTTCCCCTTGGAGGAGAGTCCTTGAATTCTAGAAGGTATCCCTGGGCTACAATCTCTAATGCCCAATGATCGTGTACATCTCTTGCCCAGGCCTGAGTGAAGAGAGAGTCTGCCCCCTACTAGATCCGGTCCCGGATCGGGGGCTACCCCTTCATGCTGTCTTGGTGGCAGCTGCAGGCATTTTGGCCTGTTTACCCTTATTCCAGCCCTGGTAAGGTTTCCAGTTTGCCTTGGGCTGTGAAGCGTTACCCTTTTGCTTTGCAGCCGGAGAGGATGAAGCGGGGCCGTTCCTGAAATTGCGAAAGGAACGAAAATTAGCTTTGTTCTTTGTTTTAAAGGCTTTGTCCTGAGGGAGAGCATGGCCTTTTCCCCCGGTGATATCCGAAATAATCTCTTTCAATTCAGGCCCAAATAGGGTCTTCCCTTTGAAAGGAATGTTCAAAAGCTTGGATTTAGACGACACATCGGCCGACCAGGACTTTAGCCATAGCGCCCTGCGTGCCAAAATGGCGAAACCTGAATTTTTCGCCGCTAACTTAGCTATTTGGAAAGCGGCGTCAGTGATAAAAGAATTATCTAGCTTTAGAGCCTAAATTCTATCCATAATTTCCTCATATGAGGTCTCCGTCTGGAGCGAGTCTTCCAGCGCCTCAAACCAGAAAGCAACTGCAGTAGTTACAGGAATAATGCAGGCAATAGGTTGGAGAAGAAAACCTTGTTGAACAAAAATTTTCTTAAGTAAACCCTCTAATTTTTTATCCATAGGGTCTTTAAAAGCACAACTTTCTTCAATTGGTATGGTTGTGCGTTTAGTTAGTGTAGAAACAGCCCCCTCCACCTTAGGGACCGTCTGCCACGAGTCCCGCATGGGGTCAGATATGGGGAACATTTTCTTAAAAACAGGAGGGGGGACAAAAGGGACACCTGGCCTATCCCACTCCCTAGTAACGATATCCACAATCCTCTTAGGGACCGGAAACGCATCCGTGTAAACAGGGGACCTCTAGGTACTTGTCCATTTTACACAATTTCTCTGGGATCACCAAAGGGTCGCAGTCATCCAGAGTAGCTAATACCTCCCTAAGTAAAACACGGAGGTGTTCTAGTTTAAATTTAAAAGCCAATGTATCTGAATCTGTCTGGGGAGGAACCCTTCCTGAATCAGAGACTTCTCCCTCAGACATCAAATCCCTCGCTCCCACTTCAGAGCATTGTGAGGGTATATCGGATACGGCTACCAAAGCGTCAGAATGCTCATAATCTGTTCTTAAAACGGAGCTATCACGCTTTGCAGGTAACACGGGCAGTTTAGATAAGAAGGCTGTAAGAGAATTATCCATGACTGCCGCTAAGTCTTGTAATGTAAAAGGGTTAGACGCAGTAGAGGTACTAGGCGTCGCTTGCGCGGGCGTAACTGGTTGTGACACTTGGGGAGAGGCAGACGGGCTACCCTCGTTACCTTCAGTCTGAGAATCATCTTGGGCCACATTCTTAAGTGCAACAATATGATCTTTAGTGTATAGACATATCAGTACAAGTGGGACACATTCTGAGAGCGGGTTCTACCATGGCTTCTAAACACATTGAACAAGGATTTTCCTTAGTGTTAGACATGTTTAACAGACTAGTAGAGTACAC
This sequence comes from Bombina bombina, assembly GCF_027579735.1. Classification (NCBI taxonomy): domain Eukaryota; kingdom Metazoa; phylum Chordata; class Amphibia; order Anura; family Bombinatoridae; genus Bombina; species Bombina bombina. The sequence goes on from NC_069499.1 coordinate 1,542,189,119, forward strand.
AAACAGGCTTGGAATCACTTTAATCAAATAAAAAACACAATTTGAAAAAAATGTTACTGTGCCTTTAAGTAATAAAAAGAGCACACAATTTTACAAAACGGTGAAAACTGCAGCAAAAGCCTTAATAAGATAGCACCCCAAGTTTCAAAACGATTAACCCCTTAATGCCCAAACCGGAGCAGCCTAAAGCCATCACCTGGTTAAATCACTACAGCTCCTTGCCACAGCCTTGCTGTGGCCCTACCTTCCCTTAGGGATCAGATTTGGGGGAATATAGCTTCTTTTAGGCCCTCAAACATCAGCAGGACCCTCCATGTGAAACAGCATGAACTTATCTGCAATTCTAAGTGCTGTATCTGAGGCAATTAGGCCCCTCCCACTCTACTCCGGAGCTGTGAGGCCTAGTAAATCACTCCTAAGTGACTAAAAAACAGCCATGTGGTAATAACCCCAGAAAAAACCCAAAAGGGCTTTCAAAGTGTCTTGCAAAACGATTTTTCCTTAGCCAAACAATCGATTGCCCTGAATAAGTGTCAACCAGTATATTAGCCCTATTATGTAAGCATTCAATTCCTTACTAAGTCTGTGAACATAGCTTACCCTCCTCTCATGGGGATATTGTCAGTCTTCTAGCATTATCTCAGTCTTGTCTAGAAATAAATGACTGAACATACCTTATTGCAGATCACCCTGCAAACTGTTCCCCCCAACTCAAGTTTTCTGGTACTCCTCAGTCCTGTGTGGGAACAGCAGTGGATTTTAGTTACAACATGCTAAAATCATTTTCCTCTCAGCAGAAATCTTCATCACTTTTCTGCTAGAGAGTAAATAGTACAAACCGGTACCATTTAAAATAACAAACTTTTGATTGAAGATAATAAAACTACAATTCTAACACCACATTCACTTTACACTCCCGAGAGAGACCCTAGTGCTTAGAGCCAGCAAAGAGAATGACTGGGGGGTGGAGCTAGAGGGGGAGCTATATGGACAGCTTTGCTGTGTGCTCTCTTTGCTACTTCCTGTAGGGAATGAGAATATCCCACAAGTAAAGGATGAATCCGTGGACTGGATACACCTTGCAAGAGAAATTGCAGGCTATTTTTTACTCATGAAGGTTTAAGTTTGACATTACTGCCCCTACTAAAATCAAAACAATGACAAATAGAAGGGCCGTTTGCAGCTATAGATGTTATATGTGTTTGGATTGAGCCGTTTGTGCATTTGCATAGGAAAATGATAATTGATTTAAAATTAACCTAACGTGTTCCTAAACCATAGTGATATATGCGGTATTTAAAGGGACATGAAACTCAAATTTGGATTAATGATTCAGATAGAGCAACAACTTTCCAATGTCCTTCTTTTATCTCATTTGCTTTGTTGACTTCCATGTCCCTTTGAGGGGTTTAAACCCATAGTTCTATGTCACTGATAGTGCAATAATAAAATGCTCTAATTCATTTACTATTTCCTAAATGCTCAGTTCAGCTAACACACAGCACTCTACAAATAAATCCCTTTCTTGCTGTTGCTAAGTAAGTTATACCTTACACATCACCAGGGAACGCTAGCAAGCACGGTATTTGAGAACATGCTATTACGTTACATATATGGTTCTTAACCTCTGGGCTAAGACCCTAAACTGGGTCACCACACTATTATGAAAACAGGACCAGCACATTATGCTCATTGCCCCCAAAAGGCTGTTCACTGTGACATGCCCCAGGATGCTTTTATTTTACCTCTATAAAGCGAAACTCTATGGAAAATGACCCAGTGAGTGACCCATGGCAAAGTGCCTCTAAAGGTGGTCAGCATTTTTTTAAATATATATTACATTTAAAGAATGCTGAGCTAACAATTCTAGAGAAATGTGAGGAAAGTGCACCACATAAAATGCTATTGCTTTATTAGATGTATATTTTTTCCATCCAATCAGAAGGTGCAATTAACTGAAACTATGCAACATTTCATGCTATTAAATATCAGCCAATCAGGAGCCAGATTGCTATTTTTATAAATAAAGTTGTTTGAAAGCAGGATTGAATTCCTTTTAAGCCTATAAGCCTTTTCCTGTTCTGCCTAAATTTGGAGAGATTTCAGAGATACATAAACCATTTATTGACATTATTTCCTCGACTATTCTGTATAAAAACTTTTTTTTTAACCTCAGGTCCCAGTTCTTCTGTTTCAGCTGTTACCAATTAAGAGCCAGATTGTGAGTGGTACGCTAACAGTTACGCGCAAGAGAAAAAGTGTTTATCGCAAGTTTTTGAGTGCGTCAGGTTTAGCGCACAGATTACACGAACGCATGAGCTCAATCACAATTTACACTAGAATTATTACCTCGTCCTCAAAGCTCTGGTTAACTGTTTTGCAAAACAAAAAAGTGTCACAAAACACATCAAAAGTACATTACAAAATATATGTCTAAACATGTAAATGTGTGTGTATATATACTCCCCTATCTTTGGAGACTGGGCCGCAGGGCAGTATTCTAACATGATAACAACCCCAAACACAACTCCAAGATGACCACTGACTTGCTAAAGAAGCTGAGGGTAAAGGTGGACTGGCCAAGCATGTCTCCAGACCTAAACCCTATTGAGCATCTGTGGGGCATCCTCAAACGGAAGGTGGGGGAGCGCAAGGTCTCTAACATAGACCAGCTCCGTGATGTCGTCATGGAGGAGTGGAAAAGGACTCCAGTGGCAACCTGTGAAGCTCTAGTATACTCCATGCCCAAGAGGGTTAAGGTAGTGCTGGAAAATAATGGTGGCCGCACAAAATATTGACACTTTGGGCCCAATTTGGACATTTCCACTTAGGGGTGTACTCACTTTTGTTGCCAATGGTTTAGATACTAATGGCTGTGTGTTGAGTTACTTTAAGGGGACAGCAAATTTACACTGTTATACAGGCTGTACACTCACTACTTTACATTGTAGCAAAAGGGTTATTTCTTCAGTGTTGTCACATGAAAAGATATAATAAAATATTTACAAAAATGTTAGTGGTGTACTCACTTTTGTGAGATACTGTGTGTGTATATATATATATATATATATATACACACATGTTTTTATGTGTAAATATGTGTTTATATGTGTATTTGTGTAATTACAGATGTGTGTGTGTATATATATATATATATATATATATATATATATATATAAATATAAAAGCCAAAAATAGAAGACGGCACTTGTAAGTCTTTAAACATACACCTCAGTGACTTTTATTGACAATAAAAGTCACTGAGGTGTATGTTTAAAGACCTACGAGTGCGGTCTTCTATTTTTGGCTTACATGTGTAATTATGCACCGCACCTGGGCAATTTAACAACAAAACAAGAGTGCTGGGTAAAGGATTTGTGTGTGTGTATATATATATATATAAAAATCATATTTATGCAAAATTCATATTTAATAAAGCATTATACTGGGTATTTACTGTAAATATTTCACAATCCAATGTTCTGACATAGCGGAATATGCTCTATGTTTTTATAAATGGATATTCCTATATATATCTGTATATATCTAAACCTATATATAAGCATGTATATTTATAGTTAGATCTATATTGTACCACAACACCATCATATATATGTAGAAATATGTATTTATGAATAAAGAGAACATATTCTGCTATGTGAAGAACACTGGAGTATGAAATATTCATATTTTCAAGCCGGGTTAGTGCACTTGAGAATATGCGATCAGGTTTGCTCCATTAACTTCTATGGGGGAATACGTTAACGAGCGCGTAATATTCGAAGTTCTGCTTTTTGCGCACATCAGGTTAGTATGCAAACAAAACCTTTTTACTTTGAACCTGTAATACGAGTGCTATCCGACGCGCGCAAAAAGATTACTTCTAGCGGAGTTAGTGTGTGAGATGAAGCGATAAATAAAACTCCCTTTGTAATCTGGAACTAAATGCTTTAGTATATAAGATGCCCAGTAGAACTTATTGTATAAATGTTCTGTGTATTATATGGCAACTCCAGGACATTCCACTGATTTACCTCCTGTACAACTGCGCTTTTGTTAATGTTATATAATTGTGTAATAGTAGTGCCCATTGTCACAACATGTGGGAATTAATTAGCCAGGGTCAGTACTAAGCAGACTCTTTAGGGAGCTAAACAATCATTACTGTAGCACCCCAATGATCAAAGGTGTCAAAAGGCGTAAAGTCCATTATTCCCATAGTAACAATAATACTATACTTAACCTATAGAAGCAGAACTTCTCTAACTAGAACTTGATAGATTCTGAGATCTATGGCTACTTATGTTGTGGCTCCTAAAAACTGTATGGTGGGCATTTATTGGATGGGAAGGAATTTGCTTTTGTGATTTCTGAAGTTCACAACTATCCACCCCAAATAATCTAGCTGTGTGTTACAGAAATTCTTCTTTTAAATAATGGTTTATTCACAAGCAGCAGTGTACTATGCTCTCTCTTGGGTTCTGAACGAAGTAAAAAACAGAATTTATGTTTACCTGATAAATTACTTTCTCTTACGGTGTATCCACACCACGGATTCATCCTTACTTGTGGGATATTTTCATTCCCTACAGGAAGTGGCAAAGAGAGCACACAGCAAAGCTGTCCATATAGCTCTCCCTCAGGCTCCGCCCCCCCAGTCATTCGACCGACGGTTAGGAGAAAAAGGAGAAACCATAGGGTGCAGTGGTGACTGTAGTTTGAACAATAAATTTTAACCTGGCTTAATTGCCAGGGCGGGCCGTGGACTGGATACACCGTAAGAGAAAGTAATTTATCAGGTAAGCATAAATTCTGTTTTCTCTTACAAGGTGTATCCAGTCCACGGATTCATCCTTACTTGTGGGATACCAATACCAAAGCTTTAGGACACAGATGAAGGGAGGGAACAAGACAGGTAACCTAAACGGAAGGCACCACTGCTTGCAAAAACTTTCTCCCAAAAATAGCCTCCAAAGAAGCAAAAGTATCGAATTTGTAAAATTTGGCAAAAGTATGCAGTGAAGAGCAAGTCGCTGCCTTACAAATCTGTTCAACAGAAGCCTCATTTTTGAAAGCCCATGTGGAAGCCACTGCTCTGGTAGAATGAGCAGTAATTCTTTCAGGAGGCTGCTGGCCAGCAGTCTCATAGGCCAAACGGATGATGCTTTTCAGCCAAAAGGAAAGAGAGGTAGCAGTCGCTTTCTGACCTCTCCTCTTACCAGAATAGACAACAAACAAGGATGATGTTTGTCTGAAATCTTTAGTTGCTTGTAAATAGAATTTTAAAGCACGAACCACATCAAGATTGTGTAATAGTCGTTCCTTCCTTGAAGATGGATTAGGACACATTAGGAAACAATGATTTCCCGGTTAATATTCTTATTAGAAACCACTTTCGGAAGAAAACCAGGCTTGGTACGCAAAACTACCTTATCTGCATGGAACACCAGATAGGGTGAATTACACTGCAAAGCAGATAATTCTGAAACTCTTCGAGCAGAAGATATAGCTACCAAAAACAAAACTTTCCAAGATAATAACTTAATATCTATGGAATGTAAAGGTTCAAACGGAACCCCTTGAAGAACTGAAAGAACTAAATTTAGACTCCATGGAGGAGCCACAGGTTTATAGACAGGCTTGATTCTGACTAAAGCCTGTGCAAACGCTTGAACGTCTGGTACTTCTGCCAGACGCTTGTGTAACAAGATAGACAGAGCAGATATCTGTCCCTTTAAGGTACTAGCTGATAACCCTTTCTCCAATCCTTCTTGGAGAAAAGACAATATCCTTGGAATCCTAATCTTACTCCACGAGTAACCCTTGGATTCACACCAACAAAGATATTTCCTCCATATCTTATGGTAAATTTTCCTGGTGACAGGTTTTCTAGCTTGGATCAGAGTATCTATGACTGATTCAGAGAACCCACTCTTGGATAGAATTAAGCGTTCAATCTCCAAGCAGTCAGCTGCAGAGAAACTAGATTTGGATGCAAGAATGGACCCTGTATTAGAAGATCCTGCCTCGTTGGCAGTGTCCATGGTGGGATAGATGACATGCCCACTAGGTCTGCATACCAAGTTCTGCGTGGCCACGCAGGCGCTATCAGAATTACCAAGGCCTTTTCCTGTTTGATTCTGGCTATCAGCCGAGGGAGAAGGGGAAACGGTGGAAAGACATAGGCCAGATTGAAGGACCAAGGCGCTACTAGAGCATCTATCAAAGCCGCCTTGGGGTCCCTGGACCTGGATCCGTAAAAAGGAAGTTAGGTGTTCTGACGGGGCGCCATCAGATCCAACTCTGGAATGCCCCAAAGCTGAGTCAGCTGAGCAAACACCTCCGGGTGAAGTTCCCACTCCCCCGGGTGAAAAGTCTGACGACTTAGGAAATCCGCTTCCCAGTTGTCTACTCCTGGGATGTGAATCGCAGATAGGTGGCAAGAGTGATCCTCCGCCCACCTGATTATCTTGGTTACTTCCTTCATCGCTAAGGAACTCTTTGTTCCTCCCTGATGATTGATGTATGCTACAGTCGTGATGTTGTCCGACTGAAATCTGATGATCTTGGCCGCCGCTAGCTGAGGCCAAGCCTGGAGCGTATTGAATATCGCTCTCAGCTCCAAAATGTTTATCGGGAGAAGAGACTCTTCCCGAGACCATAGGCCCTGAGCTTTCAGGGCGCCCCAGACCGCGCCCCAGCGTCGGTCCTTACGATGATCCTCTCCGGTCTGCGGAAGCACATTCCCTGAGACAGGTGATCCTGAGACAACCACCAGAGAAGAGAATCTCTGGTTTCCTGGTCCAGTTGGATTTGAGGAGACAAATCTGCATAATCCCCATTCCACTGTTTGAGCATGCACAATTGCAGTGGTCTGAGATGAATTCGAGCAAATGGGACTACGTCCATTGCTGCTACCATTAATCCGATTACCTCCATGCACGGAGCTACAGATGGCCGAAGAATTGAATGAAGAGCTCGGCAAGTGCTTAGAAGCTTTAACTTTCTGACCTCCGTCAGAAATATTTTCATTTCTACCTAGTCTATAAATGTTCCCAGGAAGGGAACCCTTATGAGTGGGGACAGAGAACTTTTTTCGGTGTTCACCTTCCACCCGTGAGACCTTAGAAAGGCCAGAACAATATCCGTATGAGCCTTGGCTCTGGGAAAAGACGACGCCTGAATCAAGATGTCGTCCAGATAGGGTGCTACTGCAATGCCCTGCGGTCTTAGAACCGCTAGAAGGGACCCTAGCACCTTTGTGAAAATTCTTGGAGTGGTGGCCAACCCAAAGGGAAGGGCCACGAACTGGTAATGCTTGTCCAGAAAAGCGAACCTTAGGAACTGATGGTGATCTTTGTGGATAGGAATATGAAGGTACGCATCCTTTAGATCCACGGTAGTCATATATTGACCTTCCTGGATCATTGGTAAGATTGTCCGAATGGTCTCCATCTTGAAGGATGGAACTCTGAGGAATTTGTTTAGAATTTTTATATCCAGAATTGGTCTGAAAGTTCCTTCCTTTTTGGGAACCACAAACAGGTTTGAGTAAAAACCCAGACCCTGTTCTGCAATTGGAACTGGACATATCACTCCCATCTTGATTAGATCTTCTACACAGCGTAAGAACGCCTCTTTCTTTGTCTGGTCTGAAGACAGACGAGAAATGTGGAACCTTCCCCTTGGAGGAAGGTCCTTGAATTCTAGAAGATATCCCTGAGCAACTATCTCTAATACCCAGGGATCGGGAACATCTCTTGCCCAAGCCTGAGCAAAGAGAGAGAGTCTGCCCCCTACCAGATCCGGTCCCGGATCGGGGGCTACCCCTTCATGCTGTCTTAGTAGCAGCTGCAGGCTTCTTGGCCTGTTTACCCTTGTTCCAGCCCTGCAAAGGCTTCCAGGTTGCCTTGGGCTGTGAAGTGTTACCCTCCTGCTTTGCGGTTGCAGAGCTTGAAGCAGGACCGCTCCTGAAGTTGCGAAAGGAACGAAAATTTGCCTTGTTTTTAGCCTTAAAAGGCCTATCTTGTGGGAGGGCATGGCCCTTTCCCCCAGTGATATCCGAAATAATCTCTTTCAACTCTGGCCCGAAAAGGGTCTTTCCCTTGAAAGGGATATTCAGTAACTTAGTTTTAGACGACACATCGGCCGACCATGATTTCAGCCAGAGCGCTCTGCACGCCCTGATGGCAAAACCAGAATTTTTCGCCGCTAACTTAGCTAATTGCAAAGCGGCAAAAGAATTAGCTAGCTTTAGAGCTTTAATTCTATCCATAATTTAGTCATATGAGGTCCCTGTCTGGAGCGACTCCTCCAGCGCCTCAAACCAGAAAGCTGCTGCAGTAGTCACAGGAATAATGCAGGCAATAGGTTGGAGAAGGAAACCTTGCTGAACAAATATTTTCTTTAGTAAACCTTCCAATTTTTTATCCATAGGATCTTTGAAAACACAACTGTCTTCAATTGGTATGGTTGTGCGCTTGGCAAGTGTTGAAATTGCCCCCTCTACCTTAGGGGTCGTCTGCCATGCGTCCCGCCTGGGATCAGTTATAGGGAACATTTTCTTAAAGATAGTGGGGGGAACAAAGGGTACACCTGGTCTCTCCCACTCCCTATCCACAATGTCCGCCACCCTCTTCGGGATCGGAAACGCATCAGTGTATACAGGGACTTCTAGGAATCTGTCCATTTTACACAATTTCTCTGGGACCACCATGGGGTCGTAATCATCCAGCGTAGCTAATACCTCCTTAAGCAGTACGCGGAGGTGTTCCAGCTTAAATTTAAACGCTAAAGAATCTGATTCTGCCGGCTGAGAAATCTTTCCTGTATCCGAAATTTCTCCCTCGGACAGCACATCCCTCACCGTCATTTCAGAGTGTTGTGAGGGTACAACAGATAAACCTTCCAAAACTTCTGATTGCTCATACTCTGTTCTTAAAAACCGAGCTATCACGCTTTTTAGGAAAAACTGGCAGTTTGGATAAAAATGCCGCAAGGGAATTATCCATGACTGCTGCTAATTGTTGTAATGTAATAGGGACCATTGCGCTAGAGGTACTAGGCATCGCTTGCGCGGGCATGACTGGTGTCGACACATGGGGAGAGGAAGGTGGACTATCCTCATTACCTTCTGTTAAAGAATCATCTTGGGCTACATTTTTAAGTGAAACGTTATCTTTAAAATGCATAGATACATTAGCACACTTTAAACACAAATGTAAAGGGGGTTCCACCATGGCAACTAAACACAAAGATCTTGTTCACAGACATAGGATTGCACACGATTAAAAAGGAACTACATTTCTTAAAATACTCTGCGCAGATTAAGGATTCAATAATAGACTATTATTATATTTCCTTGCCGATTAGCTGTTCAAATCAGGTGACACGGAACCACTGACATCGTTGGAGAAGCGGTGAATGGGCTAAGCTACCATACAGAGCTCTTCAGACACCTGTGCCGAGGCTCTCCCAAACTACTATAAGCACCTGGAGTCACGTCTGCAGGCTCTCGGCTGTCGTTACGTGCGGCTGCTGTTGTCGGAAATCTTCCCTAATAAACTCAAGCTGTTCCCAGAGGTGGAAGCGTGGGTGCAGGTGGCTTGCCCTAGATTATCAATTGATTGGGGAACTGCCTTCTCTAAGCCTCTTCTTACCCCTTATGAGGTTTTTGCACAGTCTTACTTGTTTTTTATTGCATCAAACTGAGCGACAACTTCATTGCACAGAAATCACTATATCACATTGGACACTTTTTTAACCACCTTTGAAAGACTTACTTTTTGCTACATTAACTTTTTGCTACATTAACTTGAGGATTCTCACATTTTTTGCAAGGTCACTTATTATTATTATTATTTTTTCACTATATTTTTTTCTCCAATTTTTCTAATTTTTTTCTCCATTTTTTTCACATCAAGTGATCACATTATATTTTTTTCACATTTTTAGTATTTTTCATTTTTCACTTTTTCAGGCACAGGACACACACTGCTTTGGAATTTTTTCAGAATTGGTCACTGACAAAGACATTAATTTTTTGCCATATTGCGATTTAATTGGATAAATATAACCATAAGAACATTCATCACCATCTGGACTGTTCCAAAATGTACTACTCTAATTAGGACACTTGGCCTAATTAGGACACTTGGTCTATCAGATCATTCTTTGTTAAAAGGTTCTATTGTGCATTCTCTCTTTTTTTTTTTTTTTTTTTTTTGAATTTATCTTATTGTAACATGGATCCATGATTTTATATGACTGTTATTTTTATTTTTATGATTGTGTATGTTTTTAAGAAGATCACAGATATTTTAACATTTTGTGTGGATTAAACATTGATATACATTTTAAACTTTACATAACCAATTTATAGTTATTATACTATTTGTACATCAACTCCACCATCGTCATCAAGAGAACCCACATTGTGGGCACCTCTCTATCAGCCTAACAGGTGTCCCCATCCCCTACCTCAGCCTTTTTTGGCGCTCACCTCCACCCCCTTCTATTTTCTTTTTTTTTTTTACTATCTGTCTATCTGTAGGCTTAGACATGTTAGACAGACTTAGACAGCAATTAAAGACTGAAAAATACAATTTGAGAAAAAACGGTACTGTGCCTTTAAATAATAAAAGCGCACACTTTTTTACTAAATGTTCAAAAATGATCCATTCTTTCTGAAAATTCTTAATGTTTGGTAATGGTTGCACAGCAAATATCAAGTCAATTAACCCCTTAATGCCCGAACCGGAGCAACCTAAAGCTGACAACCGGTTAGCAAACTACAGCACCATGCCACAGCAATCTGCTGTGGCCCTACCTTGCCCCTGGGGATTAGTTGATGAAAAATAAGCCTCTATGAAGTTCTCAAGAAGTTTCAGGACCCTCCACGTGAAGCTGCATGAAGCTGACTGCAATATGAAGAGGGCAACAGAGGCGCGAAAATTAGGCCCCCTCCCTCTCCACTCCGGAGTTGTGGGGCCTTCAAAACCCTAAATAGGTGTCCAAAATTCTGCCATGTGGAAAAAAAAACCAAACAACACTCCAAAAGTGATAAAAACATGTCTAGCGATTATATTTTACTAAAAAATAATCGATTGCTCTTTAACAGTGTCCACCAGTCATTTAGCCCTGATAAATAAGCCTTCCTTCTATACTGAGTCTCAGAATATGGCTTACCTTCCCCACATGGGGATTCTTGTCAGTCTTCTAGCATTACTAAGTCTTGACTAGAAAAAGATGACTGAACATACCGTCGTAGCAGTTAAGCCTGCAAACTGTTCCCCCCAACTGAAGTTTTCTTGGTACTCCTCAGTCCTGCATGGGAACAGCAGTGGATTTTAGTTACAACATGCTAAAATCATTTTCCTCTCAGCAGAATTCTTCATCACTTTCTGCTAGAGAGTAAATAGTACAAACCGGCACTATTTCAAAATAACAAACTTTTGATTGAAGATATAAAAACTACAAATCTAACACCACATTCACTTTACCCTCCCGTGGAGATGCTACTTGTTAGAGCGGCAAAGAGAATGACTGGGGGGGCGGAGACTGAGGGGGAGCTATATGGACAGCTTTGCTGTGTGCTCTCTTTGCCACTTCCTGTAGGGAATGAGAATATCCCACAAGTAAGGATGAATCCGTGTACTGGATACACCTTGTAAGAGAAATGTCCATAATCAATTAATGTTACATTGGTTTGTTCAAATTTTGGATTAGTGAGCAACATGAAAATATTTTGTTTTAAATATATCATGAGTAACTTTAAAAAAAAATATTATTTAAAGTGATGTCAAGTACCCTCAGTCTGGATTCAAGTGCTTAATTCATATAAGCAGTGAAGGGTGCAAAACCTATAAGTCTCTACAAGCTGAATGTCTACTTTTGTGTGAAAGGATTAATGTTGCCAGATTTTTATGGAATCCAGACCTTTGTAGGCCCATGAATACTTATACTAAATGCTTGAGTTGGAGATGCGCTGTCTTTATATCTTCTCAGATACCTATACTATTCTGAATCAAGTTTCTGCTGTTGACTTGGTTCCAGTTCTGCATGGCCTGGTGGGGTTGGGTTGGTTTCTGTGCCTTGGAACCAGATCATCTGTTGACTCAACTTTCTTCCTGTAAAGTGATCCTTGTGTCAGCGGCTAACGAGAGTAGGCAGGATGCTATCTCATACTAGTTCCAAGCTGTGCTGTTTTTGTTTCTTCCCAGAGGCATAACAGCTGCATAGGGTAATCTGATGGTTGCTTCTACAGTATATGTTCATGCAAGACTTGTGACAAAGTTTCACAGCAAGTGGCTGCTCTATCTTACATAAACAAGCTGGATTTAATTTCTAAAGCAATGCGTAGCACATATTCTGGTAATTTTCATTGCAACGGCTTATTCCCATTTCCCAGGATTGGCTCCTTCTTTGCTCTGAACATTATATACAGACTAAGCATTGGCTGAATTTGTCCTACCATTTGTTTTAGTTGAAAATGATTTTGCATAAGCTGTTTGCTGACTAATGGACTTTAGCTTTTTCTAGACTGAAAAAGTAATTACAATATATATATAGCTGTTAACATAATGATGTAAAACAGGGGTCACATCATTGTTTAATAGAACTTGGAGTGCTGCACCAAAGGGTGATATAGTTTTTAATGCAGCATTTATTACATGTTCGTTTCAACCTCATACTCAGTCAGATATGTCTACAGGGTTGATAGAGGGGTTGCAGGGGTGTGATACTGACAACCTCTTGTTTATTTGGGCAGGCAGCACGTTGCAAATTAAACAGTTTGTTCAATATCTAAATGATATTGAGATGGGTCTAAGATTGACAGTTGAACATAAGATTAACACAATAAATTATTTGGGCGATACTTTGCCTGTCTCTTGTGTTTCGGAGAGAATGCACACCACATTATACAGAAAACCACTTCTGGTAATACAGTCCTTCATAGTAATAGTTGCCAAACATGGCATCTTCCTTAGGCAGTGGCCAAGGGACAGTTTATCAGGATTAAAATAAACTATACAGATGAGGTTAACTTTATCATATAGAGTAGCTTGTTAACTCAAAGATTATTGTACAGAGGCTATTTTATTTGTGATATTGCAAAGGGTAAAGAAGATGTGGATGAGATGAATAGAGCTGATTTGGTCAAGAAAAAGGAGGAAGAAGCATCATTTTGGAAAAGTTAGATTTGTTACTCACTATTCTCCCCAGTACCCACTAATTTGCAAGATAATAAAGAAACATTTTTCCATGTTGTCTGCCCATGATCAGTTACCGGGTATAGCTCAGCAAGGTTGTTGATATTCTTATAAAAGTAGATTGAGTTTGAGAAATATTTTATCTCCAAGTGAACTGAGAAGTTCTCAGAAGAGAGCTAGCTCTTGTTTGACGTTTCAGAGCATGTACAAGTGTAATAATTCCAATTGCAAAGCTTTTCCTCATGTTGACTTGGGCCGTATTTTGAATCTTATGTGACGGGCGGTAGCAATGTGATAAGGACGTGTTAACTGTTAAACATTGTATGTGGATTTTTTAATATGGTGTTCACAGTGTCACCTGAAGTATGAAGGTTGTACGACTTGTGAATCCAGAGAAAAGGATAAGGGAACATCTTTCAGAAATCAAAAGGTTAGATCTTAGTTCATAATCCCAAGAGTGATTTAACCGATGATGATAGTGATCTTCAAAAAAGAAGATAGAGAGACGCACTCAACTGAGACAGAACAAAAGCGGAAAAAACTTCTGTTCTTGTCCACAAGGCCAATGACACTTAGGGTGCAGTCTCTTTTAGGTCACAACGCCTTTCACAAAGGAGAACTATAATATAGCATATTAAGTTTCATCCTGTCAAAAGACAGCCCAGCATAGAAATACCAGGCAATTCTCCTTTGAGCAAAGGAAAACAACAAACACCAAACGTATGTTTCGGCCTCTCTGTGCCAAGTCAGTGAGGTTCAGTTGGTTCTCTTTAGAGTATGTGAGTAAGGAGTCCACGCCTGGTTTCCCCTTTTATTCTTTGAGAGACCCTAAAGTAATTGGCATAAACCAAAAAAGAAGATAGAGAGGCACACTCAACTGAGACAGAACAAAAGCTATAAAAACTTCAGTAATTGTCCACAAGGCCAGTGCCACTTAGGGTGCAGTCTCTTTGAGCTCACTATCCCTTTCAGAGAGGAGACATATAATGTATGGCATTGATTTTGCCTGGTATATTCCCCTAGCCAGCATAATAGACCTCATATTTTAACTCCTAATTTTTCTCTGATATGTCTATCAACAAAACGGTCTCATACTGTAGGGTGTGTGGATTTCTCCATTTAATTAATTTACATAATGCAAGAATAGTTAAGCTTGTTAGCACAGGTCCTGTAGATTGTATCTAACTCTTGTATACATTATTTATTCTCTGTCTCTCTCTAATCTGACGTGTCTATAGGGGGAATACAGGGCCAGAGGTCTGATCTGATATGTCTAAGGGGCTGATAGAGGCATTGCAGGGCTAGAAGTCTGATCGGATGTGTCTATGCGGCTGATAGAGGTGTTGCAGGACCAGGGGTCTGATCTGATGTGTCTATAGGGCTGATGGGTTGTTGCAAGGCCAGGGGTCTGATCTGTCTATAGGGCTGATGGGTTGTTGCAGGGCCAGGGGTCTGATCTGAGTGTCTGTGGGGTTGATAGAGGGGATGCAGGGCCAGATCTGATTTGATGTGTCTACAGGGTTGATATAGGGGTTGCAGGGTAAGGGGTCTGAGCTGATAGAGGGGGGTTGATCTCATGTGTCTATGGGACTGACAGAGGGGGTTGATTTGATGTGTCTATGGGGCTGATAGAGAAGTTGCAGGGTTAGGGGGGTTGATCTGATGTGTCTATAGGGCTACTAGAGAATTTGCAGGTTCAGGGGGTTGATCTTATGTGTCTATAGGGCTAGTAAAGGAGTTGCAGGGTCAGGGTGTTTGATCTGATGTGTCTATAGGGTTGGTAAAGGAGTTGTCGGGTCAGGGGGTTAATCTGATGTGTCTATAAGGCTGGTAAAGGAGTTGCAGGGTCATAGGGTTGATCTGATGAGTCTATAGGGCTGGTAAAGGAGTTCCAGGGTCTGGGGGTTGATCTGATGAATCTATAGCGGTGGTAAAGGAGTTGCAGGGTCAGGGGGTTGATTTCATGTGTCTATAGGGCTGATAGATTAGTTGCAGGGTCAAGTGGGTTGATCTGATGAGTCTATAGGGCTGGTAAAGGAGTTGCAGGGTCAAGGGTTGATCTGATGTGTCTATAGGGCTGATAGAGGAGTTGCAGGGTCAGGGAGTTGAACTGATGTGTCTATAGGGCGGGTAAAGGAGTTGCAGGGTCAGGGGTTGATCTGATGTGACTATAGGGCTGATAGATTAGTTGCAAGTACAGGGGGTTGAGCTGATGTGTCTATGAGGCTAGTAAAGGAGTTGCAGGGTCAGGAGGTTGATCTGATGTGTCTATAGGGCTGATAGAGGAGTTGCAGGGTCAGGGAGGGTTCATCTGATGTGACTATAGGGCTGATAAAGGGGTCGCATGGTTATGTGGCTGGAAGAAATGTTGCAAGGTCCGAGGTCTAAACTGATGTTTAATCAAATTATTATTATATTATTCATTCTTTATTATCATCAAAATTGTGCTTTTGAAATGAGGTGAGCTCAGCTGGTCACTTTATAATATTACTAAGACAGAACATGTTGCCTGATGAATACTACATCACATTCTATACACAACATACGGTTTTCTTCATATTATACTGTATAATGCACTGCTGACCTAAGCCTTACTGTTGTTCACTCCATATATCTGATTATTGTTTTTATGAGTTGCCATGGTTCCGCAGAATTGTTATCACGTCCTGTTTTGCAGCAGATCCACAGAGATGTAATATCTTGTTGCTAGAAGCATGTGATCCATTGTTGGCCTGTACATAATATACTTATTTACATTTATTTCATTTTGCTCCCCATTGCAGATTTATTTTGTTTCTTTTATTCTCTTTCTATAGCAATGCACCTCCTTGAATCCATGCTCTATAATAACTTTTATAAGCCGTACATACTGTTTACATTACGTTCTCACCTTGGTAGCTGCGCGCCTCTAGCTCATAACAATTATTTTCTAAATAGAATGTTTTGTTTGCAGTCTCGAATATAAAAACTTAAAGGGGCAAGAAACACATTATTTTTATGATTCAGACAGAGCAGACAAGTTTAAACAAATTTCCCATTTACATCTATTCTCTAATTTGCTTCATTATTTAGGTATCCTTTGTTGAAAAACATAGCTAGGTAGGCTCAGCACCTGGGTGCTATTTGCTGATTTAAAGGGACATGGGTTTCCTGTCCCTTTAAATGGGGGTATATTTATTTCTAGCTATGAGAGGGTTAAGTTTTCACCTTACTATTGAGGGGTGCACTATATTTAGGTCTTCTAGCTGCACCTTATCGTATCTGCACTGACACAATAACAATCCCTTCCATATAAGCTACAACTTGTGTTCTGTAAATTGATCAATTCCTAAAAACGTTCCTTCAGTTCATTGCTGTGTGCAGCTTGCTAACCCCAGACTTTGGCTAGACTCTTGCACGCGCACACTCTACACCTTGGAATGTCTCTGGAGAAAATCCCACTCACTTGTCAACTTCCTCCACTTGAAATTCCTTCTGTCGTGCTTCATTTCATGTTCTATACCAAGTAAAACATAACATTTCCTCTCTGATTCATACGTCTCTCTGTTGTCTTCTCAAATATCCTACAGTTCAAGACAAAGTCGTCTCTAATACACATAAGGGCTTACCGGCTAATGAGGATGCCATTCACCAAACCACTACTAGAGTACACTCAGGTCACTGCTACACAAAACCATTACTAGAGTACACTCCAGCCGCTGTTACACAAAACCATTACTAGAGTACACTCAGGTCACTGCTACACAAAACCATAACTAGAGTACACTCAGGTCACTGCTACACAAAACCATTACTAGAGTACACTCAGGTCACTACTACACAAAACCATAACTAGAGTACACTCAGGTCACTGCTACACAAAACCATTACTAGAGTACACTCAGGTCACTGCTACACAAAACCCTAACTAGAGTACATTCAGGTCACTGCTACACAAAACCATTACTAGAGTACACTCAGGTCACTGCTACACAAAACCATAACTAGAGTACACTCAGGTCACTGCTACACAAAACCATTACTAAAGTACACTGAGGTCACTGCTACACAAAACCATTACTAGAGTACACTCAGGTCACTGCTACACAAAACCATTACTAGAGTACACTCAGGTCACTGCTACACAAAACCATAACTAGAGTACACTCAGGTCACTGCTACACAAAACCATTACTAGAGTACACTCAGGTCACTGCTACACAAAACCACTACTAGAGTACACTCAGGTCACTTCTGCACAAAACCACTACTAGAGTACACTCAGGTCACTGCTACACAAAACCATAACTAGAGTACACTCAGGTCACTGCTACACAAAACCATAACTAGAGTACACTCAGGTCACTGCTACAAAAAACCATAACTAGAGTACACTCAGGTCACTGCTACACAAAACCATAACTAGAGTACACTCAGGTCACTGCTACACAAAACCATTACTAGAGTACACTCAGGTCACTGCTACACAAAACCATTACTAGAGTACACTCAGGTCACTGCTAGACAAAACCATTACTAAAGTACACTCAGGTCACTGCTATACAAAACCATTACTAGGGTACACTCAGGTCACTGCTACACAAAACCATTACTAGAGTACACTCAGGTCACTGCTACACAAAACCATTACTAGAGTACACTCAGGTCACTGCTAGACAAAAAGATTACTAGAGTACACTCAGGTCGCTGCTATACAACAAGGAGCCATCTGCTCTACCGATATCCATTTAAAACTGCCCTCTTTCCCATTTCAACAACTAGGACACCTATTTGCAATATAAAAGGCCAGAAGTTGCTATAAACCCCAATGCATTTTATCCGGACTTAGCCTACTGTAGAACACTGACAGTGTTTAAAGCCAAGAAGGAATTTTGCATTCTTCTGACATCTAGAAAACAATATTTGACTTTAAGAAACAGACGTGTGCTGATTAAAGGGACAACACACAGAATTCAAAGCCCCTGTTTAATCATCCATAGCCAAAACAAATCTACTAATTTTGCTTGTTTTTTACAGCAACATTCCTGTAAGTACATCACTTAAAACAATGACCCTGCTACATGCTACAAAGTGATGGCTTAATCAGTGCAAAAGGAAATCAAAATACTCAAAACTTTTCAAGGGGTACGCCCCCATACTGCAAAACATTGCACATTTTATCCTAGAAGAATTTTGCAATGAATAATGCAGCTTTATTTTGTCAAATATATTGTTTTATGTTTTGCCTTTTCACAGATTTCCCCTTTCCCCAAGACAAAAGGAGCCTTGTTAACCAATCACAAACTAATACACATATACAGGATGTCAGCATGCCCAATGCCATGTGTAGGTGAAGAAATAGATTGAGGAAACCCTGACTTTTTTTCCCCTAAGGTGGCTTAGCAGTGATTCAGAGTAATTAATAAATAATGATTTATTAAATGGGTACTTAAACAAACTGTTCTAATCTTCAGTCATATTTTTATCTACACAATAATATTCTCACCTAAACTATCAAGTATCCCCTCTAATGCAAAACTGATAATCCACCTTAACAGAGCAAATGATTGGAGAGACATCTTGCCACTCACAGGAACGGCCCCTTTTTTAAGATAATTCTACGAGGGCAGCCCCTGCGAGGGTCGGCGTGAAAAACCACGTCTGATTCAGCAAAGTTTAGATAATCAGGATATGAAGAGTAGGAGAAAAACACTGGTTCACAGACAAATGGTATTAACCCAAGGCTCCCTGGTAGAATGTGGAACAAGCACAGTTTTCAGATGTATTTTACAGCAAAATGTATCAAAATAAATAATGAATGTATATTGCAAAAATGTTATACAGGTAGTCCTCAGTTTACGCCGGTGTTAGGTTCCAGAAGGAATGGTTGTAAATCGAAACCGTTGTAAATTTAAACCCAGTTTATAATGTAAGTCAATGGGAAATGAGTGAGTTAGGTTCCAGGCCCCTCTCAAAATTGGCATCAGTACACCCAATTCATTATTTTTAAAGCTTTGAAATGAAGACTTTAAATGCTAAACAGCATTATAAACCTAATAAAACAATCACACAGCACAGAATATATAATTAAACTAAGTTAAATGAACAAACACATTTGCTAAACAGCATTATAAACCTAATAAAATAATCACACAACACAGACTTTATTGCATTTTTCTGCAAACAGTTCTTTCTATGCATTCCAAACTGGACTGATTTATAGACAGGAAGATCTTGTTCCTTTGCAAGCTGCTTGATAGCTCAGGTCTGGTTAAACTGATTAATTTCAGCTTGCTTGGCTTGCATATCTTTGCTGCAACATAAGTGGACAGCTCCACCTACTGGCTATTTTAATCAATGCACTGCTTCTCAATGCTTTTCAATAGCAGTCACATGACTGAAAAAAAAGATTGTTATTCTGAAACGGTGCAAATTGAACCATTGTAAACCGAGGGCCACCTGTACTGTCAATGATGAAACATGTTATGCATTATCAAATTTTGTGTTTGATGGCTGTGTGAGACACTTACTTTGTATGCAGGTGTTTTGCAATGCAATGCTAAATTATAGATACATTGCATACACATATACTACATAACATAACTTTAATCTCCCTTTAAGAAGCTAATATTAGAGCAGAAATAATAGATTGTACAGTACAGGACTTATTTTTTTTAATTAAGAGTATTTCTAAAACATATCCACTGGCCACTCATGTGAAACGGGATCTCCTGTATTAGATCGTGGTCGCCCAATTTAAAACCCTCCACTAACCAAGATAAATGATTACCATACAGCTGTTGCTCAGCAATTTCACAGTTGCTACAACATACCAGCTCGAACTGTTAAAGTTTAAACCATGGCTCTGTATATCTAAAGTGAAACATGAAGCTATAATCCCTCACTACACTTTTACTTCTCTCCATGTGCAACACACAGCGTCCAGTCAATAGTCACCGACGCAGCTGCTTTTCTTGCTTTGTAGAGCAGTATACAACAGAAGTAAATAATATGTACTCACAGGCCTTGCCAGTGAAAGATAATCCGGTGCGGACACCCCTATACCTGCCCATATTCTGGTACCTACATTATACTCAAATGTGTTGGAATCTACACTGCTGCCATGTTATTTTATTCCTTCCTATCTAAGCAATGATGCCAGGGTATATTTTCTGCCTCTCCCTTGCTTTTAAATCACCTTCTACCATTAGTAAATTCCAATTCAACCCTTGAACTTTGCTTTTATTCTTACGCTATTGAATTTTCCTAACAAAAGTAACAGTCTTCACATAAAAAAATACAAAGATGATTACACAAAACTCATGCAGCGCCACCTGTTGGATGCCGATGACACTGCTGATCAATTCTAAACTTAGGGAATTGTGTACAGAAAAAAAGTAACAGGCTATAAAAGAGTAAAAAGAAACTGCTCTAGCGTGTTAGGGCATTTATTTTTGCACTTGTTTTCAGCAGATATCAATTTCTTAAAGTGAATGTTACTTAAACAGGACAGCCTCACGGCCTTGTATAGACTTATAAAAATGAGCATGAGTTTAATTCATGACATTTTTTACATTTATTTATTTTCTTAAATTCTTACCTTTTTACTGCTCCGCCGATAAGCGCAGCTCTCCCACCGCCATACTGTCTAATTGAGTGACAGATGATGATTCTTAAAAATACTAATCCTTGCTTCCAAATCCTTAGTTAAAGATCATCATCTGTCAATCAATTAGACAAAAATGGCGGGAGGGAGAGCTGCGCTTATCGGTGGAGCAGTAAAAAAGGTAAAAATTTAAGGCCTAGATTTGGAGTTTGACGGTAGCCGTGAAAACCAGCGTTAGAGGTTCCTAACGCTGGTTTTAGGCTACCGCCGGTATTTGGAGTCACTCAGGAAAGGGTCTAACGCTCACTTTCCAGCCGCAGATCCCCTTACGTCAATTGCGTATCCTATCTTTTCAATGGGATCTTTTTAACTCCGGTATTTAGAGTCGTGGCTAAAGTGAGCCACGACTCTAAACGACAAAACGACAAAACTCCAACCGCAGAAAAAAGTCAGTAGTTAAGAGCTTTCTGGGCTAACGCCGGTTCATAAAGCTCATAACTACTGTGCTCTAAAGTACACTAACACCCATAAACTACCTATGTACCCCTAAACCGAGGTCCCCCCACATCGCCGCCACTCGATTATATTTTTTTAACCCCTAATCTGCCGACCGCCACCTACGTTATACTTATGTACCCCTAATCTGCTGCCCCTAACACTGCCGACCCCTATATTATATTTATTAACCCCTAACCTGCCCCTCACAACGTCGCCGCCAGCTACCTACAATAATTAACCCCTAATCTGCCGACCGCAAAGCGCTGCTACTTACGTTATCCTTATGTACCCCTAATCTGCTGCCCCTAACACCGCCGACCCCTATATTATATTTATTAACCCCAAATCTGCCCCCCACAACGTCGCCTCCACCTGCCTACACTTATTAACCCCTAATCTGCCGACCGGACCGCACCGCTATTATTATAAAGTTATTAACCCCTAATCCGCCTCACTAACCCTATAATAAATAGTATTAACCCCTAATCTGCCCTCCCTAACATCGCCGACACCTAACTTCAAACATTAACCCCTAATCTGCCGACTGGAGCTCACCGCTATTCTAATAAATGTATTAACCCCTAAAGCTAAGTCTAACCCTAACACTAACACCCCCCTAAGTTAAATATAATTTACATCTAACGAAATTAATTAACTCTTATTAAATAAATTATTCCTATTTAAAGCTAAATACTTACCTGTAAAATAAATCCTAATATAGCTACAATATAAATTATATTTATATTATAGCTATTTTAGGATTTATATTTATTTTACAGGTAACTTTGTATTTATTTTAACCAGGTACAATAGCTAAAATAGTTAAAATAATTACAAAATTACCTGTAAAATAAATCCTAACCTAAGTTACAATTAAACCTAACACTACACTATCAATAAATTAATTAAATAAAATACCTACAATTACCTACAATTAAACCTAACACTACACTATCAATACATTAATTAAATACAATATCTACAAATAAATACAATGAAATAAACTAACTAAAGTACAAAAAATAAAAAAGAACTAAGTTACAAAAACTAAAAAAATATTTACAAACATCAGAAAAATATTACAACAATTTTAAACTAATTACACCTACTCTAAGCCCCCTAATAAAATAAAAAAAAATGCCCTACCCTATTCTAAATTACTAAAGTTCAAAGCTCTTTTACCTTACCAGCCCTGAACAGGGCCCTTTGCGGGGCATGCCCCAAAGAATTCAGCTCTTTTGCCTGTAAAAAAAACACATACAATACCCCCCCCCAACATTACAACCCACCACCCACATACCCCTAATGTAACCCAAACCCCCCTTAAATAAACCTAACACTAAGCCCCTGAAGATCTTCCTACCTTATCTTCACCATACCAGGTTCACCGATCGATCCAGAAGAGCTCCTCCGATGTACTGATCCTAATATATTGTAGCTATATTAGGATTTATTTTACAGGTAAGTATTTAGCTTTAAATAGGAATAATTTATTTAATAAGAGTTAATTAATTTCGTTAGATGTAAATTATATTTAATTTAGGGGGGTGTTGGTGTTAGGGTTAGACTTAGCTTTAGGGGTTAATACATTTATTAGAATAGCGGTGAGCTCCAGTCGGCAGATTAGGGGTTAATGTTTGAAGTTAGGTGTCGGCGATGTTAGGGAGGGCAGAATAGGGGTTAATACTATTTATTATAGGGTTAGTGAGGCGGATTAGGGGTTAATAACTTTATAATAATAGCGGTGCGGTCCGCTGGGCAGATTAGGGGTTAATAAGTGTAGGCAGGTGGAGGCGACGTTGTGGGGGGCAGATTAGGGGTTAATAAATATAATATAGGGGTCGGCGGTGTTAGGGGCAGCAGATTAGGGGTACATAGGGATAATGTAAGTAGCAGCGGTTTACGGAGCGGCAGATTAGGGGTTAAAAATAATATACAGGGGTCAGCGATAGCGGGGGCGGCAGAATAGGGGTTAATAAGTGTAAGGTTAGGGGTGTGTAGACTCAGGGTACATGTTAGAGTGTTAGGTGCAGACGTAGGAAGTGTTTCCCCATAGCAAACAATGGGGCTGCGTTAGGAGCTGAACGCGGCTTTTTTGCAGGTGTTAGGTTTTTTTTCAGCTCAAACAGCCCCATTGTTTTCTATGGGGGAATCGTGCACGAGCACGTTTTTGAGGATGGCCGCGTCCGTAAGCAACTCTGGTATCGAGAGTTGCAGTGGCGTTAAATATGCTGTACGCTCCTTTTTTGGAGCCTAACGCAGCCATTCTGTGGACTCTCAATACCAGAGTTATTTTAAAGGTGCGGCCAGAAAAAAGCCAGCGTTAGCTACGCAGGTCGTTACCGACAAAACTCTAAATCTAGCCGTCAGAAAATAAATAAATTTAAAAAATGTCATGAATTAAACTCATGCTCATTTTTATAAGTCTATACAATGCTGTGAGGCTGTCCTGTTAAATTTACGTTCACTTTAATGTCTGTATTGTCAGTGTGTTTTTCAGTGAATCACAATAACAAAATGCTTCTGTCGTTAATACCCCTGAAGTTCAAAATTGTTACCTCCCGAAAACAACACAAAATCATGCTGTTAATCTCAAGATTTCTAAATAAAAAAAAAATCAAACACACAATTAAAGAGACATGAAACCAAAATATATTCTTTCATGATACCGATAGATCATACGATTTTAAACAACTTTCCAATTTAATTTTGTTATCCAACTTGCTTCAATCACCTGGTAACCATTGTTAAATGAGCAGCAGTGGACTATAGGGAGCTAGCTAAACACATTGTGTGAGCCAATGAAAACAGTCATATAAGTGCAGCCACCAATCAGCAGCTAGCTCCCAGTGGTACATAACTGCTCCTGACCCTACCTAGGTATGCTCTTCAACAAAGGATCGCAAGAGTACAAAGCAAATTAGATAACAGCTATTAGACTCTCGTCTTTTTTATATATATTTCTGTTTCAGTAATAAAAAGATTTTATTTCTTACCTCTTAGCTATTGCCAGGCAGCCTCTGTGTTAAAATATAATACAATAGTTTGATTGGCATCCGGTGCAGCCAATAGGCAGTGCACCATAAATCCTATGTATTTTATGTGTAGCATGCTCCTGCGACAATTGTCAGATGAGATGTGAAATGGCGCAAGTGCAGTAAGCCGGGATATTCCGACCGCAGCTTCAAGTAAACAGTGAATCCAGTCTATTGCATACAGATTCACTGTTTATTGGTGCAGTCTTGGCTGCATGTGTCTGATTAAGCTCAAATATGGAAATTCAAAAGGTGTGAGATTTACCTAATGTTAAGACTTACTATATCTATGAGCGCACCCAAATGCTCGTTTGTGCTAGGTGAATGAAATTTCAAGGCCCATACTACATCAAAGTTATGAAGTGATCTCTCTTTTGCGTTTTTTTGTCACTGGACAGAGAGAGATGGGACTAAAATTTCCTCATTGATGTTTTCAGAACAAACAACCTTAGGAAGAAAAGAGTAGTTAGTTCTTAAAACTATTTTATCCTGATTAAAAAAAAAACAGGTAAAGAGAATCACAAGATAGAGCAGAAATCACAGATGCTCTTCTGGGTGAGGAAATTGCAAAGAGAAAGAGAACTTTTCAAGACAACAGTTGAATATCCAGACTATGCATAGGATCAAACGGTTGAGGCTGAAGAAAACATCAAGACTAAGTTACGGCTCCACAGAGGGGAAGCAAGCTTGATAACTGATCTCATCTTGACCAGATCTTGAACAGGTTTGAATGCCAGGAAGTCTCAAAATCTTTTTGTGATACAAGACTGAAAGAGCAGAAATGTGGCCTTTAAGGGAACTGGCTGGTAAACCCTTATCCAGACCATCCTGCAAATAATTTAAAAATTCAAGAAAGTTGATAAATATGTCTTGTAACAGGCTTTGGTCTGAATCAAACTGTTTATCACTTGATCTGAAAAAAGATCTCTGAGGCAAAATCGGACGTTTAATTGCCATGCTGTCAAATTGAGAGACTTGAGATCTTGATGTAAGAAAATACATTGAGAGAGAAAGTCCTTGCTGAGAGGAAAAAAACAAGGCTGGCTTGAGGAGAGTTGTACCAGATCTGCGTTCCAAGTCCTGTGAGGCCATGCAAGAGCAATTAAAATCACTGAGGCCCTTTCCTGTTTGATCCTGGCTATTATCCTCAATAGTAAAACAAAAGGAGGAAAGTAAATCAAATTGAATGACCAGGAATCACTAGTGCATCTAATAGAGTCTCTTGTGAATCTCAAGATCTTGCATAATACTAGGGTAGCTTGTAATTCAAGCGAAAAGACATAAGGTCTATGTCTGGCTCTCCCCAACGATTGACAATGTACCTCCTGATGCAAAGATCATTCGACCCAGACAAAGGTACAGACAACTGAGGATGTTCACTTCCCAACTGTCAACACCGGGAATGTGAATAGCTGAAATCTTTGAATGATGGTGTTTTGCCAAAGTCAGAATGTGTGCTACTTCTTTCATTGCTAAGGCACTTTGAGTACCACCTTGGTGATTAATGTAAGCCACTACTGTAGAATTGTCTAACTGAAACCTCAGAAAAGACTCCAGGTGCCAACAAAGTAGAGGCCTGAAGCTCTAAGATGTTGATCAGAAACCTTGCCCCGCAAGGAGACCAAACTCTCAACTGCGCCCCAACCCAGCAAGCTGACATACTCGGCAAATACTACCCAATTCGGACAGAGGCTCCCTAAATCAAGATTGGTGAGTCTGCCAGAAAGTTAGAGAATGTCTAGTCTTGAAGTCTAAATACATCTTTTTTTATTATTATTATCGGTTATTTGTAGAGCGCCAACAGATTCTGCAGCGCTTCTGAGACAGAGAGTTGAAATCTCTATTCTACTGTTGCTACATTTGAAGCTGCAAAGAACATACATGGAATCTGGCAAAAGGAAGCATGATTCAGCTGAGTAGCAGGATTCTAGTTATAATTGTACTCCTGAAGGGTACAGGGTGTGTTAAAGGGTTGCTCCAGATGAGCCCAGGGCCTACAAAGGGATCTTTCTGTCCTTTGCATCTGTTTAACTGATGGAGGCATGATAACAATCACTTGTGAAATTGCAGAGTGAATGCACTGTTTTAAGTTAGGAGACAGCTTCATGTACTAAACAGCAGAAATAAATTTAAAGAGACAGAGCCTCAATTTTATGGTAAATGTGTAAGTGTGCCCAAAACTGTATGTGGTGTTATCTGGTGTATGTAACTATGTCCCCAGGCAATGCGAATCATGTGTATGTGTTAATGCTAATAGCATGTGGGTAAAGTGAGTGCAAGTACCAAGTTACACGTCAGCACTCACTCTACTGTGCTTACCAAGTTGAAGGAGACCTGTTTCCAATAGGAGAGCCTATCCTGTGCAGTATGCACAGTCACAGGATCTAAGTACTCTGATGAGGCTAACCAGAGAAGGCTGCAGGACCAGTCCAAGTGACACCTGAGGCAGGCAAGTGACAAACTCCTGCAGGAGAGTTACTCTCACTGCCAATGTACTGTACCCCTTTACACCCCTCTGTCCTCTTCCTGGTTCTTTGAGGTGGATATTGGGTTTCACATCGGTTTGAGAACCCTCTTCAATCGATGACTAGATCAGCACTTTATGTTTCACCATCCTCCTTGCTGGTGGCAAAAAACGATTGGAATCATAGGAAAGTTGGAGGTATTAAAACTCTGTTGTGAGCAGGGACGGAACTACAAGGGGTTCAGAGGTCGCAACTGCGACCTGGCCCCACCGAGGGTGGGGGCAAAGCTTAAAAAACAAAAAATTTCCAATAAAAAACTTTAACCTGCCATTGCCTGCACTGATGATATGTGATTGTAACGATGCTTCATTAATGTCTCTGTCTCTGACTACAGGGGTTAGTGTTTCTGTTTCTTTTTTAAGACACGATGAGTCCACGGATCATCTGAATTACTAATGGGATATTCACCTCCTGGTCAGCAGGAGGAGGCAATGAGCACCACAGCAGAGCTGTTAAATAGCTCCACCCTTCCCTCCCACTCCAGTCATTCTCTTTGCCTACGTTAATGATAGAAAGAGGTAAACTGAGGTGTTAGTTTAGATTCTTCAATCAGGAGCTTTTATTTTTAAAGTAGTACAAGTTGGTACTGCTTTCTTCTAGGGTGTAGCTGTACTCCATATCAGTCTCTTAGAAGAGCTTTGGTGGCTTTAAAGCAATGGGAACTTGTGGGACATAATTCTCACTGCGCCTCCCATATTTCTTGCTGCCCTATAACCTTCAGTCTGAGGTAGTTATTTACTCAGCTTTGTATTCTCTTCAGGTCGACGTGAGGGATAGGACCTCTCAAGCCTGAGAGCTGCCTTGCTGCCAGGCAGGAGTCAAGGTAAGTGATGCCTTGTTTTTTCTGGGGAAAAGGAGCTCAGAGTTTATTCATAATAAAAGGCACATCTGAACATAAGGACTCTATGGGAATATAGACCTTTGTGTTGGGACAATAGGACCCTTTATTCAGTAAGGGCTTGGAGGCAGTATACAGTAATCCGCACTTTATAGGCACTGGGGCTGGGACAAGCTTGCATTTGGCTCCGGTGGTTTCACTAAGGTTTGGCCGTCATTGGAGAGACCGACATAGGTTACGCCCATGGTGGGCGGTACTTCCGGTTTGGTAGCGCGCTGTAGCGCTTCTGTTTTATTTTTAGTGCGTCAGAAAAGCTGGTCTGGTCTGGGGTCGCATGTTTTAAAAAAGAACATGCGTTGTTAGGGCAGACTGGCGTTTTTCTTTTTCTGCTCCATGTTTAAAACGGATACGTTATAAAAGGGAGAGGCATTCTCTGGGCAGGCAGACGGATCGTTAGCAGCAATCATCTTGTGATCCTCGGTCAGGTAGGAGCACTTCAGCAGACACTGAGGTGCAGAGGTATTTTTAAATCAGAAAGTGCGTTAGTTATTCTGACAGACCGCATTACAGAAAAGAAACCGTTTTAAATTTAAAGAAACAGTAACGGTTTTCTTTTGCATTATTGCAAATACCCATTATAATTTTTTTTGTTATTTTATTAATTGTGAATAACATGGATCAGGAGGACTTGCAGAGTGTCACCTGCTCTTTATGTTTTGACGCCAATGTGGAACCAGCAATCCCTTTCTGTCCTTTATGTATTGCGAGGACTTTGACTTATAGGGATAAAATATTTTCTGAGCCAATTTCTTCTAAGGCAGATGTTGCCCAAGAATCTACTAATGAGGGTCAATTTATGCCGCAGCTTTCTCCCCAAACGTCCCAAATTAATCAGCCCTCACAAGCAGTGCCCTGTGGATCAGCTTTAGTTCCTTCTGGAATTGCGTTACAAGACATAGCTTCCCTCATGTCTTCCACTATTTCTGATGCTCTATCAGCCTTTTCCATGTTGCAGGGCAAACGTAAGAGGAAAGCCAGACATTCAGTTTGCGAGGCTTCGGGCGCTATAGTTGCTATTCAGGAAGCCTCCTCCCATAACCCTGAAGAAGAGGGTACATCTGTTCTTTCTGAAGGTGAAATTTCAGATTCAGAGAGTCTTTTGCCCTTGGCGGACTAGGAGGTGGTATCTTTCAGATTCAAACTTGAGCACCTCCGTCTGTTACTCAGGGAGGTTTTGGTCACTTTAGATGATAGTGACTCCACAATGGTGGTTGTCCCTCAACAGTCTAGAAAGATGGATAGATACTTTGAAGTCCCTTCTTACACAGATGTATTTCCAGTCCCTAAAAGAGCTACTGAAATTATTACTAAGGAGTGGGAGAGACCGGGCATCCCTTTTTCTCCCGCTCCCATTTTTAAGAAAATGTTTCCTATAGCCGACTCTGTTAAGGAGGCTTGGCAAACTGTTCCCAAGGTAGAGGGAGCTGTCTCTACTTTAGCTAAGAGAACTACTATTCCCATAGAGGATAGTTGTGCTTTCAAAGACCCCATGGATAAGAAGTTAGAGGGGTTACTCAAGAATTTTATGTACACCAAGGTCTGCAGTGGCAACCGGCTGTGTGCATTGCCACTGTCACCGGTGCAGCGGCATATTGGTTTGATGCTCTGTCTGAGGCCCTCAGGACTGAGACTTCTTTGGATGAGCTCCAAGATAGAATTAAAGCTCTTAAGTTAGCTAATGCTTTTATTTCAGATGCTTCCCTTCAAGTTATCAAATTGGGAGTGAAGATATCTAGTTTCTCCGTTTTAGCCCGCAGAGCCTTACAGGGAGTGCAGAATTATTAGGCAAGTTGTATTTTTGAGGATTAATTTTATTATTGAACAACAACCATGTTCTCAATGAACCCAAAAAACTCATTAATATCAAAGCTGAATAGTTTTGGAAGTAGTTTTTAGTTTGTTTTTAGTTATAGCTATTTTAGGGGGATATCTGTGTGTGCAGGTGACTATTACTGTGCATAATTATTAGGCAACTTAACAAAAAACAAATATATACCCATTTCAATTATTTATTTTTACCAGTGAAACCAATATAACATCTCAACATTCACAAATATACATTTCTGACATTCAAAAACAAAACAAAAACAAATCAGTGACCAATATAGCCACCTTTCTTTGCAAGGACACTCAAATGCCTGCCATCCATGGATTCTGTCAGTGTTTTGATCTGTTCACCATCAACATTGCGTGCAGCAGCAACCACAGCCACCCAGACACTGTTCAGAGAGGTGTACTGTTTTCCCTCCTTGTAAATCTCACATTTGATGATGGACCACAGGTTCTCAATGGGGTTCAGATCAGGTGAACAAGGAGGCCATGTCATTAGATTTTTTTCTTTTATACCCTTTCTTGCCAGCCACGCTGTGGAGTACTTGGACGCGTGTGATGGAGCATTGTCTTGCATGAAAATCATGTTTTTCTTGAAGGATGCAGACTTCTTCCTGTACCACTGCTTGAAGAAGGTGTCTTCCAGAAACTGGCAGTAGGACTGGGAGTTGAGCTTGACTCCATCCTCAACCCGAAAAGGCCCCACAAGCTCATCTTTGATGATACCAGCCCAAACCAGTACTCCACCTCCACCTTGCTGGCGTCTGAGTCGGACTGGAGCTCTCTGCCCTTTACCAATCCAGCCACGGGCCCATCCATCTGGCCCATCAAGACTCACTCTCATTTCATCAGTCCATAAAACCTTAGAAAAATCAGTCTTGAGATATTTCTTGGCCCAGTCTTGACGTTTCAGCTTGTGTGTCTTGTTCAGTGGTGGTCGTCTTTCAGCCTTTCTTACCTTGGCCATGTCTCTGAGTATTGCACACCTTGTGCTTTTGGGCACTCCAGTGATGTTGCAGCTCTGAAATATGGCCAAACTGGTGGTAAGTGGCATCTTGGCAGCTGCACGCTTGACTTTTCTCAGTTCATGGGCAGTTATTTTGCGCCTTGGTTTTTCCACACGCTTCTTGCGACCCTGTTGACTATTTTGAATGAAACGCTTGATTGTTCGATGATCACGCTTCAGAAGCTTTGCAATTTTAAGAGTGCTGCATCCCTCTGCAAGATATCTCACTATTTTTTACTTTTCTGAGCCTGTCAAGTCCTTCTTTTGACCCATTTTGCCAAAGGAAAGGAAGTTGCCTAATAATTATGCACACCTGATATAGGGTGTTGATGTCATTAGACCACACCCCTTCTCATTACAGAGATGCACATCACCTAATATGCTTAATTGGTAGTAGGCTTTCGAGCCTATACAGCTTGGAGTAAGACAACATGCATAAAGAAGATGATGTGGTCAAAATACTCATTTGCCTAATAATTCTGCACTCCCTGTATGGTTAAAGCCTTGGTCTGCGGATGTGTCAAAGTCTAAACTTCTGGCTATTCCTTACAAAGGGAAGACATTATTCGGAGCGGACCTGAAAGAGATTATTTCTGATATCACGGGAGGTAAGGGTCATCTTCTCCCGCAAGACAAAAGAAGTAAACAAAAAGGACGACAAAGCAATTTTTGTTCCTTTCAAAATTTCAAAGGAAACTCTTCCTCTTCCTCCTCTAAGCAGGAACAGTCTAAATCTACATGGAGACCCAACCAGTCTTGGAACAAAGGAAAGCAGTTCAAGAAGCCGGTTAGTGATGCCAAGACAGCATGAAGGGCATGCCCCCGATCCGGGACCGGATCTGGTAGGGGGCAGACTTTCCTTCTTCATTCAAGCCTGGGTTCGGGATGTCCAGGATGCCTGGGTAATAGAAATAGTGTCTCAGAGATACAGACTGGAGTTCAAGGTTTTTCCTCCCAGAGGCAGATTTCTACTTTCGAGATTATCTGCAGACCAGACAAAGAGAGAGGCGTTCTTACACTGTGTAGGAGACCTCTCCGCTCTGGGAGTGATAGTTCCCATTCCAATTCAGGAACAGGGACTGGGGGTTTTATTTCAATCTGTTCGTGGTTCACAAGAAAGAGGGAACCTTCAGACCAATTCTAGACCTCAAGAGTCTGAACAAGTTTCTCAGGGTACTGTCCTTCAAGATGGAAACTATTCGTTCCATTCTTCCATTGTTCCAGGGGGGTCAATTTATGACAACAGTGTATTTAAAGGACGCGTATCTTCATGTTCCCATTCACAGGGATCACCACAAGTTCTTAAGGCTCCAGAGAGGGTTACGGCTCATTCCACGAGGGCTGTTGCTTCCTCATGGGCGTTCAAAAATGAAGCTTCTGTGGAACAGATTTGCAAGGCTGCAACTTGGTCCTCTTCACACTTTTTCCAAGTTTTACAAATTTAACACTTTTGCCTCGGCTGAGGCTGTTTTTAAGAGAAAGGTTCTTCAAGCAGTGGTGCCTTCTGTTTAGGTGACCTGTCTTGTCCCTCCCGTATAATCTGTGTACTCTACCTTGGGTATTGAATCCCATTAGTAATTAAGATGATCTGTGGACTCATTGTGTCTTAAAAAAGAAAATTTATGCTTACCTGATAAATGTATTTCTTTTTTGACACAATGACAGAGGTATCCAAAATAATTTGGTGGGCGGAGGCCCATTCCTGCTGTCTGTCGGCAATCCACATCCCAGGGGTGTACAACTGGGAAGCAGATTTTCTGAGCAGGCAGAGAGGCCATCCGGAAGTGTTTTCCAGCCTGATTCTCAAGTGGTGTCTGCCGGAATTAGATCTCATGGCATCGCAACAGAATGCCAAGCTCACGAGATACGGGTCGAGATCCAGGGATCCCCAGGCGGAATTGATAGATGCTCTGGCGGCCCCTTGGAATTTCAATCTAGCATACCTGTTTCCTCCGTTTGCTCTTCTTCATCGAGTAATTGCTCGAATCAAACAGGAGAGGGCCTCGGTGATCCTCATAGCACCGGCCTGGCCTCGCAGGATTTGGTATGCAGATCTGGTGGAGATGACATCTCATCCACCTTGGAGACTTCCGTTGAGGAAAGACCTTCTGATTCAGGGGCCCTTCCTTCACCCAAATCTAGTTTCTCTGAAGCCGACTGCTTGGAGATTGAACGCTTAATTTTATCCAAGCGGGAATTTTCTGACTCGGTCATAGAGACCATGATTCAGGCTCGTAAGCCTGTAACTAGAAGGATTTACCATAAGATTTGGCGTAAATATCTCTATTGGTGTGAATCCAAGGGCTACTCATGGAGTAGAGTTAGGATTCCTAGAATTTTGTATTTTCTCCATGAAGGTTTGGAGAAAGGTTTATCGACGAGTTCCCTAAAGGGTCAAATCTATTTTGCTACACCAACGTCTGGTGGATGTCCCAGATGTACAATATTTTTGTCAGGCCTTGATCAGGATCAGGCCTGTGTTCAAACCAGTTACTCCTCCATGGAGTCTTAATTTAGTTCTCAATGTTCTTCAAGGGGCTCTGTTTGAGCCTATGCATTCCTTAGATATTAAGTTGCTATCTTGGAAGGTTTTATTTCTTGTGGCTATTTCTTCTGCTCTGAGAGTGTCAGAACTCTTGGCATTACAGTATGAGTCTCCTTATCTCATTTTCCATGCAGATAAGGTCGTTTTGCGTACCAAATTAGGTTTTATTCCTAAGGATGTTTCTGATCGGAACATTAATTAGGAAATTGTGGTGCCTTTGTTGTGTCCTAATCCTTCTTCTAAGAAGGAAAGACTTTTGCATAATTTGGACGTGGTCCGTGCTTTAAAGCTTTATCTTCAGGCGACTTAGGACTTTCGTCAGTCTTCCTCTTTGTTTTTGGTTTTCTCAGGGAAACGCAGGGGACAGAAAGCTACGGCTACTTCTTTCTTTTTGGCTGAGGAGCATTATACATTTTGCATATGAGACTGCTGGACAGCAGCCTCCAGAGAGGGTTACGGCTCATTCCACGAGGGCTGTTGCTTCCTCATGGGCGTTCAAAAATGAAGCTTCTGTGGAACAGATTTGCAAGGCTGCAACTTGGTCCTCTCTTCACACTTTTTCCAAGTTTTACAAATTTAACACTTTTGCCTCGGCTGAGGCTGTTTTTAAGAGAAAGGTTCTTCAAGCAGTGGTGCCTTCTGTTTAGGTGACCTGTCTTGTCCCTCCCGTATAATCTGTGTACTCTACCTTGGGTATTGAATCCCATTAGTAATTAAGATGATCTGTGGACTCATTGTGTCTTAAAAAAGAAAATTTATGCTTACCTGATAAATGTATTTCTTTTTTGACACGATGAGTCCACGGCCCGCCCTGTTCTTATAGACAGGTTGTGGTTTATTGTAAACTTCAGACACCTCTGCACCTTGGCTTTTCCTTTCTCTTCCTATCTTCGGTCGAATGACTGGAGTGGGAGGGAGAGGAGGAGCTATTTAACAGCTCTGCTGTGGTGCTCTTTGCCTCCTCCTGCTGATTAGGAGGTGAATATCCCATTAGTAATTAAAAAAAAAACTCATTGTGTCAAAAAAGAAATAAATTTATCAGGTAAGCATAAATTTTCTTTTTACCCATTGCTGTTTATATGTGTGTTTGTGTTTATATGTTATGTATGTATGTGACTGTGTGTGTATTTATGCATGTGTGTGTGTGTGTTTATGTTTGTGGAACCAGCAAATTACAGACCTTGTTACTACAGCATGGGGGGCGGGGGGTAAACAGTGTCACTATAGAGTACCACTATATACAGTACGGGGCGGCTGGACCATGTCACAGACTACTGTGGTCACTTTATAAAGCACTGGGGCGGGTAGGGTCAGGCCAGCCATCTCACCAGCAGATTACAGACTGTGTCACTAACTCACTATATACAGTACTGGTGGGTTAAACAGTGTCACTATATACAGTAATAGGGGGTCCTTTTGCAGACATGTAATCTGATTCACATTTTTTTTCTGTGTTAAATGTTAAAAAAAATATAAAAAAAAATGATATGTATCAAGTTCACCTTTTGTTTTGGGGGGGGGCTCTTCTTAGATTCTTGCACCTGGGCTCTGTGGTTTCTAGTTACGCCTCTGGTTGTGAGGGGTGTTTTGCCTCCTACCGTAGGACTGAACTTTAATCCCACATCTGATGCCTCATGGACTCTCACCATCTTGTGAAAGAAATTATTGCTTTCACGCTGAACAATCACTGTATAGGATGTAAAGATTCTGACTTCTGTAGGATAAAAAACACAGTTTTCCAAAGAAAACTACATGGAAAATAGGAAAATAATTGAAAGTAGAATGCATAGATTTTTTTATACGGGGATTTCATTTTGAGTTTAATAATCCTTTACAGAAACTCTTGTGGTGTCTGAAACTTTAATTCAGCGCTGATCTGGCTTTTTCAGGATAAAACGCTTTTGCAATGTTAAACGCTCATTATGTAAATCTTCAAATGATGAATAAATGACTCAATTAGATCTGGCACACAAGCTCCTAGTGTTTACTATCTCCCCAGTGTAAGAAAAAGCGCTCGAGTCTGTGATCGAGTTGAGTGACATTACAGAAGGGGACGCATCTAAATACTTTTAAGTTCTGATTTGTAGGACGTTAGCAATTAACTACTCCATGTGTCACGGTTGACACTGGCAGAAAAAGCAATTGCAATGGATTAAAAAGAGCTGCTTTAAAAGGAATCTATCATTTCATGAAATATCCTTCTCATTCACTGCACTACATCAATGTTTTGTAAAATGACAAGGCCCATACAGGCAGAAGCAGGAACACAAAATCAGCTGTAAAAATCCTTTGGGTCAGATGAGATTTGCTAGATACTTTGGAGCTGGATTATCCTCCAGAAAAAGCAGCAATGTTAAGCAACTTTCTAATTTACTCCTATTATCAATTTTTCTTTGTACTCTTGAAGCACCTGGGTTGCACTTGCCGATTGGTGGCTACATCTAGCAAAGCTATCCATTTGCTGAACCAAAAATGGGCCGGCTCCTTAGCTTGCATTCCTGCTTTTCAAATAAAGATACAAAGAGAATGAAGAAAAAATGATAATCGGAGTAAATTAGAAAGTTGCTTAATATTGAATGTTCTATCTGAATCATAAAAAATGGGTTTCGTATCTCTTTAACACGGTTTCATGTCTTCTCATAGGATAAGCTACTATAGTTATGTCCGTTCCAGGTTCTTCATGTTTTGCATTTATGCAAATGTGAAGTTAAACTATAAACAACATTAAAGGGACACTAAACAGCTTGTAATTACAAGACATTTATGTTAACTCCCTATTTAATAGAATAGCAGCTAAATGTAAAACATTTTAAAATAAATGAATACCTTGATTAATATTTATTTTTCAGTAGCCAAACATCACCCACCACTCGGGAATTTGCTACTCGAGTAGCCAAGATTTTTAGTAGATAACTTCTACTAAAACCAGTTATGGATCAATATGTAGCAGGGTTAGGCTTGGGAAGTCTGAGCAACGCAAACCTTAAAGGGGCAAAATGAATACGTAAAGCATATCGCAAAGCTGTTGTACTAAACTTTATTAAAAGGGACAGTAAACACCTTGAGATTTTTATACAAGCCGTTTAGTAATGGTAATGAAACAGCTTTGCAATACAGTTTCATTGTTTATTTTGCCCCCTTTACATGCAATTTTACTCTGAAATTTAAGCAATTTCTAATTTTCAGATTTGAAACACACCCTTCTGACTTTTCAAGATTAACCCTGCTGCATATATGCCCCTAATTGGCTTTTTCAGATAACAACTGCAAAACAATTTTCTTTATACTAACTTTATAACTGCAACTACTGTAGTCCTATTGTCTGTAGACTAAATCCATTATTTGATCCTCCAAAAAAGGCAAATGGTGTGTGGAGTTTGGCTATTAAACAATGTTTCGGCATTGCCTCTTATAGGGGTATATAATGCCCTATTGGGAATAAATTACACAACTACATAGAAATTAAGATCATCCCTATACAGGCAAATTCTGTATCTTAAGAATAAATACACTGCAGTTTACACAATTTATTATTCCTCTAATTCAAGCTGAAAATTGTATCACACCTTTTTCAGCTACTGCAACGCTACTCACAAATAATATTGAGGCAACATTCGAGTTACTTTGTGTTTTTAAATTACACACACTTACATGATGATTTTCAACAATTTTTTTGTGTTAATAAAAGTTATATTTTAATTTTAAAACTCTATCAATTGGGTTTTCTGTGCTAAATTTGATGTCTAATACTTTCTGGGGTATCTGAAGTGC